>NC_081186.1:70841568-71209068 GCF_029867415.1 Vicia villosa | reverse complement strand
AGGCAAAATCCGGGGTGAACCTCGTCCGGACGCGGCTCGGACGGCAAAATCCGGGGCAAAATTCTGCCTTGGGCCAAAACAACACGCGCGAAGTCTAGGATTTGGACTTGGACTTAGACGAAGACAAGGACGAGGACGCGCACGTGGACTGGTGGCCTGGTTTGGTTTTTCACGCCTAGTGCGGCGTAACGGGCGTCGTTAGATGCTTCCATTTTCCTGCATGCCTTGGCATTGCGGGGGGTGGTACGTTCGGCAGTGTTGGATTTGACTGAAGCAGGGGCGTGTGAGTGGTATCGCGGATATTTGTGTTTGCTGGCTCCGTGCCTTTGCCCCGAACGGTGAACACAACAGTCCTATGGCGGAAAATTAAAATTAAATTGAGGCCTTTCGAAATGCTACAAAACTTTGCAGACCATTTCCTTGTTTTATGATGGATGTCCATGCAAAAAATCATCACAAAATCCTATTCTGAGGCAAGGTTTCCGCCTTTCCTGTTCATGAAAATTGTGCGCTTTGAAAATTCATAATTAATTCTCCCAAAGTCGAAAAATTAAAATTTTTTGTGGGAGGGGCTCTTATATTGTTTTTAACAATCCTCCAAAAAATCGTGAAAAAACTCGAAGTTTAAGACGTTGAAAGGGGATTTTATGTCTGCAGGGAAAAAGGGATCATTCTGATGCAAACATTGGGTGTGCAAATCAAACATATAAAGGGGGAGGACCTTGGCTGGGCAGACTGGGACTTTGGCAGGCGTGACTTGGGCATGGGCAGCAGCGACGGGGGCACGCTCATGGGTGTCCCAACGAGAAATAGCACAGCCTCCCCTCAAAATCAAATCAAATCGAAGAATTTTTCATTGACGAATCGATCGTACTTGATCAAAATTTAAGATTTGGTAGGATTTTCTGTGGTACCGTGCTAGTCACACGGAAGGTCCGCGAACTGCCGTGGACGGTCCGGTCGCTGGAATGAAGTTGCGGGGGTTGTCGTCCCGTAACATCCATTTGAATTTTGGCATTCCAACCAAAAATAATTCTATGGCCGTAAGGCCGAAATTTAATAGCGTTTTGCGGTGTTCGAGAGGAGCCAAACGGACGTGCGCCTATATAAAGCAACGTACGGACGCCGCAATCATCCGCAAGACGCTATCAAATCTTGGTCGTCCAGCCATCGTACCGTTCTTTAGGCGACGGGGGACCTTGGTAGGATTTTCTGTTGTACCGTGCTAGCCACGCGGAAGGTCCGCGAGCTGCCGCGGACGGTCCCGTCGCTGGAATGAAGTTGCGGGGGTGGTCGTCCCGCAACATCCATTTGAATTTTGGCATTCCAACCAAGAATAGTTCTATGGCCGTAAGGCCGAAATTTGATAGCGTTTTGCGGTGTCCGGGAGGGGCCAAACAAACGTGCGCCTATATAAAGCAAACGTACGGACGCCGCAATCGTCCGTAAGACGCTATCATGAAAGGTTAACAAAACAAAACAAAATCAATTGAGATTTTGTAATTTTTGTATTCTTATGAAATAACTAAAACTTATTAGAACCTTTTCAAATTAACTTCATAATTGTAATCATGATAAAAATATGTTAAATGGTAGTCATGAAATTTTAATGATAAATAATAATCATAAAAAATAATGATAATAAATAAAATTTTATTAATATGGTTAATTTTATAAACTGAATAAGCTACAATTATTTTTATAAACGGAAATAAGTTATAAATAATTTTATGATAGTAATAAATTTAACTATTTGTTCAATTATTTGAATAAATGAGAATAAAAAGCAATTTATGAAATTTTCATAATTTTTTATTTTAAAATTTATTTAACATAGCATTTTATTTTTATTTTTTTAATCTATACATGCATTTTTATTAAATATTTGTAACTTTTTATTGATCATTTGTTTCTATACTTATAAATGCATTAGCCACTATACATAATAAATTTATATGTTTTGTATTCTAAAATTGGTATTCAAAATTTTACTTTAGTGTTCAAACATTTAATGTTATAAATATTTGTTTTTGATAAAAGAACATGAGACTATTATGATAGAAAAATACATAAATTTGTTATGGAAAAGATAAATTTATCATCCTTTTAACATTTATACAATTATGTATTATCATTTTGTTTAATTAGTACACATAACATAAAGGTTTATCAGTGAATCAAAAGTAAGTTTTTTCTCTTTATAAAAATGTAGAAAATAAATTTTGACGGGGTACTGTCATACATTTTAGATTTATAAAATTTGTAAATTTGAAATTTTACGGGGAGCTCTCATATATTTTAGGTTTGGAAAAATAGAATAATATCTAAAATAGATCTAATAAATTTTTAGAATTAAGTCATTGGAATTCAACTGGTTTTGTTAACTCATCTGGATTCACGGGTAGATGTGAACGTATCTATGAGATACCAACTATTACATAAATGTTTGATATATAAAAAGGAACTTTGCAAGTCAGAATTAGATACATGTAACGTGAAATCCCGACCATTATAGCACGGGTTTCCTACTAGTTAATTAATAAAATTCAATCAGATAATATACTTTTATCCAAACAACAGCTATTCTTACATATTATTATTATTATTATTAATGAAATATATTTAAAAAATCATATTCAATTAGATAATATACTTTTATCCCGAACATGTCTTTTAATTCTCTATACATAGAGCATAGTCAAATATTAAATTTTGCATGAGGAACATGTATAAACTTTAATTAGTACAATAAAGAGAAATGTAAGTAATAGCTATTAGGGTTAAATATATAAAATCCCCCTGTAATATTAGGGGGGTTCGGTTTAAGATTGCCAGATTGCTAAATTTTTAATTAGTTTTTTAATTTACGTGGAATTGGAATTTTTTATTTTTTATTTTAATTTTTTTTAATTACAGATTTTATTTTCTTACGATTAATATTTTTTCAGAATTATTATTATTTTAAAGTATCAAAATTTTACATTAGACCTTAAGCCCAAATTGTGTTGTACAACAGCCAACACCTTAACATTTAACAATTATTGTTTAAAAGAGCTTTATAAACACTTCCACTTGTTGTTAAAATTTCGATGTGGGACTTTCTATATATTCCACATTCTACTTCATCCCTTTCCAATGCATTGATGTTATTTATCTGGCATTGGTTGAGCCTATCAAACTCAGAGCGAGTTGCAGCAATATGGTTACCTCACAGGGGGTGCTCGGATTAAAATTCTACTTGGAACAGCTAAAGCGTACGTTCATTTAGTAAACATCCTGTTCAATAATGCTTGTTTTTGTTCAAATGAAAAGAAAAGAACATAGGTTTGACTCAGAAGCAAAAATACAATCTGAATTTTATTAGACCAACACAACTAAAACTTAAAAAAGGAGAACAAAGTCTGAAGCTTGTGAGGCAATGAACACTTCTTCTATTCTTCCTCATCTCCAACTAAAGCCCTCAAGGTATTTAAATGAGGCTCACATGCCAGCCATTCAAGCATCATTGCATAGCTCAAAACAATGGCGACCCACACAGAAATAAAGATCCACCAAACTCTCATGAAGCTTTCGATCCGACATCAAAATGTATGGTGGTGAAGAAACGTGTTACGGTAGAAGAAAGCTTACAGTTTTGTTGTTGAGTTGAAAAGCAACCAGAAGCGGAAAAAGGACAGTGGAGATGTGTCGAAGAGTTGTTGTTTGAATCAATCACCGAATTGTATGGATAATTTTATACTTGCCAAGTATGTTGTTTCCCTTTTGTGCTATTACATGTTTATTCCTAGCATGTAGAAGTTGTAACACCCCTCTAATAACCCGCGGCAAATAAACAATTATTAAATCAGAGTAACATGTAGAGAGGCATCACAATTCATAAATAATGAAAAACACACGTCAGAATAAGTCATGCATTTACTGAAAACACCTGAAATCATAACTCATTAATCAAATCCATGTTTTACACAGCGGAAATACTTCATCAAGTCAACATTATGTCGCTAATGTATCATACTTCAACCAAAACAATTTAAATATAGAGTTACAATCAAAACTCCAAAACAAACGTTCCCAGTGTTACAACTACCAGAGCATGACACCTGACGCTAACTAAAACACTGACTCATGAGCTAATCCTCACCGAGTCAAAACAGCCGTTATCCTCAATCTGAAAATGACAACATGTAAGGGTGAGTCTCATCATAATTAACAAATGTTATAAGGTTATAAAGCAATAACACGTCATAGTTGCATCATTCACCCAATTGTTTCAAAATCAGATATTCAAAACAAGTTAACCAACAATCAACACATCATTCAACATTTACAACACTGGAATACATCCAATCATGTTATAAATTATGCATATGAATGAACTGACGCTATGCATGTGGTACCAACATCATCCAATGGGACTAACCCATTGTCGCACGCTCGCGAAAATGAACAACAGAGTCGCCACCAATATATTTATCCCAAAGAGGGAAAGGAATATCAGAAAACCTAAGGTGAATAAGAGCGAGGTCTTTCGACCAGAGATAGGGTACGGGAGTCGGTTACGCAAGGGGAAGGTGCTAGCACCCCTCACGTCTGTGGTACTCCACAGGATCCACTTATGTTTGTTCTATTCTAAGGGTGTATAAATCTAAAGCTTAATCGCTAAGAGAATGCATGCAAATGAAAGAAAAAGAAACACGGGGAAAATAAGGTTTATAAATAGTTGTGCTCGCTTAGGCCCCGCGACCCAATGCCTACGTATCCTTTTCAGGAATCAGAGCGCCGTAGTTCGGCTCTTCAGTTTTTGTTTGTTTTTGTGTTTTTTAGTTGAACAGTTACATTCGCACTCCGCTGCTCGACTTCTGGAGTCTTAAGCTGGGAATGGAGCGGAAATAACGTGTCCGATTAGGAGAAAGAATGCCCTGAAGGCAAGAGAAAGAATGCCTCGGAGGCAAGAGAGAGAAGAGAGAAAATTGGTTTGTGTTTTTTATGTAACTTCATGATGAACAAAACCCAATACAAGGTTCCGCACCACTTCGTTACTTTGATTTAGGTCTGAGCCTTTATTAGATGTTTTAGATGTTCTTGGTTGAGTGTTTTTTAAGGGATTTTAATCTGCGAGTTGAATCACATAGAATGTATGATGTCAAAGAAACAGATTAGGGAATGAATCCCACTCATTTCTCTACATGGATAGAGAAACAGATTAGGGAATGAATCCCGCTCATTTCTCTAATAATCGAGAAACAGATTAGGGAATGAATCCCACTCATTTCTCTTTGTAGTGATCGAGAAACAGATTAGGGAATGGATCCCACTCATTTCTCTCTCACTAAGTGTTCGAGAAACAGATTAGGGAATAAATCCCACTCGTTTCTCTCCCACTTTTAATGTGATTCGCCTCTTCCTTTGTTAAGTGTTTTAAAGTTGAAAAGGAAAATAAACAAAACTAGCCTAAGATGAAAACTAGCCTAATATGATGGGAACCTCTAATTCCTAAAGTTGTCATGGTTTCTACCTAATGGTTAGGAGCAAAAAGCGACATGAGAATATAAGCATAAGCGGAGATCGAAATTACAAGTAAAAATACAAGTAAATAACGATACAAGAATTAGTGTAAAATGGCTAACATAAACACTTGAAAATATGGTACAAGACATGAAAGTGAACAATGCAAAATAGTACAAAAATCGAATTTAAAATACTATTATTTTTATGGTTTTTTATGTGCCAAAAAGACAAGAATTTGATCAAGCAAAAAGAAATGAAATAAAAGCCTAAACTAATGTTTATTTGTTGATTATTTTTATATGCCAAAATCATGTATTAAAAGTCTAAAAACACTAGAAAAAGAATGTCATTTTTATTACTAAAAGAAACATAAAAAAATCTAAGTAACCTAGAAAGAAATGATAGAACCAGGGGGTGTGAATCGAAGACAATAGTGTGATTAGCAGGTGCTGGGCCCTGGGTGTTGGCCCAGCAATGTTTTTGTTGAGAATTTTGTTTAGGCAAGAAAAAGAGAGCATGGGCTTCAGAGGGGTGTAGTTGGAAATTCGTGTGGCCCATAGATATTTTGAATCAATTATCATTAATCACATTTTAATCCAGATTCATTATTCAAGTGAAACTTTATGCTAAATTAATCCCATTCCAAATAATCATACTAACACAATGGTTAATTGAGTTAATTCTAATTATTAATACTCAGACCTTATACACGTTTGATGGATTAATTCAATTAATGTTCATAATTTCAATTAAAACAAATTAATAGAAAAGAGGGATTTAGGGTTACTTGGTTGTGACGTTCCCAATTCATTCTTCAGACTCCTTCGTATTCGCTCTTCTCTAGCGAAACCCCAAACGGCGCCGCTTCAACCTTCCTCTCCGGCGAAACAAAATCTAACGCCGCCATGAGCCGAGCCACACGTAACTCTCTTCCTTGCCTCTCATCTCAAACTCAAACTCTCATAATCAAACCAAAAGAAGAACCCTAGATTCGATAAGAAAAATCTCCAATTTCTGGTAAATTTCGAAATCCCCTGAATTCAATCTTCGTCTCCTCCTTCTTTCTGTTTTATGGTGAGGATGATGATGAATTCTCCCGATTGAAGATGAAGATCGAATGGGAAGAGTTTGGTGATGAGAATTCATATGATTTGCAAAATTGATGACGAACAGATGAAGATGACTGCAACTCTGATGCGTGTCGAAGATTGGTAAGAGTTTGTGCCGATATGAACACTGATGGTAATTGATGATACCGATTGGAGCTATCGACTAATTTCTGATTCTTGTTTCTTTTTGCAGATTGAGGGGTGATTCTGGTGAAAGGAACGAAGGTTGATGATGAAGAAGTTATGAAGGTGGTAATTATGTATGGTATGAAGCAGAGAATGAAGATGATGGAGGTGGAGAAGGATAAAGAGTGGAATCTGCCAAATGGTGGAGAAAGATGAAGATGGTGAATGAAGTGTGTAGAAAGATGGAAGCAGAGTGGTGAAGATCAATGGAGTCATGGTGGAGTGAAGAGAGCTGAGAAGTGGTGAATGAATGGAAGTGAAGGGAGCTGTGAAGAATGTAGCAGTGCTCTGTTATATATATATTGAAGATGAAGAGAATTCCAGGTTATGAGGTGAGTTCAACTCTTGATTTCAGTTAATTCCCTCTCCTCCTTTTTGTGTCAAAATTCTGTTATCTGTTTAGAGTTTTGTAACCGACTTTGGGAAATTAGTTAGGGTTGTTATAGGTTGTTACAAGACTGCTTTTTCTGTTATAAAAATTGGTTAGAGGTGCTGTTATAAAACTGCTTAGGAAGTTAGTTACAAATCTGTTTTTGGTGGTTATAAGGTTAGTTAGAAGTAAGGATGTGAAGAGAAATTAGTTAGGGAAGCTGTTAGTTAAAACAGTTAGGAAGAGGTTTAGAAATAGGTTAGGACAATTAGGTGTTGAAAGGGTTATGTTTGGAATGTGTGTATATTTTTTGTGTGGAGACTAAACTGAGCAAGTTTGGATTTAATGAATTTGTATGAAGTGAATCGCTACAGGGACTGATTTTGTATTGCAGGGCTATTTCGGTTTCTTTATATGCAGAGTACCATTTATTTGATTCATGTGTGACTTAAACTGAACTTGAATATAGCATAGTGATGATGCTGATTAGTGTTGCAGGTTTTGGCTTGGCTTGAAACATGAGGCGTGAGGATATGAAAGCTTGAAGTGGATATGTTCGAGATGGATCGTGTGCAATGTGAAAAGCTTGAAACCTGAATTTGTTGAATTTTGTAACATGTACTTAGATGGCTGCAGCAAGTTCTTTTTTCCTCGATATAATCTTTCCTTTGCGATTTGTAGTGCCTCTGTAATAAGTTAGGATTATCAATTTGTAGGCTTGGAATATAATGTGATGCATTCTTGGAAAGTGCAATGTAACTTTTGGTCTTTGTAATTCGTAACTCAAAATGCAAGCATTTCACCTACGATTCTTTCCATCTTGCCATCTTTAAGATACTTTACTAAATTGAACCAATTTTGAATGAGTGATGAACATCCACATTCTTTGATGGTCTACTCTCCGCAATGCCTCGTGCTTCAACGATAAATTGATTAAAGACCCCATGTTCTTGGATTAATGAACATAAATGTAGCAATATATAGCCTGAATCCAACCCTACTTCACGGTCCTCAATTGACCTTTACCAAGCTCAAACGGAACGAATAAGAGCCATAATCCAGGATCCTTGAGCCCATACCGAATTTACTGGTTAATGGTGCATGTTGTATTTACATGACCTAATGGATGTATGCAGATGAATGTGAAACTTTAAGCCAGTTAGAAATAAAAATTAGGTGGGCAAATTTTGGGGTGCAACAGCTGCCCCTATTTAATCGTCTTAAACCTGAAAGTGAGATTGGCGCTAACCTTTCGAGCATTTGAGGTAGAAGAAGATTAAATACCAAGTGAACCTAAAAATTTGCTTGGAGAAAGATGAGATCCACTGGGATGAAAATGATATCAACTCTAAGGAAGATTGTATCAACTCTGGGTTGAACAAATTAACTCTGAGTTAGAAATGAAATAAACATCAACTCTGGGTTAAAAGAAAATTAGGTCAACTCTGGGTCGAAAAATAAAAGGAAGTCAGCTCGGGGTTGGATAAGAGGTAAATATTAATTCTGGATTGAGAACGAAAAGGGAAATCAGTATTAGTGGGACAAGATATAGGCATCAACTCTGGGTTGAGAAAGAAAGTACGAACATCAACTCTAGGTTGAAAACAAGAGATAGACATCAACTCTGGGTTGAGAGAAGGTAATTCAACTCTGGGTTGAAAGAGGGAAGATGAACAATTAGGAATACCTGTCAACTCTAGGTTGAGTGGGTAAAGACAAAAGATGACCATCAACTCTGGGTTGAGTGGGAAAGAGAAAAGATGACCGTCAACTCTGGGTTGAGTGAAAAATAAGAAAAGGTAACCGTCAACTTTGGGTTGAGTGGGAAAGAAAGAAGATAACCGTCAACTCTGGGTTGAGTGGGAAAAGACAAAAGATAACCGTCAACTCTGGGTTGAGAGAAAACAAAAAGATGACCGTCAACTCTGGGTCGAGTGGGAAGATACAAAAGATGATTGTCAACTCTGGGTTGAGAGAAAAACAAAAAGATAACCGTCGACTCTGGGTCGAGTGGGAATGATAATCAATTCTGGATTGAACAAAGGATAACCGTCAACTCTGGGTTGAGTGGGAAATACAAAAGATAATCGTCAACTTTGGGTTGAGAGAAAAACAAAAGATGACCGTCAACTCTGGGTTGAGTGGGAAAAAGAAATCAATAAGACATAACCGTCAACTCTGGGTTGAGTGGGAAAGACAAAAGATAACCGTCAACTCTGGGTTGAGTGGGAAAAGATAATTAACTCGGGGTTAAAAGATGAAAGGAGAGTCAACTCTGGGTTGAACACAAAAACATCAACTCTGGGTTGAAGAAAGATGAACATGATTGACTTTGGGAGCTGACACCACAATGGTAACTCTGAGTGATCCAGTAGAATATCAATTTGAATGCTTGTAGGGACCTCATCTGATGAGTAACTTGGCTTATGCTTCATATGCGAATGTTTGATTTATTTTATGCACTCCTGGAGATGCAATGAAATGAATTCTATATGCAGTGTACTGATTGATTATGGTTTCTGCTTTGTGCAGAATAGATTAGGTGGAGTTCTGACACTCTGTTTGAGAATCAAGGTAGGGTGGATGCCCCTGCTTTATTGATGATTGGATCAATGTGGGAGAAATGATAATGAGAATGCAATGATATGCATGATGCATGTGTGATTATGAGTGCAATGATTGTTTCCATGGTACAAGGAGTGGATGGAGGATGCCTTTGTGGAAAGGTCAATGCTTGTGAAATTGTTGGTGAAGGTGAGGTGTTTGGCTTGACCCCTCGACACCTATTTCGATATCTGACACTTGATTGAAGATGAAGAAATGAATCGTTGCTAGTTTGCCCCAGCTTGTATGATATTTTGGGATAGAACTTTGATATTCTTGAATTATGGAGATTTGAAATGGTCTGCCCCAGTGTAGATCAAGGGATGAATGAATGCCCCATATTGAAAGGAACTATTCCACTTAATGGATTCTTCAAATATTTGCTCAGTGGATGACCAAACTTTGCCCTTGTAAGATTACTCGATGGAATTTCAATGTTGAACTTTCCTTGGTATCAAGTACTTGCTTCTAGATTAGAGACAATTCTGTTTCGAAGAAGATAATGAGAATGCAATGCACATGTTAATCTCAAAGGGAAAGTTTTTATTTGTCAAAATGTTGTACTGATACTAACACAAGTGACAAGCAACATTAGGAGTCAGTTTTGACATGATTTTACAGTTGGTATGCTTTCAGAACGAACCTGCTTCAATTAGGACTTTTGAGGGTTGTAACGTGGTCGGGTTCACGGTTTGAGAAACAAAGGATAAAGGCTCAAGTTCTACTTAACCCATCCCTTCTTCGTGATGTTCTCCAGTCCTACGTTCAGCTAGTTTGACACGAGTGTTTGCCTTTCAGGAAGGATTGTGATGGGTGAGGATCCTTTATGGTTTTGATGGAGGTGGTAGCCACCATTTGGTTCTTTTGTTGATGGTCACAACAACTTGTCCCTTGGAGGACTTCTTTTGCTTTTTGCTTTCCCTAACTTTTGCCTGGACAAAAAGTTTCTTTTGATTTTGGTTTCCGTTGTCCAGCGGGATATGCCCTAATTTTTGCCTAAGTCATTTGCTTCAAAGCTTTTCTTTCTTTTTGACTTAGCGGGCTATTGTTTCTTCTTTTCTTTTTTTGTAAAAAAAATTTCATTATTTTTTTTGTCTCTCGTTCGGGAACAAGTTGTATGACTTTTGTGATTGACTTGATGAAAAGGTTGTGACTGTCTTATTCTCAGTGAATGAGAGACATCCATTGTGGATTGTACTCTTCTTCTTTTGTTGTGAGAGATGGAATATGATTGATCCTCTGATGGAATACCTGAAAGTTGAGCACTCAGTCGCACTGACTGAAGACTACCCTGCCCCTGGTTAAGATGAAGGGTTTCATTGTATTTATTTTTTTTGAAAAGAAACTACTACTCCTTAGGCTCAAAGGGGTTTACGAAGGTTTCACTCCCTTATAACTCCGGTGTTTAGGAATTAAAACAATGCCTGTACATCGTCAGCAGGATCTTTGTTCCAAAAGCATACAGTTAGTAGTTCATGTATTTTTGATTTTTCATCATTCTCCTTTTTTAATTGCTTAAGACAAATGAGTTGAATATCAATGAACATAATGACAAAGATGAAATGATTTGAGAAAAACATGTATATTACATTATTTTTATTTATTCAAACAAAATGAGTTTCTTACAATGAGAAGTACTTGATAACAACAAAAGTAATACAATTGAAAATACTAGAGAAATCTATACAATGGCAAGCTTGGCCTTATTCTAATGCAAATGAAATGTTCTCTGACAAACACAAAGTTTTTAGGCTCCTTTGGTGGAAGGTACCCTCACGAGGAGGCGTGGGGTCCTTAGATAGCAACTTGATTTTTCTTTTTGTAATTCCCCATGATTCTTTGCCGGTGAGCTCTTGTCAGATATCGGTGTGGAGGAATTGTCTTGTCTGATCTGATGGAGAGGAAGAATGTAGGAGTCTTGGTAACCATGGATGCATATGCATGAATGCAAAAATGTTAATGATGATGCAAATGCAGTAGGAATCAAGATCAAGGATCAAGGCCTCTTGTGATAATAACTTCTCATGGTCAATAAGATATGGTCGAATCCTCCAGATTCAGAGGTTCGACGTTGCTTTCTTGATAAATAGGCGGTGCATAAGCCCAAGATGGTTGAACCCTCCAGATTCAGAGGTTCGACGTTGATTCTGATAGATAACTTTGTAGAACTTCTGTATAAGTCAAAGATGGTCGAATCCTCCAGATTCAGAGGTTCGACGTTGATTCAGGATAGATAACCTTTGCATAAGTCACATAAGGTCGAACCCTCCAGATTCAGAGGTTCGACGTTGATTATGATAGATAGTCTGAACGGGCATAGGGTGGGATGGAGACATGTTTTCCTGCAAAACAAAATTTCCCAACCCCTCTCACAAGTAGGATCTAATACAAGGTAGGTCAAAAGGTTGCCAGCGTTAACAGTTCTCCTGAGACACCATCATCGTTGCAAATACATGCCAACGATGGTATCCCATTTGAACCTCAACTGGTCGTGGGTCTCATGATCGCAATCAACAGAACCTGACATTCTGTTGGGGTCATGACTATCCACTCTGTCCTAGGTAGCCTAAGTATCACTCTGGCCTGGGTATTGGGCCTTTTACCTCATAGAAACAACCCACCCAACCTGCAAACAGAGAAAATATGCGGCCCCCACGGGGACCCATAATATAGTCCAGAATGCGAGAAAATAAACATGATATGCGAGCAGTAAATAGTCATGATATGCAAGGCATAAAGAAATAAAGCAATAAAGCAGTAAAGCAATAAAGCAATAAATCAATAAATGAACACCCAAAGAAAAGAAAACAAACACAAGCTGGGATCGACTAAGCTAGTCCCCAGCAGAGTCGCCAGCTGTCGCACGCTCGCGAAAATGAACAACAGAGTCACCACCAATATATTTATCCCAAAGAGGGAAAGGAATATCAGAAAACCTAAGGTGAATAAGAGCGAGGTCTTTCGACCAGAGATAGGGTACGGGAGTCGGTTACGCAAGGGGAAGGTGCTAGCACCCCTCACGTCTGTGGTACTCCACAGGATCCACTTATGTTTGTTCTATTCTAAGGGTGTATAAATCTAAAGCTTAATCGCTAAGAGAATGCATGCAAATGAAAGAAAAAGAAACACGGGGAAAATAAGGTTTATAAATAGTTGTGCTCGCTTAGGCCCCGCGACCCAATGCCTACGTATCCTTTTCAGGAATCAGAGCGCCGTAGTTCGGCTCTTCAGTTTTTGTTTGTTTTTGTGTTTTTTAGTTGAACAGTTACATTCGCACTCCGCTGCTCGACTTCTGGAGTCTTAAGCTGGGAATGGAGCGGAAATAACGTGTCCGATTAGGAGAAAGAATGCCCTGAAGGCAAGAGAAAGAATGCCTCGGAGGCAAGAGAGAGAAGAGAGAAAATTGGTTTGTGTTTTTTATGTAACTTCATGATGAACAAAACCCAATACAAGGTTCCGCACCACTTCGTTACTTTGATTTAGGTCTGAGCCTTTATTAGATGTTTTAGATGTTCTTGGTTGAGTGTTTTTTAAGGGATTTTAATCTGCGAGTTGAATCACATAGAATGTATGATGTCAAAGAAACAGATTAGGGAATGAATCCCACTCATTTCTCTACATGGATAGAGAAACAGATTAGGGAATGAATCCCGCTCATTTCTCTAATAATCGAGAAACAGATTAGGGAATGAATCCCACTCATTTCTCTTTGTAGTGATCGAGAAACAGATTAGGGAATGGATCCCACTCATTTCTCTCTCACTAAGTGTTCGAGAAACAGATTAGGGAATAAATCCCACTCGTTTCTCTCCCACTTTTAATGTGATTCGCCTCTTCCTTTGTTAAGTGTTTTAAAGTTGAAAAGGAAAATAAACAAAACTAGCCTAAGATGAAAACTAGCCTAATATGATGGGAACCTCTAATTCCTAAAGTTGTCATGGTTTCTACCTAATGGTTAGGAGCAAAAAGCGACATGAGAATATAAGCATAAGAGGAGATCGAAATTACAAGTAAAAATACAAGTAAATAACGATACAAGAATTAGTGTAAAATGGCTAACATAAACACTTGAAAATATGGTACAAGACATGAAAGTGAACAATGCAAAATAGTACAAAAATCGAATTTAAAATACTATTATTTTTATGGTTTTTTATGTGCCAAAAAGACAAGAATTTGATCAAGCAAAAAGAAATGAAATAAAAGCCTAAACTAATGTTTATTTGTTGATTATTTTTATATGCCAAAATCATGTATTAAAAGTCTAAAAACACTAGAAAAAGAATGTCATTTTTATTACTAAAAGAAACATAAAAAAATCTAAGTAACCTAGAAAGAAATGATAGAACCAGGGGGTGTGAATCGAAGACAATAGTGTGATTAGCAGGTGCTGGGCCCTGGGTGTTGGCCCAGCAATGTTTTTGTTGAGAATTTTGTTTAGGCAAGAAAAAGAGAGCATGGGCTTCAGAGGGGTGTAGCTGGAAATTCGTGTGGCCCATAGATATTTTGAATCAATTATCATTAATCACATTTTAATCCAGATTCATTATTCAAGTGAAACTTTATGCTAAATTAATCCCATTCCAAATAATCATACTAACACAATGGTTAATTGAGTTAATTCTAATTATTAATACTCAGACCTTATACACGTTTGATGGATTAATTCAATTAATGTTCATAATTTCAATTAAAACAAATTAATAGAAAAGAGGGATTTAGGGTTACTTGGTTGTGACGTTCCCAATTCATTCTTCAGACTCCTTCGTATTCGCTCTTCTCTAGCGAAACCCCAAACGGCGCCGCTTCAACCTTCCTCTCCGGCGAAACAAAATCTAACGCCGCCATGAGCCGAGCCACACGTAACTCTCTTCCTTGCCTCTCATCTCAAACTCAAACTCTCATAATCAAACCAAAAGAAGAACCCTAGATTCGATAAGAAAAATCTCCAATTTCTGGTAAATTTCGAAATCCCCTGAATTCAATCTTCGTCTCCTCCTTCTTTCTGTTTTATGGTGAGGATGATGATGAATTCTCCCGATTGAAGATGAAGATCGAATGGGAAGAGTTTGGTGATGAGAATTCAGATGATTTGCAAAATTGATGACGAACAGATGAAGATGACTGCAACTCTGATGCGTGTCGAAGATTGGTAAGAGTTTGTGCCGATATGAACACTGATGGTAATTGATGATACCGATTGGAGCTATCGACTAATTTCTGATTCTTGTTTCTTTTTTCAGATTGAGGGGTGATTCTGGTGAAAGGAACGAAGGTTGATGATGAAGAAGTTATGAAGGTGGTAATTATGTATGGTATGAAGCAGAGAATGAAGATGATGGAGGTGGAGAAGGATAAAGAGTGGAATCTGCCAAATGGTGGAGAAAGATGAAGATGGTGAATGAAGTGTGTAGAAAGATGGAAGCAGAGTGGTGAAGATCAATGGAGTCATGGTGGAGTGAAGAGAGCTGAGAAGTGGTGAATGAATGGAAGTGAAGGGAGCTGTGAAGAATGTAGCAGTGCTCTGTTATATATATATTGAAGATGAAGAGAATTCCAGGTTATGAGGTGAGTTCAACTCTTGATTTCAGTTAATTCCCTCTCCTCCTTTTTGTGTCAAAATTCTGTTATCTGTTTAGAGTTTTGTAACCGACTTTGGGAAATTAGTTAGGGTTGTTATAGGTTGTTACAAGACTGCTTTTTCTGTTATAAAAATTGGTTAGAGGTGCTGTTATAAAACTGCTTAGGAAGTTAGTTACAAATCTGTTTTTGGTGGTTATAAGGTTAGTTAGAAGTAAGGATGTGAAGAGAAATTAGTTAGGGAAGCTGTTAGTTAAAACAGTTAGGAAGAGGTTTAGAAATAGGTTAGGACAATTAGGTGTTGAAAGGGTTATGTTTGGAATGTGTGTATATTTTTTGTGTGGAGACTAAACTGAGCAAGTTTGGATTTAATGAATTTGTATGAAGTGAATCGCTACAGGGACTGATTTTGTATTGTAGGGCTATTTCGGTTTCTTTATATGCAGAGTACCATTTATTTGATTCATGTGTGACTTAAACTGAACTTGAATATAGCATAGTGATGATGCTGATTAGTGTTGCAGGTTTTGGCTTGGCTTGAAACATGAGGCGTGAGGATATGAAAGCTTGAAGTGGATATGTTCGAGATGGATCGTGTGCAATGTGAAAAGCTTGAAACCTGAATTTGTTGAATTTTGTAACATGTACTTAGATGGCTGCAGCAAGTTCTTTTTTCCTCGATATAATCTTTCCTTTGCGATTTGTAGTGCCTCTGTAATAAGTTAGGATTATCAATTTGTAGGCTTGGAATATAATGTGATGCATTCTTGGAAAGTGCAATGTAACTTTTGGTCTTTGTAATTCGTAACTCAAAATGCAAGCATTTCACCTACGATTCTTTCCATCTTGCCATCTTTAAGATACTTTACTAAATTGAACCAATTTTGAATGAGTGATGAACATCCACCTTCTTTGATGGTCTACTCTCCGCAATGCCTCGTGCTTCAACGATAAATTGATTAAAGAGACCATGTTCTTGGATTAATGAACATAAACGTAGCAATATATAGCCTGAATCCAACCCTACTTCACGGTCCTCAATTGACCTTTACCAAGCTCAAACGGAACGAATAAGAGCCATAATCCAGGATCCTTGAGCCCATACCGAATTTACTGGTTAATGGTTCATGTTGTATTTACATGACCTAATGGATGTATGCAGATGAATGTGAAACTTTAAGCCAGTTAGAAATAAAAATTAGGTGGGCAAATTTTGGGGTGCAACAGCTGCCCCTATTTAATCGTCTTAAACCTGAAAGTGAGATTGGCGCTAACCTTTCGAGCATTTGAGGTAGAAGAAGATTAAATACCAAGTGAACCTAAAAATTTGCTTGGAGAAAGATGAGATCCACTGGGATGAAAATGATATCAACTCTAAGGAAGATTGTATCAACTCTGGGTTGAACAAATTAACTCTGAGTTAGAAATGAAATAAACATCAACTCTGGGTTAAAAGAAAATTAGGTCAACTCTGGGTCGAAAAATAAAAGGAAGTCAGCTCGGGGTTGGATAAGAGGTAAATATTAATTCTGGATTGAGAACGAAAAGGGAAATCAGTATTAGTGGGACAAGATATAGGCATCAACTCTGGGTTGAGAAAGAAAGTACGAACATCAACTCTAGGTTGAAAACAAGAGATAGACATCAACTCTGGGTTGAGAGAAGGTAATTCAACTCTGGGTTGAAAGAGGGAAGATGAACAATTAGGAATACCTGTCAACTCTAGGTTGAGTGGGTAAAGACAAAAGATGACCATCAACTCTGGGTTGAGTGGGAAAGAGAAAAGATGACCGTCAACTCTGGGTTGAGTGAAAAATAAGAAAAGGTAACCGTCAACTTTGGGTTGAGTGGGAAAGAAAGAAGATAACCGTCAACTCTGGGTTGAGTGGGAAAAGACAAAAGATAACCGTCAACTCTGGGTTGAGAGAAAACAAAAAGATGACCGTCAACTCTGGGTCGAGTGGGAAGATACAAAAGATGATTGTCAACTCTGGGTTGAGAGAAAAACAAAAAGATAACCGTCGACTCTGGGTCAAGTGGGAATGATAATCAATTCTGGATTGAACAAAGGATAACCGTCAACTCTGGGTTGAGTGGGAAATACAAAAGATAATCGTCAACTTTGGGTTGAGAGAAAAACAAAAGATGACCGTCAACTCTGGGTTGAGTGGGAAAAAGAAATCAATAAGACATAACCGTCAACTCTGGGTTGAGTGGGAAAGACAAAAGATAACCGTCAACTCTGGGTTGAGTGGGAAAAGATAATTAACTCGGGGTTAAAAGATGAAAGGAGAGTCAACTCTGGGTTGAACACAAAAACATCAACTCTGGGTTGAAGAAAGATGAACATGATTGACTTTGGGAGCTGACACCACAATGGTAACTCTGAGTGATCCAGTAGAATATCAATTTGAATGCTTGTAGGGACCTCATCTGATGAGTAACTTGGCTTATGCTTCATATGCGAATGTTTGATTTATTTTATGCACTCCTGGAGATGCAATGAAATGAATTCTATATGCAGTGTACTGATTGATTATGGTTTCTGCTTTGTGCAGAATAGATTAGGTGGAGTTCTGACACTCTGTTTGAGAATCAAGGTAGGGTGGATGCCCCTGCATTATTGATGATTGGATCAATGTGGGAGAAATGATAATGAGAATGCAATGATATGCATGATGCATGTGTGATTATGAGTGCAATGATTGTTTCCATGGTACAAGGAGTGGATGGAGGATGCCTTTGTGGAAAGGTCAATGCTTGTGAAATTGTTGGTGAAGGTGAGGTGTTTGGCTTGACCCCTCGACACCTATTTCGATATCTGACACTTGATTGAAGATGAAGAAATGAATCGTTGCTAGTTTGCCCCAGCTTGTATGATATTTTGGGATAGAACTTTGATATTCTTGAATTATGGAGATTTGAAATGGTCTGCCCCAGTGTAGATCAAGGGATGAATGAATGCCCCATATTGAAAGGAACTATTCCACTTAATGGATTCTTCAGATATTTGCTCAGTGGATGACCAAACTTTGCCCTTGTAAGATTACTCGATGGAATTTCAATGTTGAACTTTCCTTGGTATCAAGTACTTGCTTCTAGATTAGAGACAATTATGTTTCGAAGAAGATAATGAGAATGCAATGCACATGTTAATCTCAAAGGGAAAGTTTTTATTTGTCAAAATGTTGTACTGATACTAACACAAGTGACAAGCAACATTAGGAGTCAGTTTTGACATGATTTTACAGTTGGTATGCTTTCAGAACGAACCTGCTTCAATTAGGACTTTTGAGGGTTGTAACGTGGTCGGGTTCACGGTTTGAGAAACAAAGGATAAAGGCTCAAGTTCTACTTAACCCATCCCTTCTTCGTGATGTTCTCCAGTCCTACGTTCAGCTAGTTTGACACGAGTGTTTGCCTTTCAGGAAGGATTGTGATGGGTGAGGATCCTTTATGGTTTTGATGGAGGTGGTAGCCACCCTTTGGTTCTTTTGTTGATGGTCACAACAACTTGTCCCTTGGAGGACTTCTTTTGCTTTTTGCTTTCCCTAACTTTTGCCTGGACAAAAAGTTTCTTTTGATTTTGGTTTCCGTTGTCCAGCGGGATATGCCCTAATTTTTTCCTAAGTCATTTGCTTCAAAGCTTTTCTTTCTTTTTGACTTAGCGGGCTATTGTTTCTTCTTTTTTTTTTGTAAAAAAAATTTCATTATTTTTTTTGTCTCTCGTTCGGGAACAAGTTGTATGACTTTTGTGATTGACTTGATGAAAAGGTTGTGACTGTCTTATTCTCAGTGAATGAGAGACATCCATTGTGGATTGTACTCTTCTTCTTTTGTTGTGAGAGATGGAATATGATTGATCCTCTGATGGAATACCTGAAAGTTGAGCACTCGGTCGCACTGACTGGAGACTACCCTGCCCCTGGTTAAGATGAAGGGTTTCATTGTATTTTTTTTTTGAAAAGAAACTACTACTCCTTAGGCTCAAAGGGGTTTACGAAGGTTTCACTCCCTTATAACTCCGGTGTTTAGGAATTAAAACAATGCCTGTACATCGTCAGCAGGATCTTTGCTCCAAAAGCATACAGTTAGTAGTTCATGTATTTTTGATTTTTCATCATTCTCCTTTTTTAATTGCTTAAGACAAATGAGTTGAATATCAATGAACATAATGACAAAGATGAAATGATTTGAGAAAAACATGTATATTACATTATTTTTATTTATTCAAACAAAATGAGTTTCTTACAATGAGAAGTACTTGATAACAACAAAAGTAATACAATTGAAAATACTAGAGAAATCTATACAATGGCAAGCTTGGCCTTATTCTAATGCAAATGAAATGTTCTCTGACAAACACAAAGTTTTTAGGCTCCTTTGGTGGAAGGTACCCTCACGAGGAGGCGTGGGGTCCTTAGATAGCAACTTGATTTTTCTTTTTGTAATTCCCCATGATTCTTTGTCGGTGAGCTCTTGTCAGATATCGGTGTGGAGGAATTGTCTTGTCTGATCTGATGGAGAGGAAGAATGTAGGAGTCTTGGTAACCATGGATGCATATGCATGAATGCAAAAATGTTAATGATGATGCAAATGCAGTAGGAATCAAGATCAAGGATCAAGGCCTCTTGTGATAATAACTTCTCATGGTCAATAAGATATGGTCGAATCCTCCAGATTCAGAGGTTCGACGTTGCTTTCTTGATAAATAGGCGGTGCATAAGCCCAAGATGGTTGAACCCTCCAGATTCAGAGGTTCGACGTTGATTCTGATAGATAACTTTGTAGAACTTCTGTATAAGTCAAAGATGGTCGAATCCTCCAGATTCAGAGGTTCGACGTTGATTCAGGATAGATAACCTTTGCATAAGTCACATAAGGTCGAACCCTCCAGATTCAGAGGTTCGACGTTGATTATGATAGATAGTCTGAACGGGCATAGGGTGGGATGGAGACATGTTTTCCTGCAAAACAAAATTTCCCAACCCCTCTCACAGGTAGGATCTAATACAAGGTAGGTCAAAAGGTTGCCAGCGTTAACAGTTCTCCTGAGACACCATCATCGTTGCAAATACATGCCAACGATGGTATCCCATTTGAACCTCAACTGGTCGTGGGTCTCATGATCGCAATCAACAGAACCTGACATTCTGTTGGCGTCATGACTATCCACTCTGTCCTAGGTAGCCTAAGTATCACTCTGGCCTGGGTATTGGGCCTTTTACCTCATAGAAACAACCCACCCAACCTGCAAACAGAGAAAATATGCGGCCCCCACGGGGACCCATAATATAGTCCAGAATGCGAGAAAATAAACATGATATGCGAGCAGTAAATAGTCATGATATGCAAGGCATAAAGAAATAAAGCAATAAAGCAGTAAAGCAATAAAGCAATAAATCAATAAATGAACACCCAAAGAAAAGAAAACAAACACAAGCTGGGATCGACTAAGCTAGTCCCCAGCAGAGTCGCCAGCTGTCGCACGCTCGCGAAAATGAACAACAGAGTCGCCGCCAATATATTTATCCCAAAGAGGGAAAGGAATATCAGAAAACCTAAGGTGAATAAGAGCGAGGTCTTTCGACCAGAGATAGGGTACGGGAGTCGGTTACGCAAGGGGAAGGTGCTAGCACCCCTCACGTCTGTGGTACTCCACAGGATCCACTTATGTTTGTTCTATTCTAAGGGTGTATAAATCTAAAGCTTAATCGCTAAGAGAATGCATGCAAATGAAAGAAAAAGAAACACGGGGAAAATAAGGTTTATAAATAGTTGTGCTCGCTTAGGCCCCGCGACCCAATGCCTACGTATCCTTTTTAGGAATCAGAGCGCCGTAGTTCGGCTCTTCAGTTTTTGTTTGTTTTTGTGTTTTTTAGTTGAACAGTTACATTCGCACTCCGCTGCTCGACTTCTGGAGTCTTAAGCTGGGAATGGAGCGGAAATAACGTGTCCGATTAGGAGAAAGAATGCCCTGAAGGCAAGAGAAAGAATGCCTCGGAGGCAAGAGAGAGAAGAGAGAAAATTGGTTTGTGTTTTTTATGTAACTTCATGATGAACAAAACCCAATACAAGGTTCCGCACCACTTCGTTACTTTGATTTAGGTCTGAGCCTTTATTAGATGTTTTAGATGTTCTTGGTTGAGTGTTTTTTAAGGGATTTTAATCTGCGAGTTGAATCACATAGAATGTATGATGTCAAAGAAACAGATTAGGGAATGAATCCCACTCATTTCTCTACATGGATAGAGAAACAGATTAGGGAATGAATCCCGCTCATTTCTCTAATAATCGAGAAACAGATTAGGGAATGAATCCCACTCATTTCTCTTTGTAGTGATCGAGAAACAGATTAGGGAATGGATCCCACTCATTTCTCTCTCACTAAGTGTTCGAGAAACAGATTAGGGAATAAATCCCACTCGTTTCTCTCCCACTTTTAATGTGATTCGCCTCTTCCTTTGTTAAGTGTTTTAAAGTTGAAAAGGAAAATAAACAAAACTAGCCTAAGATGAAAACTAGCCTAATATGATGGGAACCTCTAATTCCTAAAGTTGTCATGGTTTCTACCTAATGGTTAGGAGCAAAAAGCGACATGAGAATATAAGCATAAGCGGAGATCAAAATTACAAGTAAAAATACAAGTAAATAACGATACAAGAATTAGTGTAAAATGGCTAACATAAACACTTGAAAATATGGTACAAGACATGAAAGTGAACAATGCAAAATAGTACAAAAATCGAATTTAAAATACTATTATTTTTATGGTTTTTTATGTGCCAAAAAGACAAGAATTTGATCAAGCAAAAAGAAATGAAATAAAAGCCTAAACTAATGTTTATTTGTTGATTATTTTTATATGCCAAAATCATGTATTAAAAGTCTAAAAACACTAGAAAAAGAATGTCATTTTTATTACTAAAAGAAACATAAAAAAATCTAAGTAACCTAGAAAGAAATGATAGAACCAGGGGGTGTGAATCGAAGACAATAGTGTGATTAGCAGGTGCTGGGCCCTGGGTGTTGGCCCAGCAATGTTTTTGTTGAGAATTTTGTTTAGGCAAGAAAAAGAGAGCATGGGCTTCAGAGGGGTGTAGCTGGAAATTCGTGTGGCCCATAGATATTTTGAATCAATTATCATTAATCACATTTTAATCCAGATTCATTATTCAAGTGAAACTTTATGCTAAATTAATCCCATTCCAAATAATCATACTAACACAATGGTTAATTGAGTTAATTCTAATTATTAATACTCAGACCTTATACACGTTTGATGGATTAATTCAATTAATGTTCATAATTTCAATTAAAACAAATTAATAGAAAAGAGGGATTTAGGGTTACTTGGTTGTGACGTTCCCAATTCATTCTTCAGACTCCTTCGTATTCGCTCTTCTCTAGCGAAACCCCAAACGGCGCCGCTTCAACCTTCCTCTCCGGCGAAACAAAATCTAACGCCGCCATGAGCCGAGCCACACGTAACTCTCTTCCTTGCCTCTCATCTCAAACTCAAACTCTCATAATCAAACCAAAAGAAGAACCCTAGATTCGATAAGAAAAATCTCCAATTTCTGGTAAATTTCGAAATCCCCTGAATTCAATCTTCGTCTCCTCCTTCTTTCTGTTTTATGGTGAGGATGATGATGAATTCTCCCGATTGAAGATGAAGATCGAATGGGAAGAGTTTGGTGATGAGAATTCAGATGATTTGCAAAATTGATGACGAACAGATGAAGATGACTGCAACTCTGATGCGTGTCGAAGATTGGTAAGAGTTTGTGCCGATATGAACACTGATGGTAATTGATGATACCGATTGGAGCTATCGACTAATTTCTGATTCTTGTTTCTTTTTGCAGATTGAGGGGTGATTCTGGTGAAAGGAACGAAGGTTGATGATGAAGAAGTTATGAAGGTGGTAATTATGTATGGTATGAAGCAGAGAATGAAGATGATGGAGGTGGAGAAGGATAAAGAGTGGAATCTGCCAAATGGTGGAGAAAGATGAAGATGGTGAATGAAGTGTGTAGAAAGATGGAAGCAGAGTGGTGAAGATCAATGGAGTCATGGTGGAGTGAAGAGAGCTGAGAAGTGGTGAATGAATGGAAGTGAAGGGAGCTGTGAAGAATGTAGCAGTGCTCTGTTATATATATATTGAAGATGAAGAGAATTCCAGGTTATGAGGTTAGTTCAACTCTTGATTTCACTTAATTCCCTCTCCTCCTTTTTGTGTCAAAATTCTGTTATCTGTTTAGAGTTTTGTAACCGACTTTGGGAAATTAGTTAGGGTTGTTAAAGGTTGTTACAAGACTGCTTTTTCTGTTATAAAAATTGGTTAGAGGTGCTGTTATAAAACTGCTTAGGAAGTTAGTTACAAATCTGTTTTTGGTGGTTATAAGGTTAGTTAGAAGTAAGGATGTGAAGAGAAATTAGTTAGGGAAGCTGTTAGTTAAAACAGTTAGGAAGAGGTTTAGAAATAGGTTAGGACAATTAGGTGTTGAAAGGGTTATGTTTGGAATGTGTGTATATTTTTTGTGTGGAGACTAAACTGAGCAAGTTTGGATTTAATGAATTTGTATGAAGTGAATCGCTACAGGGACTGATTTTGTATTGCAGGGCTATTTCGGTTTCTTTATATGCAGAGTACCATTTATTTGATTCATGTGTGACTTAAACTGAACTTGAATATAGCATAGTGATGATGCTGATTAGTGTTGCAGGTTTTGGCTTGGCTTGAAACATGAGGCGTGAGGATATGAAAGCTTGAAGTGGATATGTTCGAGATGGATCGTGTGCAATGTGAAAAGCTTGAAACCTGAATTTGTTGAATTTTGTAACATGTACTTAGATGGCTGCAGCAAGTTCTTTTTTCCTCGATATAATCTTTCCTTTGCGATTTGTAGTGCCTCTGTAATAAGTTAGGATTATCAATTTGTAGGCTTGGAATATAATGTGATGCATTCTTGGAAAGTGCAATGTAACTTTTGGTCTTTGTAATTCGTAACTCAAAATGCAAGCATTTCACCTACGATTCTTTCCATCTTGCCATCTTTAAGATACTTTACTAAATTGAACCAATTTTGAATGAGTGATGAACATCCACATTCTTTGATGGTCTACTCTCCGCAATGCCTCGTGCTTCAACGATAAATTGATTAAAGAGACCATGTTCTTGGATTAATGAACATAAACGTAGCAATATATAGCCTGAATCCAACCCTACTTCACGGTCCTCAATTGACCTTTACCAAGCTCAAACGGAACGAATAAGAGCCATAATCCAGGATCCTTGAGCCCATACCGAATTTACTGGTTAATGGTGCATGTTGTATTTACATGACCTAATGGATGTATGCAGATGAATGTGAAACTTTAAGCCAGTTAGAAATAAAAATTAGGTGGGCAAATTTTGGGGTGCAACACCCATGACCGATCCAACATCATCCAGATACGGCCCTGCCAGCACAGATTCCACACAATGGGAATCATGCCCTTCACTGATCCAACACCCCTTATGGATACAGTATCATCAATGAATATGAATGAATGCAACATATATAACATACTTATACCATCATCATCATCATCACCAATACCATCATCATCATCAAGTATGTTCATATATATTAACATCATTCAATCACCATTCTATCATCATCGCATAGAAAAATATACATGTATTTTGCACCAATCATCATAATCAATAAGGAATAGAACACATGTATTCTCATCATTCTAAAACCAATCATTCATCATCATATAGATTGTTCTATAAGGTTCATTTAGCCCGAAACGGCGCATCAAAAGGACCAACGGTTAAAAAGTTATGCCTCTTTGAACTTTTTAAAAATATCTAAGAAAAACACCAACAGCACGCGGCGCCAAGCTTGGTTCGCGGCGCGAACTGAGCGTTCCAAAAATCCTTGGCTCTCTGCCAAGCTGTTCGCGGCGCAAACATCTACACGCGGCGCGAAACGAGAAAAACTTACGCCTTCGCGGCGCGAACACAGGTACGCGACGCGACCTGAGCGTAATCACAACTTCCTAGCATTCTGCCCACCTGTTCGCAGCGCCACCCTGTGCACGCGGCGCGAACCGGCGATTTCAGAAACCCCAACCTGCAGAAAACAGCATTCTATGCATTCCAAACACACACAATTCATACCAGTACGAACCTAGGGGAATAGAATGCACAAACAACACAAAATACATCTCATAATACACCAATTACACATCAATTGGGACCATAACAACGCAGACATCATAGATTCAAACATAGAGATCAAACATCATATAATTGACTCAATCCCTAAACCTATCATATGACTCAATCGACCCGAATTCCACATCTATTCAGTATTATCAACCCCTAACCCGATAATAGATGATAATCAGATAAGTCCCCCCTTACCTTAGACAAATTCTTGATTCTTGGTCTCTCCCTCTACCGTTCTCCTTCACGTTCCTCGTTCCTCAGACTTCTGTTCTTTCACATTCTTTCTTTTTTCCCAATTCCAATTATTTTATGAAAAATAATAATAATATTAGTAAAGGGCCTTCTTATCTCACAAGTCACACCCCCCCCCCCCTTCTACTATTTCTCACATGGCCCAAATGCCATAAAACATTATTTATTTATTATTTTCACAAAATCCTTAATAATTCTAATTATTAATTCAATATTCTTGATTAAATTAATATTAAAATTATACGGGCGTTACAGAAGTAAATACTTCTCTCTGTGTCACTCGCCAAATATGTTGTTTCTCTCAATAAACATTAATCCTATTACTGAATAAATCTCTTGTGTATTCAGTTTGTAAATGTTTAAGTTCATATTGTTCTGTCATTACTACCTGATGTCTTAGTCTAGTAATTAATTCATATTGTTGTAATGTTATGGAATCACCATTGTTTCAGAAGAGAGGGAAATAACAAGAAGGAGAGATCATTCTGCTCACCAGCTTTTATAATCCCACATCGGTTGTGTTCAGCCACATAATTAGTGTTTATAAATCAATCAAATACGTGACTAATGAGTTGAAATTGGTGAGAGATTAGGTGGTAATTGGGCTTATGCCCATTTATATTTACGAAAACGTTTTAAAAAACTAATAATATATTAAAAAAAGTAGTAATACAAATATTAGTAAATTCCATGTGTATTTAAATATTTTAAAACATAATTAAAAAATACCACGTGGACTGCCACGTAGGCAGGCTAAAATCAAACGTAGGCAGGCTAAAATCAAAGTTCGCTAACATTACAAGGGGTTTTGTATATTTAACTCTAGATATTATATTAGATTAACAATAGAAAAAATATAATAGTTTGAAATTAGCAAATTCAAAAAGCAAATAAAAATTAAAGATTATTAATTATAATATTATTATTATTATTATTAATAGTAGTTTTTAAAATAATACTTTTGTTTTCTGATATTTAATGATTATTACATTTTAAAAAATTATTTATAAAATATTTTCTTAACATAAAATTTTTTATCCCATACCTCGCACTGGTAGACAGACTAGTTAAAAAAAGGTATATTTAATCTTAATTATTAATTAAATGCATCAAGTTTTCATTTAACACTTTTGTTTCTATTTCATTATAGAGATAGTATATTGGTGAAAAGAAATAGAAAACAAAAATAAATAAATTGATTTTTTGTCTTATGTTAATCTCGGAGTATATGGAAATCTCTTAAAATATTGATCTCTTTTTAATTGTTCAAAATAAACCAAATTAATCCTTTTTATTCATTAATGACAAATTTAATAACAGATTTTTAAGTTTTGTTATTAATTCAAAAAATACTAACATAATATGATTTAAAGAGTTGAGAAATTAATATATTTTTTAAATAAAAAATTAAAATAAACTTTGAAATTAATGTAAAAGGAAAAAAATATTTAAATTATTTTTAAATACTCGTTGTGAATAAATACATTATTAAATAAAAATTAATCAATGTTAAATTTGATGTAAAATAAAACTTAGAGGAAGAAACAAAATAAAACAGTTTTTTTTATTAAAAAGAGCTAATGAAAATACTCAATAAAAAATACGAGAATATGACAATAAATTTGAGAGAGTATCTGATTTGGGAATAGAAAAGTAAAATCACCTATTAAAGAATTTTAAATAAGAAATTTAACTAGTAGAATTACGTGAATAAACAAGTACTATAGTTTAAAAGGTTTAATTAATATCATGGGGGCTCAATTGAAAGTATAATAGTACTATCAAAATAAATTTGTGTTTTCTTGTGGAGGAAATTCACCAAAGGTGCATCCGCCCCTGATCCTTACCACTAACTTATAAGCTCAAAAGACCTCATGGAGTATTGCACCAAAATTATATTACTGCAGAACTAAATTATTTCATAATTTGTAACTCAAATTTTGCTAGTAATGGAGTAATGCAAAAAAAATGAGTATGACAGATGCGGTGAGGATGATTTGTGGTTGATAACAGTGGCAGTGTGACCACATCGTTGATCGACGGTGGAAGAAGTTGGGACGATGAAGGACGAAGTAAAAGGGCGTGGTGAAAAGGCGTAGTGGGTCACAACACAAAAATGCATTTCTGGTTTGGATCGGTAATTAATGATGTGTTTTCCTTTTTTGTTTTTTCTATATTCATCAAGTGGTTTAGTGGCATCACGTGAACGATTTGAATAATCATACAGACCAAATAGAACAAACAGTAGAGTGCAGTTGGTGCTAAAAAGTTAGAGAATTCGGATCCGTATTATGCATGGCCGATAGAAGTTATTTTACAAGTAACTTAAGAGAACTTACTTTCTAAGCATATAATCATATGATTTTAGTCTTGGAATAAAGGTTGGTTTAGTTTGGTAAAATTGTTTCGAACATAAAATTCCATTTTTTATTTATCAAAGGATGTCAACATATGAGTTTACTTTAGGGCAAGTGTTTCGCATTGAGGTCATTGCACGAAATGTTAGTAATGAAGCATAAAAATATAGATGAGAAAACAGAGAAAAATCATGAGCAAATAATAAGTAAAATAATAAAAGAAATCTAAAATATTCATATTAAATTCTTAAAAGAGAGAATTAACATTTTTTGTTGTGCTCACCAAGAACTTTTTCTTGTTATATTTTTTTTCTTTAGAGATACTGTGAATAAGGCATGAAAAATAAATATGAATAAAAAAACAAATATTAAATGTATGTATGCATGATGATGCAATTTAGTGATGAGATAAAGAGTAACCCTTAATATGTAAGTTCATAAGTTTTTTCTACGGGCAATCTACCCTCCCATAAAGGTAGTATTTTTCTAAAGGGATTTATGGATAACACAGAAGGAAAAAGCACAAGGGCCTCCCTTAAGTGGAGCCTCGTTGTAGACCGTTATTTTGTCTCTTAGGTCGTATAAAGGTCTCACCATAAGTTTTTGTTTTGGTTTTTACAAAGAGTCGTGGGTCAAATTCAAGTCTTGTCTCTGAATGAGTGCTCTTTATATAGAGTGCTATTTACATCTGGGTATGTGTTTATGATAGGATCTGGAGCTGTATCTTGGTCATCTAAAAAATAGCCTGTGGTGACTTTATCAACTATCGAGGCTGAATATATTGCAGCAACTCTATGTGCTTGTCAGTGTATATGGCTTAAGAGAATCTTGCGAAAGATTAGAGTCGAGCAAGTTGAAGGAACTATAGTTCAATGTGACACCAGCTCTGCCATTCAGTTGGCTAAGAATCCTGTTTTTCACGGAAAAAGTAAGCATATTCATGTGTGATTTCATTTTTTAAGAGATTTAGTGAATGAAGGTGTTGTAGAATTAAAGTATTGTAACTCTCAAGAGCAAGTAGCAGACCTAGTGACAAAACCCCTCAAACTTGAGCAATTTGAAAAATTCGGTGGTATGCTAGGAATGGTTAGTGCGTCAGAGTTAAACTAAAATACATGTGTTTTAGTTTAAGGGAGGGAATGTTAGGTGGACATGTGTTTTGTTGTTAAGCTACTGTTTTATTAGTCTGTTTGAATAAGACCCATTCTTTAGGAGAAATAGGGTTTGTTATTAGTGTCACTACTTTGTAGGCATGTAAAGAGTAGAGTTAGTTATTTCCTTTTGCTTGTAAAATGGCTATACATTAGCTACTGATTAATCGAATAATAACACATTCCTCCACTTATTTTTTGAAGCTTTGTTTAAATCTGATTTCCAACAATGGATAATTAAACTTTGTAACAACAATATAAGACTTAGGCCAGTAAAATTGATTTCACTTGTGACATTTGTTTGTACAGAATTTTACCTTAAGAGGGGTAAAGACTGTTGGTAGGCCCTTTGGTGATAAATAATTGATGCATATGCATTATTAGAGCAACACACTAATTTTCCAGCATTACTACTAACACAGTCTAAAGTAACCGGCTTGCAGCTCAAGACACCCGTTTTCCAGCATTACAGTCAGTAGTTTCTCTAAGATTAGCATGCATTTTGGTAAAACCAACCTAGCTGAAACATGTTGAATAAAAAGCCATATTATTTTGTTTTCAACATGTTGAACAAGATGTCACAACATCACATGTATGACATCGTGTTTGTTGGAGCTGATCTGTCAAGTTATATCAGTTGCTTTGTTAGCGACAAAATATTGTGAAATATTCGGTTAGCTTATATGTATCCAAGATCGACTCAATTAGAGATATATCAGAGATATTTGTTGATTTTTACAATATCTATAATTGGTAACAATTTAGTAAAGATTGGATTAAAAAAACCTATTTTCTTGGAGATCTGGCAATAGACTTTGTACAGCCTCCTCGCTGCGGTTTTAGGCCCAATCAGCCAATACTATAACACCCCATAAATTCTGATTTATTAATTTAATTGAATTTTTAAATTAATTAATTAATATCAGTATTTGAGATTGGGATTATTGGAGAATTATGGATTAAGGGCCATTGGGCCGGGTGGTGAGAATTAGTAGTGTGGGGCTAAGTGAGTAATCCCATTACTAATTATTTTATTTTTTCATAAAATAAAGGAAATAAGGAAAAAAGAGTTAGAACGTGAAAAGAAGGGAAGTTGAAGAGAAGAGCTGAGGAACGTAAAGAGGAATGGAAGAGGAAGAGACCATAATCAAGAATTTGGCTAAGGTAAGGGGGGACTCTCCGGTTAGCATTTCTTATCGTGTTTTGGACGGTAACATTGATTAGGAATATTGTCTAGGTCAATTGGATTATATGCTAGGTTTAGGGAGGGTATAATTGATGAAATTGCATAGATTATTGATTAATAATGTGTTGTTTTGATGTATAATGATGTATGGTGATGCAATTGATGATTATTTGGTTGTATATGATGTTTAGAATCGATTTTGGACTTAGAATGTGTAAGATCGCAGGGTCTGTCGCAGACCTGAGAATATGCAAAATCGTAGGTCCGCTAAGCGGAGGGGGGGTCCGCTAAGAGGAGGACCCAATCTTGTTAGCTTCTGTCCAAGGTCGCTAGTGGTCCGCTGAGCGAAGGTCTGAAGGAAGTTCACTTCTGTCACGAGTCGCTAGTGGTCCGCTGAGCGGACCTTGCTGTGCAGAAAATTTTTCAAACTTGAAAATGACGTATCTTTTGAACCGTTGGCCTGTTTGTAGTGCCGTTTCGAGCACGATGAACCTTATGAGATAACCTATGTGTTTAAATGATGGAATAAGGTGTAACTTCAATTGTTTTTAAGACATGATTTTATTTCTTGAATGAATAATGTATTGTACATATATATGATGAGATGTGTTAAATACATGTTATGTTTGAAGTAATAATCGTGTGATGATTTATGAATTGTATAATGATGATAATTGGATGATATTTTAATGATGCTAATATATATTTAAACATACTTCATGATGATGATGATGATGATGATGATGATGATGATGATGATGATGATGGTATAAGTATGTTATATATGTTGCATTCATTCATGATCATTTGTTGAGGGTCGAACCTGATGATGAGGGGGATTCAGTGAAGGGCATAATTTCTATTGTGTGGAATTTGTGCTGGCAGGGCCGTATCTTGAAGATGTTGGATCGGTCGGTGGGTTATTCCCATTGATGATGTCTGGTACCACATGCATAGTGTCAGTTCATTCATATGCATGATGTTCATAACATGATTGAATGTGTTTGAGTGTTATGAAGTGATGATGTGTTGGTTGTGTATTTGTGGAATTGTCTGAATATAATACAATTGGGTGATTAACATAACTATGGTGTGTTATTATTTATGACGCAATAATATTTGTTAATTGCGATGAGACTCACCCTTACACTATATTTTTCAGATTGAGGATAGCGGCTTCGACTTGGTGAGGATTAGCTCATGAGTCTTTGTTAGTTAGCGTCAGGTGTCATGCTCTGATAGATGTAACACTGGGGAACGTTATGTTTTAAAATTAATTTAATAACTCTGTTTTATTTGAGTTAATTTTGAGGATTGGTGGTCTTGATGATGAAATACTATTTTGATAATTTATTCCGCTGTGTAAACATGAGGTTGATGAGTTATGAAGGATTATTCCCTAGTAAATGCATGACAGTGACAAATAATGTTTATTTTATTATCAATTGTGGCACCCTTGTTTGCATGTACTCTGATTTAATTATTAATCTCCGCGGGGTTTAGAAGGGTGTTACAAATACTAATTCTATAAATAGATTGGCCTATACCTAGTTTTAAGTGGAACTGATATTTGTATTTTTAGGGTTCTAGGAATCCGTATTGTGTGTTGTGTTGTAAGTTCCATATGTGTGCATTCACAAACCTGTAGGTGTTGAATGTTGTTTAATCTCTGAAGTTGTTAAGCAAGGAGAGTAATGCTGTTCTCATAAGCTTTTGAGCATTGAGAATTGTGTGTTTTGGAAGAGTGTCTTCTAAAGTTTATTGTTTGTGTTGTTTGTCACGGGTTGTGGCTGTGGGGATTTGAGGAGGGTTTTATACCTAAGTGAGTCTTAGATAGAAGTCATAGGAAGGGTAGTGATTAGGTGAGAGATTGTAAACGGGGGAGTTTAGCTTCGAATTGATACTATCGTATATTGATTTCATCCCTGGCTTGGTAGCCCCCAGAGTAGGAAGATTGTTTCGAACTGGGTAAACAATTCCTTGTGTTCTTTATCTTTCTGCACTATTTTAGTTTTGCTACCATCTTGCTCCATTAATTTCATCAACATATATTTGTGTTGTGAAATCGTATTCGACATCACATATCTGATACCAGAATTTCATAGTCAGTGGAGACACAATACAAAATACTATTATTTACTATTCAACAATCTATATATAGAATTTTGTGTTAGCTTAAATAATGGCAAGTGGGATTTTCTTTCTGCAAGAATTCACTAAGTATCATTGAAGTGGTTGTTTAAACAAGAGAATATTATAGGTTGAGAATATATTGTAGAAGCTGTGTGTTTTATTAATTCAGGTTTCCTACTTATACACAATAAATATGAGGGTTTCAGAGATTTGCTAAAATCTATCCGTAAAGCCACTAACATAACTTACATGCCACATATTCAACATAAAATAAGGAATAACATTGACTGAGTTTATTTGAATATATAACATTAAAAAAGGATAAATAAGATTAATTTTATTCTCTAACAAATATAACTAGATCACTGTGTCATCAGATTTTGAAATTCTGCAGAAACTATAATTTAGAAGGGGATGCCATGGTTTTGGAAAAAGTGACCAAACTGTAAATGCACAGACACTTGCAGAGTTAGCACCCATTGAAGACAACAATGAGGCTAGAATTCTTGTATGCTTATTGGCACAACTCGCTGAGGAAGGTGGCTAGGAACATGACATAATTTCTATTCTGAATCTGGTGGCAACTATGATTCATATATGTCCAGCTGCTTCTTCTAACAACTATCTTAGCACGGAATATGAACAACAACAATCGGAATTAAGTGCTTCTTGGCAACAACTTTGATGCCCATCTTGATTTTAGTTTTTAGCACTTTGAGTTCAGTGCATCCCAAACGACTACTTATATCCCAACAATTATTCTTCCATACCCCCAACAATTATTCTCCTATCCTACCATTCAACCAATTTGACTAAAATATCCTTAAATAAGTAATTGATGTTTGGAAAACAAAATTACCTTTTTGAAAAAATAAATAATAATTCATACATTTTCGGAAGACTTTAATTATGATATTCAGGTAACATTAAAAAAAACAACTTTAGGCAACAAAAAAATTGTTGCCTAAAGTGATTGTCTACACTCCGACACGCTTTATTTTACAAAATATACACTCCGACATGTTTTGTTTTACAAAATATACCACTTTAGCCCTAAAGTCTAAAATTTTGAAAAAAAATTAAATCTCCGGAACACTTTAATAAAATTGTCCGGTGAATGGTTTGAAAATAGCCGGAACACATTAATTTGTTTGCAAATTAAAATTTGATTACTAAAACATTTTTTCAAGTATTTCAGTACATAAAAAATAATTAAAAAAAATTAGCGAAACTCTTTTGTCAAATATTCTGGTATATTAAAAAATATTTAGAGTTAAAAGGTAGTGCACTGACAGTGTAAAATAGTTTTACACTGTCATCCAATAGAAAATCATAAATGTTCCATGTCATTAATTTTTTTTTAAATAAAAAAGTGGTTTAATTAGATACATGGGTGGTGATTGGTTGACAGTGTAAAAATATTTTACACTCTCACTGCATCACCCCTTTTCTCAAATATTTAACTATTGGGGTACAAAAATTAGCGAAACTCCTTCAATATTTAACTATCAAAGCTTTTTTCTCAAGTGTTCCGATAAATTAATATAGGGGTACAAAAATTTTCAATTTTAAAATAATTAATAATAAATAAAAAAATAGGTATAATTGAAATATTTTGATAAATATTGGGGTATAGGAATAATGGTAACATATGGCATATTTATATCCTTATATCTGAAATGAAAAGTGCGGCCCAATCCATTCTTCTCTAACCTAGGTATAAATATGTTTGTTCCTCTGAATCACAAAAGCAACCTTTAGGTACTACCGTTCAATATATGGTGATTTTGTACAAGTTATTAAACTATTGAATTCAACACATTCATGTCATCTCAATATCGTATCAAGACCACCGGTTAGTACTGATTTATTTATCTATTTATTTTCCTTTTCTAACGTATTGTTTAGAAATACATCTCCTAACATTGCTATTGATTTGATACAAAAGATAATGGTCAACTTGCTCAACTTCCATGGGATGTGCTTGATATCATTTGCAAAGCACTGGATTTCAACGACCTCTTTTCGTTTTCGGGTGTATCATTTGCAAAGCATTGTATCAATTTTCAAAGTTACTAAAACATTAGATATTTAAAGCCACACTTACCGCTAGATCTGAAAGAAGGAAATGAACATGAACATTAACATCTTCACACCAAAAAAATTGAATCTGACCGAGTAAGCAAAATCTTCACACCAAAAAGATGAAGAAAACTAAAAAAGTGAACATGAAAACAAATCTGTAACTGATCTTACAAACAACATTGAGTGAAGCAGAGAGTGTAATGATTTTTAGTAAAAGTTGTTTGAATGAGTTCAGTCTGGCACTTACCGGAATCAAAGATGTCCTTGATGGTTTTGGCAGAGGGGGTGTTGTTGCCTACGAGAATGGCGAGCACGTATGCGAAAATCACCTTCATTTATGTGACGGCGTCTTACAGAGAAATAGTTATAGAGATTTCAAGGGTTTTAGGGTTTTATGTAAAAGGAGATAGAAGAGAAGATGAGAGAGAGAACAGAATGAGGAGGAAGAAGAGATGAGTGATTTTGAAATAACAAATGTGGCCACAGACAAAGTGACACTTGTTAGTTTCTTTGATATAATGTACCATTTGTCATTCTCTCATTAGTCCAAATTTAAAGTTGATGGTTAATTTGTTAGTTACGAAAATGACCACAGTAGACTATGGTAACTTGGTATTGTAAAATTTTGTTTTCTTATAAAATCATGTTTTTTCTCACAAATTCTATCATTATAAAAGCTTGAAAAAACAGCCTACAAATTTTTAAAGTGTTGCTTTTCTTTACAAAAGTTATTTTTTTCTTGAAAAACCGTAACAAGCCAAGCCATTGGCATGGACTTGTACCGAAAAATTTAAGCAAAGAAGGGATGTGCACCAGTCTTTTAAAACTGCAGCATGACCCATATGTTTCTTTCTTGTGACTTCTCCCGTATGCCTTTTGTCTTTGATGCTTTGTTTGTACATTGAGTTGCTTAATCTCTACGATTTGTGTTATGATCATCTAAGCCCTGCCTGGTTTATGCCATCTGTCTTTGATGCTGAGTTTGTACATTGAGTTGTTTAATCTCTATGATTTGTGCCACAATCATCTCTACGATTTGTGTTATGATCATCTAAGCCCTGGCTGGTTTATGCCATCTGTCTTTGATGCTGAGTTTGTACATTGAGTTGTTTAATCTCTATGATTTGTGCCACAATCATCTAAGATAGCTCTGTCTTTCCAACATCCCAAAATATCAAACACCTGATAGCAATATGTAACTAGAAGTTTCCAAATACATGATGTACAAATGCAATATGAAAATGTCTAGTGCGTGAAACAATGATGCCGGACTATCCTACTAGCATTATGACTGGGAATTTGGGCAGGGCTTGGTACCAATAGGGATTTAAACTAACATACTGTATTGTAAGCAGATTCTTGTTCATACACCTTTCTCTTCACGGGTTAGACATCAATCCTTATTAGGCTACAGAATTGCAACCTAATTCCTCCTTGAATGCCTCCACAAGCTACTGTCATCTTATGAGTACCATTGCCTATTAGCTTTCAGTCTCCAAGTTGCACATTAACATTATGCTCTAAAAGAGCACGGTGACCAAGTTTAAATAAATATTCATAGTCGTCATCGAATTTGTCTAAGACCAAGCACACCATGATCACTTCGTTTTAGAGTAAAAAAGCCGTGGAATCCAACAATATTTGTAGATATAACTACCAAGGAATAACATTTAGCCTAAAACATTAAACCATTAGACATGCCCATCAAAAACCCATCATCACACCAAGGAATACACACAAAATATAAAGTTGATATTCAAAAAACAAATTCAGCAGGTTTAGAAACTTGCTGCTTACAAAATTCAGGAGTTCGAACAAGACATAATAATTAAAGCATAAAAACAAGAAAAATCACTGCCACCGTCGATCTAGAACCCAGTTCTGAGAAAAGAAGCTCCGCGACGAGGGTGCAGACTTAACACATAATCCAAAATACAAGTTAACTAAACGAGAAATATAAATACTGAATACCATAAACTGCTGTTTATCATAATAACAACAATGGACCTCCCTGGATGAATCATCCCGCACATGTCATTTCTTCTTGAGTGCTGACTTGGTAATCTTAGATGCACTTGGATCCTTCTTCTCCACAGCCTTGATGACTCCAACAGCCACAGTTTGACGCATGTCTCTGACAGCAAATCGTCCGAGTGGAGGATATTCAGAGAAAGTCTCGACAACCATGGGCTTGGTGGGAAGCATCTTAATAATACCAGCATCACCATTCTTTAGGAACTTGGGCTCCTTCTCAATCTCTTTACCAGAACGTCTGTCAATCTTGGTAACAAGCTCGGCAAACTTGACAGCAATGTGAGAGGTGTGACAGTCAAGAACTGGGGCATATCCATTTCCAATCTGGCCAGGGTGATTCATGATGATCACTTGAGATGTGAAATTAGCAGCCTCCTTAGCTGGGTCATCCTTGGAGTTTGAGGCAACGTAACCACGCTTGAGATCCTTGACAGCAACATTCTTAACATTAAATCCAACATTGTCACCAGGGAGAGCCTCAGTAAGAGCTTCATGGTGCATCTCCACAGACTTGACTTCAGTTTGAAGTCCAGTTGGCGCAAAAGTCACCACCATTCCAGGTTTAATGATACCGGTCTCAACACGTCCGACAGGCACAGTTCCAATTCCTCCAATCTTGTAAACATCCTGAAGAGGTAACCGAAGGGGCTTGTCTGATGGCCTCTTTGGCTCAGTGATTTGGTCGAGAGCATCAAGAAGAGTTGGTCCCTTGTACCAGTCAAGATTTGTAGAGCGCTCAATCATGTTATCTCCCTCAAAACCAGAGATTGGAACAAATGGAATTTTATCTGGGTTATATCCAACCTTCTTCATATAGGATGAAACCTCCTTCACAATTTCTTCATACCTACTCTTGGAGTACTTGGGTGTAGTGGCATCCATCTATTTGCAATAACAAACTATTAGTTAAGAGATTATAGAAACAACCAAAAGCAACCTTAAAGAAACTGAAAACTACCTTGTTGCAACAACAGATCATTTGCCTCACACCAAGAGTGAAAGCAAGGAGAGCATGTTCACGGGTCTGACCGTCCTTTGAAATACCAGCCTCAAAACCACCAGTAGTGGAATCAATGATGAGAACAGCACAATCAGCTTGGGAAGTCCCAGTAATCATGTTCTTAATGAAATCCCTATGACCGGGAGCATCAATGACAGTGCAGTAATACTTAGTAGTCTCAAACTTCCACAAAGCAATATCAATAGTGATACCTCTTTCACGTTCAGCCTTGAGCTTGTCAAGAACCCAAGCATACTTGAATGAACGCTTGTTCATCTCAGCAGCCTCTTTCTCAAATCTCTCGATCACACGCTTGTCAATACCTCCTAGCTTGTAGATCAAGTGACCAGTAGTAGTTGACTTCCCAGAGTCGACATGGCCAATGACCACAATGTTAATATGAACCTTTTCCTTACCCATCTGATCTTAAGCTTAAAGATCTGCCATAAAAAACACATCATAAGCAAGGTTCAAAAGAAAAAAACACAAACCATCATTACAACACAAACAAATAAAGACAAGTGTTACAGCAGATTGAAGAAACTGAATCTGATCCAAAAACAAATCACAAAGGTATATCTGAAATATGTAAAAATACAAAACCCTCGGTACTTCAGCTTAAAAATCATAACTAATACTTTGGTATCAAAGAAAAGCTACCAATTCAAAAACATAAACGATTATAACACTATATGGATTCAAAATAACTATTAAACAGGCACATGAATCTCATCATGTTATCATCACATCGTCATCAAATAGAAACAGATCTTAGGTGGAAAAAAATAGGATCTAGATTCAAAAACAAAACAGTTTCTATAGATATCAATCGATGAAGTCAATGATAAGAATAACAAGACCTGAATTAGAAACGAAATAGAGAGATATACCTTTGAAGGAAAAAGCTAGCCGCAAAGGAAGATATGAGAGTAGAGAAGAGAGTTGCAGTATTAGGGTTTATATATATAGAAGAATGAGAAGTGTTTTTTTTTGACGGAATTGCCCTCTACTATTTTCGTTTGGCGGCCAACAATTTTAGAAGGGAGCCTTATTTTTAGGGTTATGTCTGCAGCAGCACTATAGCTAGGTTAAGCAAGTGAGTTGACCAAAACTCATCCAATAAGAATTTGTTTTTAATATCAAATTATTATTTGATTTTAATCTTTACAATTTTTTTATTTATTTTTTTGATTTTTTGTATATACAATTTATTTAACATTGTAAATATTGCTTAATTTTGTATTTTTTTTTGGAAAAAAATAACTTAATTTGAAAGAAAATAAATGAATTTCAACATTATATTAGATATGGTTAAAATTGAAAAAATTTATTCTCACTTTTAGTGTATGTTTGAAATATATATATATATATATATATATATATATATATATATATATATACACACACACACACACTACCTCATTTGTAAATGACTCATTTTCTTGCATTTATCGACTCCTTTGATCATCACACAACTTTTCTTCTTGGTTTTTTTTTTTCGTTGAGGTACTCTCAAAATTTTGGTGCCCCGATCTCATCTTATCTCAAAATGTGTAGGCTTTTAAGGTAACAATATATTTTTTCTTATCACTTTGTTTGCTTTTTGCTAATGTTTTGGATATGAATGACATGGAAAACTGTGAGGCCGATATTGTTGCCAAATAAGAGTGTCTCCTTATTGGTGTTACCCTCGAGGAGGTTGTTAGGGGCTTTGTATTTGACCAACCTATAATATGTGGATGACTTCTGGGGAGAGCGTAAGGCATAAACTTATATTAGGGCGCATAAAGGTGATTTTGGTTGCAACCTAATTGATAGTTAGATTAGATGATGGTTAGTGTCGCAGTCGTGTGTTTGTAGTTACAATCGTTCCATTTTGCCTTTTAATAGCAAAGTAGTAATGGATAGGGAGGATCAACAAAATGGCGAGGCACTTAAAGTCAAATACGGGGCTTCTTCGAGTAGACTAATATATGCTACATAGGGCTTTCGTATTTGATGACAAAAGGGGTATTGATAATGCCTTCACTGAGGTGGCGCTTCCCTTGATTGGGGGTGTTGCACCCATAAAATGATAAGAGCTTATGAAGTTGATACGTGGGGTACATTCTACCTCTTCATAAGTGTCTTTCTTCTTGGACGGGGTTTCTGCTTTTCTTCAATGATTTAAAGGTGGGCTTTCTTAACCATATGGGGATCACCTAATCACAACTACACCATGTAAATTGGGAATATGTCAAAGTTTTTTCAATACATGTGTGAATACCATAAATTTATTCTCATCTCTTTAACATCCAACGGAATTCGGCTAACTCATATTGGGGTCAATGTTTACTCTCCCTCATGCAAGGTAGAAAGATATTTAAGGTATATGTCGACAACATGAAAAAAATTGAGAACACATATTATTTGGCCATGCCCCTTTACTAGTATTGCTCTTGAGTTTCTCTACAAGATTCAACATGATGTCCCCTCCAAATGTACATATTAGTTCATTGAATTTTGGTGTCAAAACGACTTCTTGGTAGGATCGGGGACATAGATCTAAACGACCGTTGATTTTCCCAAAAGGAGAAGTATTTGGAGATTAAGTTTGCTTCTTTCTAGGAAGGCCTACACTTTGTTGAATAGACTAGTTGTGCTCTTTATTGATAAGGGTGATTAGGACAAATCATTATGTCATTTACTTGCTTGCCTTTTAACTTCTTGCAATTTTCATTCTAAGTTTAATTACTTAATTTCAGAAAAATTAAAAGGGAAGTATCTTTGCTTAAAACAAGAAAAATCCATAAATCCTAATTTAGTTCCTCTTAGGTTGCTCTCTATACTTACACTATAACCTCTTCCCAAAAGATGATATTATTTAAGTTTGAGAACTCCTTGATAAATTTAGTCTGTGTTGAGGAAGAAGACATCAATTTAGTGTCACTATCACTAGGCAATCTAATATCTAAACTATCACTAGATATGCTATCATAACTATCAAAAATTTAAATACAAATAAACTTACAATTTATTCACCCATTATCCATTTTCGAACTCCTTAAACACTAATACATAACTCACATCTCTCATAATCAATTTAAGGTGGATTATGTTTGTCGTAATAAGAAGAAGCATTTGTTCCTATTCAAAGTCGACTTCAATAAAGCTTTTGACCCTGTTTCTTTGCTCTCAGTCAAAAGAACATTAGTGAAAGGTGGATTAAGTGGTTTAAACCTTGTATGTGTTCTAGCTCTCTCTCTCTCTCTCTCTCAATTATCGCCAACGAAAGCCCAATGACAGACTTTGAAGAAAATAAAGGACTTCGACAAGGGGATCCCTTCTCACCCTTTCTTTTTTATCATTGGAGTCAAAGGCCTATCAACTTTATTGAGTAAGGCAGTTGCACGGGGAATGTACCAAATGTTCTCTATATCAAAAAAATATTCATTCGATGTTCAATAATTTTTAGACGACACCATTATTCTAGGCCATTCTTGTTAGGAAAATATCTGGACGTTGAAAGTTATTCCTTGGGGATTTGAAATGGCTTGCGGTTTAAGAATCAATTTTCACCAAATCAGGATTTTCTAGCTCAATACTAATGCATAATTTTTTAAATTAACCTCTGATTTTATTGCTTGCTTCGTTTCTTATTTGCCTTTCAATTTCTTGGGCATTCCTATCGGCATTAACCCCAGGAGGCGCAATTCGTGGATCCCGATTTTAGAAAAACAAGGGGCGTCAATCAAGTTAAAAACTAAATTTCATTTCCTTTTGCGTTCAAGTTGTGCTTCTTAACGCGATCCTCAACTATATTTCTATTTATCTTTTCTCATTCTATCAAGCTCTTAAAACTGTGATTCAAGAAATCATTCGAATCCAGACGGTTTTCTTTCGGAAAAGTGAAGAATCAAAGAGAATAATTAATTGGGTATCGTAGGAAGAGGCTTGAAAACTGATATCAGAGGGAGGTTTGGGCCTTAAAAATTGCAAAATTAAAAAAATAGTATTCTTAATAAGTGGATTTGGAATATTGTAACATAAAAGGACCCCCTTGGTCTCAACTTCTTTCGTTCAAATATGGAGATATTAAAGGTCTATTGCTTGACAAGGAAATACCGTTTGGCTATAAAAAATGTCTATTTGGTCGCGCGACTTGAGACTCATGGTGGCCTCTAATGGTTTGTCAAAAGGTTGGTTTCTCTAGTGCGTATCTTGTAAGCTTTGTAAAGGGTCGAAAACTAATTTTTGGAAGTTCAATTGGATCAGTTCTCAAACCCTTAAAGAGACGTTTCCAATTATGTTTCATTAATTTTATGATCAAAATATGCTGATGAGTAATGTAGGTGTTTGATCTTGCGATAATTGGAGCTGGATTTTTGTGGTTGATCCGACTCTGCTATCTGCAGAAGCAACTTGCAAATTACAAGAGATGGAATCAACTCTTCACCGTATCTCCCTTGATTCAATGGTAGCAGATTCAGTGTCTTCTGGAGAGATCCAACAAGTTTTTCAGTTAAATTTGCATACTTTACTCTTTCATCTATTTCATTTCCTCATCCTCTCTTCAATGAAATCCAAACTTCGACGTTACAATTCAGTTGGAGAATACACATGCCTTCAAACATTCAGTTCTTTGTCTGGAGACTCCTTTAGGAAGGCTCCATTCAAGAGATGAATTGGCTTGGAGGAATATCCCATTTGCAGTCCATGTTCTCGTTTGCCCCCTTTGCCTTGGACAACCAGAATCAATTGCTCACTTTTCCATGTTTTGTCTAGTTGCTAAGTATATTAGGGGAGAACATTTTTTAGTGAATCAAATTGGAACAAGGGTCACCTTGTTTCAATTTATCGTCTTATTTAGTAGTTTTTAAAAAGGTGGTGGCTCATCTTTTGTTGGGAGCAGCTTATACCTTTTACTTGGTTAGAAATAAAACTCTATTCAAAGGAGGCCACAAAGGAGCAAATGCCATTATTGTCTTAGCAAAGAAACTTGTTGGAGATTGGCTAAGAGTTAGACAAGTAGGGTATTTTTTTTGTGTTGTCAAGTGGAATAAAAACCCATATACTATTAAAAATTAAAGTAAATATTATATGATATCATTAATTATAGTTTTTTAAGACAAATAGTTTAGTGGCTAAAATTCAACAAAGTGGGAGGTAGTGGATTTGAACTCGCGTCCTTACACCTAAAATATCTACACAACTATCATATGAGTTATGCTACTTGATTACAATTATTATAAACCAACTATCATATTAAACATTTTAAAAATCAATGAATGCTAATATAGATATTCAATTATATTGTCCTTAAATACAAATGAAAGGTAATGTTTATTATTCTAAATAAAAGATTTCAATTAATATTTTCTTTTTTAACAAAAATAATATTCATTCATAAAAAATATTAATGTAGTATTATTCATAAAAAAATTAATACAATAATATATTAAAAAACAAATTATATTATATAGCAAAACTTTTTTCTTCTCGAGGCTAGATGACATTTGTGTGCCCTTACATCCATACACATTAAATATTCGGGAAAAAAAAGACGATTCTACTAAAAATTTTTGTTAATTTTGTTTGATTAAGTATCATGATATAGCCATAATTTATATTATAAAAAATTTATTATATATAAAATTTACGGTTGTCATGATGACAACCCTAAACAAAACTACAACCTCATATTTATGTGACAATCTCACATAGTTTCTCAAGTTATTTTTTTTTATATTTTATAAAATTCTATATTTATTTTTAATATAAATCTCAAATAAATATGTTATTAATTTTTTAGAATTAATATTCCAATTAACATTTCCTAAAGTATTTACAACTTTTCTAACTCTTATTATTATTATATATGTTATTAACTCTTAAACTATTTTTTTTATAAATTAATAGTCACTTTAATTAATTAAAATTAAATATTTGACTAAATAATTTTAATTATAAATTTAATTATACATTAAGAATTTAAGATAAATATTTCCAGCAATGCTATTTATCTCGAGAGTTGCAATCACGAAAAGCTCACAAATCAACACTTAGCCAATATAATTCATTATTGACCGAAAATCATGGGTGTTAAATAAAAATATAAAAAAATTGCGTAGGCTCTCTTTAATTTAGCGTAGTTTTACTTCACATTGTCTTCTCTTCGGTAACAATAACCGACCTCACACTATGTTCTTCATCTTCTTTTTATGGTTGATAAATTTTTGTTTCCCATCTTAACTTTCAGATTTTAGATAATTAATCTTTTTGTTTATTGGTGTTTGACATTCTATATTTTATTCTCATAGCATTTTTAGAATCATAGCAAATAGCAATGTTTTGTCAACAATACACGTATCACATAAAGTTTTCTTCGCCAACACAAATTCACTAGGAACAAAAACATATTTTCATTTACATCATGATTAGAACTGAGCAAGGATGCTAAGATATCCATTTTCCACTTCGGCATCTACTTCTCAAATTGGGTCCAAATTTCTTCTCACCATTACAACATATTTGTGGTTAACACACTACTTCTAAAAATGCAAGTGATGTGAAATCCTTGAGAGGTAAATCATTATTGTGAGCAAAGTTAGATGCCATGAAACTATGGAATGAGAAGGCGGTTTTAGAAGACAAAAATAATTGAAAATAAAATATTGGTGAGAGAAATATAAGGAAGACAAACAATAATAAAATATGTAAGAAGAAATAAAACAAATAAATTGGGGTGCCACGTCCTTTCGTGATGCTCGTGAAAATAATTTGGAAATTTCTCTATAGACCTCTCAACCTTCTAGTCCACCTCTGGTGAAAAACCCAAACTACCCCTGACTTCGGAAGTTCATTTCCGAAATGCAAGAAAAAGGCGTTTTCGGAGATGCATCTCCAAAAGTGTCTTTTTTTTTTGAAAAAATTGTCTTATTTCGGAAGTTCATTTCCGAAAACAGCATTTCAGAAGTGAACTTCCGAAATACTGCGCGTTCTGCAGATTTATTAAAACACTCCCCCTCCCCATTCATTTACCCTAACTCAAATCAAAAACAAGCAAAGGCGAAAATTTGTGCAAACAGAATTCCAAGGCTGCATCAAGGCTCCAATCACACTGCTAAACAACATTCAAAAGCCCTCAATCCTAACACTTTGTAAGTTTTGAAATTTTTAGATTCATTATTCAAATGCATGTTATTTAGGGTTTTAATTGCATAAATGATATATGGTTAGGTTGTTAGTAGTATTTAGGTTGTTTAGAAGCATTTTTGATTTGGTTTGAAGTTTGGTTTAGGGGTCTGCCATGGAAGTTGTAGAAAACTCCATCGCAGGGGTGTTTCGGAAGTTCATTTCCGAAAACACCTCCATCCCAGTTTTCGGAAATGAACTTCCGAAATGTATCAGAAGTTCAAATTTTTTTGTTTTTTATTTTGTCTCGCATATTAATCGATTTCAATTGTTTACAGGAACATGTCAGACAACCAACCAGCACACATCAGACAGGGAAGGGAGACCAAGCCTGCCTCGGCTAGAGAGGGTAGGGAGTGTCCGTTTTAATTTGCAAGTACTTTATTTTTAACGCCTTTGTTTACTATGCCTGTTTCTTTGAAGTTTGTGTGCATGCGTTCTAACTTCTTTGACGGCGTGTCGCTGGTTTCCAACGTCTTTGTTCTTTAATGACTTGTCTGTTTCCCAAGCGTTTTTGTCCCCTTTCTTCTTTTATAAAAGGAGGTCTCATGGACCTTTCTTTCTTCATTTTTACGCAGGAATGGGTGGCGCTAAGGGAAGAAAGGGTTCTTCAAAGAAGGAGGTGAAGGAGGTGAAGGAGAAGAAGAAGGTTTTGACTGGTTCTGCTTCTCGTCCCCTTGGGGTCCATTGCTCGGACGTGCAGGCTCAGTCTTCAGGCGTGATCAACGCTGATGGTTCTGAGACTGAGTGGGATGAGGATTGGTATAATTATCTTCATTCGGAGGAGTTCGCTCGTCGGGAAGAATAACGTGTTTTTGTTCTGTTTGATGTGTATTTTATAACGCTCGTCGGGCAGAATAACGTGTCTTTGTTTTGTTTTGTTTTGATTTCGGATTGTATCTTTCGCACAGTGTTTTTGGATTGGATTTATCATCTTAGTATTTTCAGTTTATCTGTTGCTTATTTTTATTTGGCGTTTGCGTTTAATTAAAATGCGAGACAGTTTAAGAAAAAACATAAAAAAAAAAACACAGTTTCTGCATATTTCGGAAGTTCATTTCCGAATTCACCCCCATGAGGTGTTTTCAGAAGTTAATCTCCGAAGACACCCCCCATGAGGTGTTTTCGGAGATGCACTTCTGAATTGTGGAAATTTTTTTTAAAAAAAAGTGCTTCGGAAGTTCATTTCCGAAGCAGGGGTATTTTGGGATTTTCGCTGGGGGTGACCCCCATAGGGAGGTGGCTAAAGAAATTTTCAATAATTTTCGTTATATTGAGCATTTCCCAAATATTTTTCATAAAAAGTTTCTTATATTTTCTCATAAATGTTTTTTTAAATTACATTTAATTAATTACATAACAATTACAAAGTTGATTCTATCTTTCCCAAACCCTAATTCCCAAAATCCTTCAAACTCAATCACCATCACCATCTTCACCGGCCGTCACACACAGTAGCTGCGAAACGGAATTCAGATTTGTCACCGCCGTTGCATCTCCGATATTCTGTAAGTTCTTTTTCCTTTTTCTCACTCCTTGCAGATGGTTTGTTGGAATGAGTACTTTGATGTATAGATGATATGCGAGAGAAAACCTTTATAGAGTAAGAGAATATGGTGGAGAATATTGAGAGTTAGGTGAAAGTGAAAGGCATTGTTCTCAAACCTGAAATTGTGATTTGTGAACTTAAAGTTGCTACAAGGTAATGATTCATATATATGGTTCAATTTGGTTTGGTTTATAATCCATGCACACCCCTACTGCAACCTCTATTCCCTTTTTCTGTTAGGTTTCATCATTAAGGGTAAAAACTTGTTCATCATCTCTAATCGGGTTTGCTTAGGTTATTCATGCTAATTGCATCTCTAATTTTCTTATAAATGTTATATTATTGCACCATGCCTGACTCTAACCCCAACGTATACAGGCTCAGAACATGGATGATCTCCGTGTAGTGACCTGTGGATCCTGTAACTTTGTGGGAGAACCTTTTGAATCGGATGACTTCTTCTTTTGCATTAGCTGCGGAGAACAAAATCACGATGCTTTTGACAATGGTTACAAAGAGGAAGAAGCCATTGGTGGTATCTACCAGGCCAGTCACCAACGTCGGGCACCTGCTCGTTCCGAAGCAATTGATGTTCTACCAATCTCACATTATGACCCATTATCCCAATCCACCTTACTTTCCAGCCTTCGGTTAACTAATCCCCCGGTTAAAGTAAAATAAGAGAATGTTGATCTACCTCAGTCTTCATTTAGTCCCTCAACTTCTACCAATTTTGGAGGCTCGAATGTTCCAAGCTCTGAAGATTACCACAATGAGATAAGGTATCGGTATGTGTTCGGGTTACAGATTATGGTGGAACTTTAATGTGAAGCTCTGGTGAAGGAGTTTAAGGTTACACCTTTGATATGTGGCTTGGTTGGACCTATTTGGTTGAGATTTATCGCCAAGACTGGTGTTTTCGATGAAGACTGGGCTAATAAAGTACTTGATGACTCTGAGACGGAGAAAGAAGGTAATAGTATGAAGTTTAGTATTGCAGAGTATATTTTGGGATTTACACTACAATACGTGTATCCCTTGTTTTTGTGTGAATAAACCAATTTCTCAATGTGTTTTTAATAATATTCTTGTTTTGGATTGATGGAACATGATTTTCCAATTGTTTATTTTGTTTATTTGCTTGCAATATATGTAGCGATATGGTCTTGTTCATTAGAGGTTTTTATTGTATTGTACATGTGAGGTTTTTATTTTATTGCATTATTTCTATTGCATTGTTCTTGGATCTTATTAGGGGCAACTTACGCTGGAGTTTATTAAGTAAACTTGGATTTGTGCCCTTATTTACGGTAAGAACAATATGATGAGAGGATGAACTTGAAATTTGCCCTGATTTTTCTTGTTAGTCAAATGTCTAATGTAGTTTTTTTTAACGCACCTAGAAGATGTCTAACTTATTTTCAAGTGCAGATTGTAATTTGTAAATTTCTCGCTTTCTTGTTCTCAGGAGAACCAGAAGATTATAACACACGTGGTAAATACAGATCAGAACCTCACAATATGTATGGTCAGCGAGTTGTGCTTATATGGTTTAGGTCTTTAAAGAATAGGATTCCACTAGTTAGCACCATTGTTGTTTCATATTTGGCATGTCATATTGCCAGGGAAGCCATCATGCCATCAGACATAATTAAGTGGGCACGTGAAGGGAGGCTTCCATATTTATCTGCTTTTGTTGAAATTGAAAAGCGTATGAAACATCCATCAATTGCATGTCCTATCAGTTCAAGTTATATGTTCAGGCCAAAGCGAGCTCTTTCTGTTTATAAACTAGAGTCACATGCCTCGTCAATTGCCCAGTTTATAGGCTTAGAGTTACCCCCTGTTAACTTTTATGCATTAGCTTATCGTTATCTTGAAAACTTATCTCTTCCTGTTGAAAAGATTCTTCCATATGCATGTCGCATTTATGAATGGTCGATGCCTCCAGATTTGTGGCTATCGTTATCCAAGGATTATTTTAGACTACCTACTCATGTTTGTGTTGTCTCGGTTCTGGTAGTAGCAATAAGGATTTTGTATAACATTAATGGTTATGGAGACTGGGAGAAAAGTTTATCTCATAATGGTAGTGCCAAAGATTCAGCCAAAAATCAAGCAGAACATCGAAAACACGATTTGGATTATGTAGGGCTTCTCCAACACCTTCACGCAACATATAAAGAGATTGCGGACAGCAGTGGTAAAGTTTGTTTACTTGCAGTATTATCTTGTTGAACCTATATTATGTGAACTTATATTCTCTTTCTTCCTATTTTCGACAAGTGACAATATTCAACTAACTATATAACATAACATCCTTGTTTTTTTTATAGAGTATTCTAAGGACTTACCTGCATACCTCAAATACTGTAAGGATGTTGTGTTTGCTGGAGTAGAACCATCATGTGAAGAAAAAAATATGATCGAAAAACTATGGGAACATTATCGGAATGAAGAGGTAATTTAAGATTTGAATGAATTAATCCATAGGCATGCATAGACATTTATAGTTATAAATATCTTGGAATTACTTGCAATTCTTTCTAGTCTTTCTTGGGGTGTATCAATGAAGCAGTTGGGTTGTAGGGTTGAGTTAGATTCAAACCGTGTAGGTTGAAAATTTTCTTTCCATCATCTTTGATAATTATGTTCAGCATTTTAAATTTTTTTACTTAGGTCTATCTCCTATATATATTATGTCTAGTTTATGGGTGTTCCTTTTCTTGCTGGCTAACTACATTATGAAAGTTGCTTGGCAAAATAAATTTACATTGATGTTATGTATATTTTTCTTTCAGAATACTGAATCATCACAACCTGGAAAGCAAGACAATTCTTCTTTTAATGGCTCGGGGTCGATAAATGAAGGATGTGTCAAAGAGACATCTAAAAATGAAAAGAAAAGAGAATGTTTCAACGAATCCTCTCATGACAATGGCAGTTGCGTTGCAGATGACTTTCCCGGAAGTTCAAGTTATGATAATTCCTCCAAGAGTTTGCCGGATGGAGAAGCCTTTATTAAACAGTTGAAAATAGACATGGAGGAAAACCGATTTTGTTACATGCCACCCAATGTCAAGCCGAAAAAACTTGATTATGTTCACTATGTTCGAAAGAAGGATAAAGGTGCCCTGTCCTATGTTGCTCATGCTGATTATTACATTTTGCTTCGGGCATTTGCTAGAGTTGCATATGATAATGACATTCGGATTTTGCATATCGGTGTTTTGAGCCTTGAAAGAAGACTTGCTTGGCTAGAGAAAAAGATTGGTCAATGCTTGCTTTTGAAACCTCCTAATATTTCTTGTCAATATTATACTCTTAGGCCAACTGAAAAATCAGATGATGAATCTGAACACAAAACTTGAACATTTGAAAATAAATGTTGTGCTTTTTAACATTTCATTGTCTTTTAATATGTACGAAATAGTATATACATGTTTTTTGTTTTGGTGATTTTGGAATCATTTCATTGTCTTATCCATTATCACTTCCAACTCGTCGGAGATGGTGATTTTGGAATCATTTTCTTTCGGCGGGTCAAAATCATCAAAACGGAGCTTCTTCCAAAGGTCGATTACCTCGTCCATGCGTATCGATGAATTCAAATTCATTTTTTTAGAAAGTATACAAGCACATGGAAGGCCGTATGTCTTTCTAATGGTGCACCCACATTTAGAACTATCCGGACCCGTTATCTCCGCCCGCTTCGCTTCATGAAACATAAAATTTAAACCCGAACGGGATATGTTGTAAATCAATTGCGAGAATAGATTTTTACCCTTAAACCGGTGTTCCATAACCGTCTTGCTCCGACCGAACGATGTTTGAATTTCATTGTGTAGATTTTGGAGCATTTGGTTCACGGTATCCCATCCCCGACATAAATCTCCCTTGCTACCACCTAACCATCTCTTCAACACCGCATGTGCGGATTCAACTCGGTTAGTCGTGGTGCAACCAAGATGTCTTACTCGATCCGTCCAAGCACAAACAACTTTTTCCTTTACTTTGTCAAGGATAGTGGATTCGACATAATGACAAAAAGTCTTAATGGAAACGCACAAAGACCTAAAGTGTACCAATTTCTCGGTATACAACTCTTCGGTGTGTGCATCTAAAATCTCCCTCCATGCGGCCATAATCCTATCCACTACAACATCGGCTTTGATGACTTTACTGTTTTCATCCGGCCTATCTTTCGTGCCAACCGCGGGTTTGAGCTTACTTCTCACGTTGCACGTTATGTGATACCAGCAAAGTAATGCGGTCGATGTCGGGAAGACGGTATCGACCGCATTCATCAAAGCATTGTCTCGGTCGGTAACAATGACACTTGGCATAACCTTTTGATCAACCAACAAAGACTTGCATATTCCCAAAGCCCATGTAAAGTTATCTTCTTTTTCACATTCCAAAAAAGCAAATCCGACCGAATATGTCTTGTCCGTCGAGGTCACACCGACAATCTCTAGAAGAGGGAGCCTATACTTGTTGGTCTTGTACGTCGAATCCATCACAAGAACGGTTGGAAATGTGTTGAACAATTTGATACTTTCGGGATGAGTCCAAAAAATGTCACGCACCGTAACTTTGTCCTCGGACGTTCGGAAGCTTGACACGTATTGGTTATCGCCTAATAGTTTCAAAAGTTGTTGCATTTCCGACCGAGGGCCCATTTTCAAGACTTTAAGATTGTGTCCTTCATTGTAAACTTGCTTGACATTTGAAATGCTATCCGGTTTTTTCCGCTTCAAATCGGCAAGTATGTTGCGAGGCGCCACTTTGACTATCGATAAATCCGAAATAACATTCTTCTTTTCGCGGGACAAACGAAACGCCATTGGATGCCCGTGTAACTTGGCATCCAAGGCATGATTATGAATTCCACAAATGACGCTTAAACGCCACAAATCATCAACCCCCCGAGTCACGCGCAACTTAAACGGACACCCACACTTTCTCGATCCCGTGTCTTCGTGTTTTAACACCCGCTTTGTTGGTGCATAACTCCCACCCCTCTCGCAATTCAAAACGACAAAAACTTTCCGTCTACTATTTCCATTGTCGGGCCTTAAAATAACAATGCCAAATCCAAGTTTACTAGCTTCGCTACGAACCCAATCAAGCAATTGTTCACGACTAGCGAAGCTTCGATCATTTGTAAATTGTTGTCATACATCTACCGCATCGATCATAGATTTAACATCGATAACCGGATCGTTATTAACATTGACAACTTCCGGAACTACTACGTCATCGTCGACAATATTGTCCGGATGCACCATACCTAACATATGCAAAAATTAGCAAAATTGGCCAAAACAGTTTTTTTTACTGCCAGGAATGATTTCGGAAGTACATTTCCGAAATTTGTTAGGTAACTTATTTCGGAAATGTACTTCTGAACCATCGCAGTTTTTAGCACAGATTTCTTCAATCAATGTAGTGAAATAGAGGATGAAATGAGAGATGTTTACCTCAAATTGTAGCTTTCTATGCTCCCTTTAACGTGATCAACAGTTTGAAACTTGATTTTGAGACGAAAAATGGTTTGATTTTGATGGAAGTTTTGGAGAGGGTTTGGGTTTGTTTTGGAGAAAAATGATGAAATAATGAAGGAGGGAAAATAGTATATGAACACTTTTTTTCGAAAATGAACTTCCGAAATATTACCTGATTGTAAAAAACAACGTATTTTTTGAATTTTCATGCATTTCGGAAAAGCATCTCCGAAAACACCAATTTTTTGGTGTTTTCGGAGATGCATTTCCGAAGTCTGAAAAAAATAAAAAAAAAAATTACTTCGGAGATGCATCTCCGAAACAGGGGCAAATTGAGATTTTCGCTGGAGGTGACCCCATAGGGAGGTGGGTAAAGAAATTTTCTTTAATTTTGGCCTTGCCTCATTTAAAGTTCATCTAAGGAGATTTAAATATGAAACCTTGAAAATAGCATAATTTTAAAGTTCAAGTTTTAACCACCAGACCAATTCATGGGTTAATAAGTAAAATTAGTATATTGTTTTTATTTAATTTAGAATATTAAAGAAAATACTAAATTTATTAATTGTTTAGATACTAATAAATATGAGAATTTCTTTATCCACCTCTCTATCTTCTTGGTGACCTCTAGCGAAATTCCGTAATTGCCCTGTTATTTCGAAAATGCATTTTCGAAGTTGAAAAAAAGACTGATTTCGGAAATGCATTTTCGAAATCATCTTTTCTTTACGTAAAAAAAAATATCGGAAATGAACTTCCGAAATACTGCGCGTTCTGCTGTTTAAACAAAGCAATCCCCCCGCCAATTCCATTTTATCCTAAAACTCAAATATTTTCAAAAATCTTCCCATTTGTGGTTGCTACTACACGAACTTGCTCTAAAGTTGCTTTACAAAGTTGCTCTACAACCTTCAAAGACTACTCAAAGGCTACATTCAAAGCTTCAAAATTGTAAGTTCTCACAAACTTAAATTGTAGCATTGATATTCAAATTAGGGTTGTTTGAAATTAGGATAATGATATAGGGTTAAGTTACTATTAGTCACTTAGGTTGATTAGATAGGAAAAATCTGATTTTGAAGCATTTAGGGGAAGAAATGAGTTTTCTGCAAAAATGGAGTCGCAAGTGTTTTCGGAAGTGCATTTCCAAAACACCTCCCTGACCAGTTTTAGAAATGCACTTCCGAAGTTGACCCAGAAAGTTTTTTTTTTCTTGATTGTTTCGCCTTCTAACCTGTTCGCTTATGGATTTCAATTGTTTCAGGAATATGACAGACAACCCAACACATATCAGACAAGGGAGAGAGACATAGACAGCGTCGGCTAGACGCGAGCGGGCGGCGCAGCTTGCATTGACGCGTGGATGGGGTGGAATACGAGCACCCGTACAGACAGATGAGCCTGGTTCCTTGTCTGGATTGAGGAGTCGGGTGGCTCGGGTATCTTCTTCCCGTCAGGAGGAGGTACGAGAGGAGGAGGTACGGGAGGGGGAGGAGGTGAGATACCAGGAGGCGGAGGAGGAGATATCTGATGCTGATCCTCCACACGGGGAGGAGGAGGGCTACCCGGGAGGGCCTAGGGACACGTTCGTGCTGATTTCCTACCACGAGCACGTCGCTCGACGTGTCTGGGCAGGAGAGGTATTTTTTATAATTTATTCGACTTTATTATTTAACCGTTTTTTATTTAGCTTTTTATTCCACATTTTCTTAACGGTCTAATTAACAATGTTTTTTGTTTTTGTTGTAACAGGAAAGGCTGACTTTAAAAATGATAAACCACGCGCGAAATATTTTTTGTCTCTTTAAACCAGAGACGCAGTGGTTTAATGATGCGGTGACTGCTTCCGGGTTAGGTGGGTTATGCATGACCGAGTATACCACCATCAGCCACGGCATGCAGGGGGCTTTTGTGGAACGGTGGCATAGGGAGACGTCTTTTTTCCACTTATCGGTTGGCGAGATGAGGATCACCTTGCACGATGTGCATTGTCTTCTCCACTTGCCGATTAGGGGGATGCTGCTGAACCATTCCCGGATCCAGAGGGTCGATGCGATCGAGTGGATGGAGATCTATATGGGTATGGACCCTTATATGGCTGATTATGAGTGTCGGACGATAAATGGGCCTCATATCTGGTTCTCCATATTGAGTGCTCCCTTTTTGCTCACCCGTTAAGATATTTCAGAAATGCACTTCCGAAATATCATCAACCCATAAACAACTCCCTTTTTGCTCTAAATACCTGGTGATTTCTCAAACATAAGTAGCAAACACTGATTCACAATATCACCATCACTGCATATCATAACCTTTTCAACCTATTCGCACATATTAGAACCTCCATACTCACCCAACCAATTGAAATCCATCAATTTATGGACCCACCTCTTCGTTGGTAACTTTTTTGCATGTTTAGATGTTTGCTACCACAAAATTCAAAATTCTTGCTTCAATGTTTGATTTAGACTGTCATTGAGATTTGGGGTTCAATTTCGGATCATTGAATTTGAGGTTGTTGTTTGTTGATTTAGAGAATTTGGGTGGTTGGTTCAGTGTTTGAAAGATGAAGAAGCCATGATCATGGAGGGTTTTTGTTTTTGGAGATGTATATCCGAAAACACCAAAAAATGGATGTTTTCGGATATGCATCTCCGAAATAATTGAAAATGTGAAAATGGGTGATTTCGGAGATGTATCTCGGAAATCTAGGGGTATTTTGGGGTTTTAAGAAAGGGTCTTCACCCTATTGGAGTCTATAAAGAAATTGTCTTTCACAAAAGTAGGATCTCGGGCTTCAACATCGATCCAGCTTTCCTGTAGACTACTTCGGACTTTCTAGCTTGTTCAATTTCACACCTTCCTCTAAATTTTTTGACAATTCCCTTAGGCGTCAATCCTATAAGGCATAGTTCATGGCTTCTGATTCTTGATAAATTGAGATGTCGTCTTTCAAATTGGAAAAGCAAGTTCATCTCCTATGAAAGGAAAATCGTTCTCTTAAATGCAGTTCTTAACTTCATTCCACTATATTTGTTTTTTTCTACAAAGCTCGAAAGGTGGTGATTGATGAGTTAATCAAGATTCAAAGAGCTTTTCTTTGGAAAGGTGAGGAAAGTAAGAGGCAGATCAATTGAGTATCCTAGTCATTGGTGTGTAACTCTAAAACTGATGGGGGATTGGGAATAAAGCACTGTGGGTTTTTTAGTGTAGCTCTGGTCAGCAAGTGGATTTAGAAAATTGTGAATAAACAAGATTTACCTTGGGTTCATGTTTTATCTTTTAAGTACGATGATATAATAAGTCAATTTCTCGACACTTCTATTAGAGATATTGTGACTACAACGGGTTTTGACTGAAGATAATGTTGCTGATACGATCACCAAGATATTGCCAAGTTGCAAATTTTTTCACTGTATGCAGTTGATAAAGCTGCATGAAGAAAGCTAGTTTGTTCCCTTAATATTGTAGAGTTTGTTTCAAGGTGGAGATTTATGGTAATTTGATCGAACTCTAGTCTTGACAAGGATTGAATCGACAAAAGTCAAAGTCTTGCATACTGTAGTTGAAGTTCGTTCAAGCGTGTAGTTGTAGAAATATGTTATGTTGTTAGCATGTCGAATTGGGCCAGTGTGTTAGCTCAATTGTTTAAGTTAGCTTCTTACTTAACTTAGCTTAGTAGTAGTCTATAAATAGATTAGTTCTCTCGGGTTTTTGTGAAAGAATTGGTTGTTATTATTCACTTGTAATCATTTAACCTTAATAAAAAAAGTGAATATTAAAACAGTTATAACCAATTATGGTTTCTTCTTCTTCCATCTCTTATCTCTTTCATAACACTGAATGGTTTCTTATGTTTGTTCAAGAAACTCAATCTTTCTCATAGTTTAAATTTGTTCTTGATAATGCTCGTTACAACAAGAAGGATCATGGGTATAACCTATGAAAAAACTCACATCAATAGTGGAAAATCTAAAAAAATAAATTATTGGGGAGAGGAGTAGGTGAAATGGTTAGGCCGAACTTCTATAGCTATCTTCTAGTGCAATTCTCTTAACATTTATCTCTTTATATTTCAACTATTTATTTATTTCCGCCGTGTTTTCATTGTTTTTAATATGATTTCCTTTTCTTTAATATGATTTCCTTTTCTTTATTTATTTTAATGTATATTCTTTATTTGGTTTACAATTCCACACACACACAATTTGATGAAAAAGATGTTAAGCATTGTCTCTGTAGGTATTGTTTACATATGAAAGCAAGTAATATATATTTATAATTAGACATTAATGATTTTTAGTGAATAATAGTTTGTTATTATTACAAGTGTTTTTATATTTCATTCGACTTATAGGTATTTAACGAACACACATCATTCACAAATGAAGACTTATATGACATCCAATTACGTTAGACAACTTGTTTTCTTGAATTTTATGAGTCTACACGCTGATTTATGGTCTCTGTTAGTTGTTGCCTTGTTTGTTGAACCATTTGATATGTTTGAGTGTTGTTGTAAAAAATTGAATATGTATTGTTTGAGTCACTCTGAATATGTTTGTGTAGCTTACCCGATGTAAAAAAAAAAACACACTTTCCTAACACCCTACATTACCTCTAACAATCAAAAGGAGATAAAATACCTTTCCCAATCGAGATAAAAAGTTTTTTTCGTAATAGTGGGAGTTATTCTTTCACAAGAGATACATATGTTCTTCTCTTAATCACAATTTTCATTTTCTTCGTCTCGCCCTAGGTCCCATCATTTCGAACCACGAAGACTTATTTTTTTATCATTCAATTTTTGGTGCATCTTTTAATTGAAACACATATTATTCTTCATCATAATTTTCATCAATGAAAAAGTCAAATCAATGTTCTAAATATTAAAATATTGTAAAAATAAAATCAACATATTAAAGAGCAAATATCATCTTTTAATTGCATATTATATTTTATAAAATAATTGAATTACTATAAGTATTATTATTATCTTTATAAATTTTACATTTTAGTAGAAATATATAGTTTTGACTAAAATAAAAAACACATATATTATTATTTTTAATCATAAATTGCTATATTAAAACAAATAAATATATAAAAAAAATGGTCTCACATAAATTTCTATATACATAAAAAATACATGGATTAGATAACAAAAATCTCTTTACGTTTAACCAAAGATTCTTGGGTTCAAATACAATTTTGGAAATGTTGTACAAATTAGTCATTCTCGACTCAAGAGATTAGTCTTTCCATTTAACAAGATACTCATTTCATATAAAAAATTATATTTTTTTCTATGATAAATAAATGTGTAGTTTACTTATTATCAGTATTGGTTCACACACTTATGCACTTACTTGATCACAAAGTAAATATTAAAATCCCTAATTTATTTATATAATGAAATGTTGTCCTTCATTTATAAATTGATCCTTCATTAGTATTATTTGAATATGATAGGAATGATGATTGAAATGCTCCCCAAAAAGGATTAAGGAAGCCATGCATGAAGGTAAACGGAGGTCAAGATTCAGACCTAATTCATTGAACGAACCACGGGTAAAGGAATTCCTTGTGAAATAGTGCAAATTTGCTTGACAAACACACATTTAATCAACGATTGAAAGGTTGCCCAAAACTTTCTTTTGTGCGAAGTAAGTTCAATCTGCTAGCGAGCCATTTTAATTTTTACTTATACATCAAACAACAAATTTTCTTCTTCTTTTCTTCTATTTTAGACAACACATTTTAAAATTGGCATGAAAGATTAGGCAACACATTTCAGTTCAAGGGAACAGATGTTTAAACATCTCCTTTATCTTGTACATTAGTTACTCAACCATTGCCAGATATTTTGGACATATACATATATGACTTAATGTTGCGAGCCTTCCCTATATAGTTTTATGTCACACTTTCTATGCGTTTAACTATGGTTCTAAATTACAGTTTGCGAGTGCAATTGTGGCTGCAATATTGTTGATGCGGTAGCCTCCACAAGCGCATCAGACCAAAATGTTAAGGTGAACTAAAACCATGATGCTGGCCGCGATTTAAAATCACATGAGACAATTTCACACATGTTTCTTCAAGTATTTTCTTCGAAATTCAAAATTTTAGAACCCAAAAATTCAATAATTTGCTTCCTTAGTAGTGAAATTTTTTAGCATTAAGTATTTTCTAACTGTATATTTCAAATACCTCTCAATTAAAATTCACACTGCAACGGCCCTAAAACACATTGTAGCAACTGTAATGACCGCTATTGCAATACCCACAACCACAATCACATCCGCAATTTAAAATCGTGGTGTAGACGACAAATATTCACTTGTTGAATGTTTTGTTCAGCCCCCAATATTTTGTTGTAGACAATATTTTTCAAACATATTTCTATTCATGATTTACTAATATTGTTTAAATTAAATAAACTTTATTTAAACAATTTTAACTTGAATAAAAGAAATGTAAAACAAATTACATATAACATGATAACTAGTCCAAAAAGCTAAATAAAAAGTTATTATAAAGCAAAGTTAATTAATTACTCATTCTATTGGTTAAAGTGGCGCAATCAAACTCTTTATTCTTGTTTTACTATGAAAACAAAACAAAGTCAACAATAGATTTTTTTCTCCTTAGAAACCGAATGGAACTTGCATCAATTATTGAAAGTTGCATTGTTGTTTCGTGGGTATTTCCTCATAATTTCCATTAACTTTCTAGCTTAGCATATACTTATATACTCACATTTCATCTGTTTACTTCACCACTCATTCATTCAATCTAAACAAGTTTCTCATCTTTTCAACTTTTTCTTTTCTCAAAAAATGGCAGAGGCCTTACTAGGAGTAGCATTTAAGAATTTGATGGCTCTGCTTCAAAATGAATTTTCTATCACTTCCCAAATCAAGTCAAAGGCTGAAAAGCTATCAGCCACCTTGGATCTGATCAAGGCTGTACTTGAAGATGCTGAGCGGAAACAAGTCACAGACAGGTCTATCAAAGTATGGCTGCAACAACTCAAAGATGCTATATACATGCTCGATGATATTCTTGACGAGTATTCTATTAAATCCAATCAACTTAGGGGAGTCTCATCTTTCAAGCCAAAAAACATCATGTTTCGCCATGTCTTTGGCAACAGGTTGAAAAATATTACAGAGAGATTTGATAAAATTGCTGAAACAAAAAACAAGTTTCTTCTAAGAGAGGGTCTTACTATTAGGGAAAGCTCAATTGAAGTACCTGAATGGCGCCAAACCAGCTCTTTTATTTCTGAACCTAAAGTTTTTGGACGAGAAGGTGATAAAGAGAAGATTGTTGAGTTTCTTCTCACCCAAGCGAGGGACTCTGGCTCTCTTTCCATCTATCCAATTGTTGGCTTAGGCGGCGTTGGAAAAACAACTCTTGCTCAATTGGTCTACAATGATGTTAGGGTGAGTAACAATTTTAATACAAAAATTTGGGTTTGCGTTTCTGAGGCATTTTCGGTCAAGAGGATTCTATGTTCCATTATAGAATCTATCACATCTAGGAAGTGTGATTCCTTACATTTAGATGGAATACAAATAAAGGTGCAAAGATTGTTGCAAGATAAAAGATATTTTCTAGTTTTAGACGATGTATGGAACAAAAATCATGAGCTAGAATCTGGATTAAGCCAACAGAAATGGAATAAGTTGAAATCCGTGCTGTTGTGTGGATCTAGAGGCTCTTCCATTTTAGTTTCCACTCGAGATGAGGATGTTGCAGAAATCATGAGAACATGCCAAACCTATCACTTGTCTGGGCTCCCAGAAAATGAATGTTGGTTGCTATTCAAACAATATGCATTTGGACATGACAGAGAAGAACGCGCAGAACTTGTGGCAATAGGTAAGGAAATAGTAAAGAAATGCGGTGGATTGCCTCTTGCGGCACAAGCATTGGGAGGTCTGATGCGATCAAGGAGTGGAGAAAAAGAATGGCTTGAAGTTAAAGACAGCAGAATTTGGGGTTTAACACATGAGGATTCAATCTTGCCTGCCTTGAGATTGAGCTACTTTCATTTAACTCCGACCTTAAAGCAGTGCTTTTCTTTTTGTGCAATATTTCCCAAAGATAGAATAATCATGAAAGAAGAACTGATTCATCTTTGGTTGGCTAATGGATTTATTTCGTCTAGAGAAAATTTGGAGGTCGAAGATGTTGGAAGCATGATTTGGAATGAATTGTGCCAAAAATCATTCTTTCAAGACATCAAGATTGATGAATATTCTGGAGACATTTCTTTTAAGATGCATGATCTTGTCCACGATCTTGCTCAGTCGATAATGGGGCAAGAATGTGTGATTTTAGAGGATGAGAACATGGCTAATTTGTCCAAAAGTACCCATCATATTAGCTTTTACTTTGGTCCTTATTTATCAGTGGATGAGAGTGCTTTGAAAAAAGTAGAGTCCTTACGCTCAATGTTTGAGTTGAATCGTGATAGATATCTACAAACTAATTACTTCCCATTCCCAACAAACTCTTCTCTTCGGGTTTTACGCATTTCCCCTTTCCAGGTATTATCACTAGGAAGCTTAATTCATTTGAGGTATTTGGAACTTTATGATCGTAACTTCGAAAACATCCCTGACTCAATTTGTAACTTGCACAAACTGGAAATCTTGAAATTGATGAATCTCTCAGAATTGAGATGTCTACCAAAACGTTTGACTTGCTTACAAAATCTTAGGCATCTTGTCATTGAAGATTGTGATTCACTTTCTCAATTGTTTCCCTACATTGGAAAATTATCTCGCCTAAGAACATTAAGTGTATACATCATTGGTTTAGAGAGAGGGCAAAATTTGATAGAACTACACAATCTAAACCTTAGAGGAAAACTGAATATTAAAGGGTTAAAATATGTTGGTAGTTTATCTCATGCTCAAGATGCCAATTTGACAGCTAAAAAAGAAATCCATGAAGTATGCATGTCATGGAGTGTCGATGATTATATTACTGACACCCCGACTGTTAGTTCCGAGCAAGTATTAGAAGGGCTTCAGCCACACACAAATCTCAAAAGCTTGAAGATACATTACTATAATGGCTTATGTTTCCCAAGTTGGATCCAAACTCTAACTAGTTTAGTTTCTCTTGAACTTAAGGGTTGCAACAACTGTGTGCAGCTTTCAGGACTTGGTAAACTACCATCTCTTAAGAAACTCGAACTATGTGATATGAATAATCTGAAATTTGTGGATGATAATGATGACGACGATGGCGAATCTCACAACAGTATGAACGTGAAGATTTTCCCATCTCTTGAGGAACTCATATTATTTAATTTACCAGGATTAGTGAAGTTATTGAAACTGGAAAGAGGGGAGATGTTTCGTTGTCTTTCTTTTTTAAGAATTTCCTTTTGCCGTCAACTTAGATTGTCATGTCTTCCATATGTTAAACGCCTCTCTGTATTTGGATGCAACAATGAGTTACTGAGTTCAATCTCAAGCTTCTATGGTCTTACTACCCTTTACCTTGGTATAGGTACAGGAATAACATCCTTTCCAGAGGGGATGTTCAGAAACCTTACTTGTCTTCAAACTCTAGAAGTAGATGCCTTTTTGAACTTGAAGGAGTTACCAAATGAACCCTTTAACCTTGCTTTAATACGTCTGCATATCACTTACTGCAATGAGCTTGAGTCTTTACCAGAAAATATTTGGGAAGGTCTGCAATCCCTTCGGTCCTTGACAATTAGTAGTTGTAAAAAACTGAGATGCTTTCCAGAGGGTATTCGACACCTCACTTCTCTAAAGGTGCTGAATATTTTTTATTGCCCAACATTAGAGGAGCGATGCAAGAAGGAAACGGGGAAGGACTGGAATAAGATAGCGCATATTCCAAAAATAATTATTGTTTAGAGTGAAGAAGTAGAAATGTTTACTGCATCCATATTCATCGCATTTCCACCTCCACCTTTCACTATTGTCCTGCTGCTGTTATGTTGTGCAGTGTATGTCTGAGACTTGAATGTAATAGAAGGCAGTTGATTGATCAAGTTATGTCTACTGCTTTGTTTGAAAGCTAGAGTCTCATGCAATTTTTCGGCTGCAGTGGAAGTTCTTATGATTGCTTAATTTTAGTCCTGATTTGATAATGTTATTGTGCTTTGGGAGTGATTATGCTTAAGCATAGTAAATGTAATTAATTAGATTGATACCACATTAGTGCTGTTAGTTAATCTCCATGTATAAATTTGGTATATGTATGAAGTTTGTGGTTAGATGATTTTGCTTTAATGTAATGTTACTTTTGTTGTTTTGTTTTGGAGAGTTGGATTGATGGTTTTTTTCCTTTCTTTTTAAAAAATATTTGCTAGTTTTGGATGATGTGTGCAAGTGAGGTATTTAGAGCTTTATTTTGTTGACATGAAAACCATCCCTGACTCAATTTACAACTTACATAAATTGGAAATCTTAAAATTGAAATATTTAAAAACACTGGTTTGTCTTCCCAAAGGTCTGGCTTGTTGAAGTTGGTATTTGTGAGTTTGTTTGAAGTCTCACATTGCTTAGGTTCCCGGACTGTTGGGTGTATAAATATGTGAGGACAACCTCATCTCTTGAGCTAGCTTTTGGGGTTGAGATCCAAACATATTTAACATGGTATCAGAGCCAGGTTAAGGACTGCAATGTGGGCGTTTGGCCCATGTCCACGCTAGGCGTGAGGGTGGGTGTTGAAGTTGGTATTTGTGAGTTTGTTTAAAGTCCCACACGCTAGGCGTGATGGTGGGTGTTGAAGTTGGTATTTGTGAGTTTGTTTAAAGTCCCACATTACTTAGCTTAACATTAAGGCGTTTGGCCCATGTCCACGCTAGGCGTGAGGGTGGGTGTTGAAGTTGGTATTTGTGAGTTTGTTTAAAGTCCCACATTACTTAGCTTAACATTAAGCGTGGACATAGTGGTACTATTACTTCTTCCATTAAAGATTTAAATGTTGGTACTATACTACTTACATTTCTGCTTGAGCTTCCTGTTACTACTTTCATTTCTTGGTATAGTAACTTTTCTCTCATCTTTTTTCTCCTTTAATTTGCATCTTTCAGATTTTAGCTATCGACAAAGACATGTTTGTGTTGACAGATTTAAATTCATCTAGTGCATAATCACTTGAGATTATTTGAGGGAGTTTATGGAAAGAGTTATGACACGTCAATAAAAATTAATTGTTAAAACAGAAAATTGTAGACTCTCTCTTCCCCTCCACCCTTATTTCCACAGCCTTTCTTATTATGTAGTTAATCTCTTGTACTATGTTTGCAGGATATGTCACTCTTTGGTCTTGTCTCTCTAGTGTGTGAGTGTTCTATCTGATCATTAAGACCAACGATCTGCCATAAGGGATTTGGTGCTGGTGTATTGTGATGCTTCCTACAATTTCACAGAAGGAGTTTGTCAACAATTTCTACAAGGAGTTTGTCAACAATTTCTTATGTATGATACAATTGGCTTCCCTTCTACAATTTGTATGTCCATGTCATTTTGTTTCAGAGAAATTTTCTGAGAATGGCTTTAATTGCATATATGCATTAGATGACACCATGGGTTATTCCCTATCCCATGTCATGTATTGTATAGCACTATTGTATTGTATATTTTTGAACTTTATATAATACGGAGTATACAATACACTGGTATGGACAACTGTTCATTATAAAAGCAAAGTTACTTCATCATTATGTTCATTATAAAAGCAAAGTTAGTGTTCATCATTCTGTCTGCCACATCTTAGTGGTTAAAGTGGCTCAATCAAACTCTTCCCTTCCCAACAATCTTTACTGGCCAGTGGGGACCTGTTTCAGGATATTTATGCAAAAGTAGACTTTTTATTCATATGAAAACTAATGAAAAGACACAAAGAAAATCAATAATGGAACCTTGAATCAATTATTGAACTTTTCACTGTGCTTTTCATAATTCCCAATACATCAGCTTCAACTACTTAAGCACTTGCATTCTACTCACAGTTCTTCCTGTTTACTTCAACACTCCAAAATTCAACCGAAACCAATTATTCATCTTCTGATTTTTCATCTCTTTCATTACTGAAAAAATGGCTGAGGCCTTGCTTGGATTTGTGTTAGAGAATTTGTCATCTCTGCTTCAAAATGAATTTTCCACCATTTTCGGAATCAAGTCAAAGGTTGAAAACCTATCAACCACCTTAGATCTCATCAAGGCTGTCCTTGAAGATGCTGAGCAGAAACAAGTCACTGACCGCGCTGTTAAGGTATGGCTGCAACAACTCAAAGATGCTGTATATGTGCTTGATGATATCCTTGATGAATGTTCCATTCAATCTACCCGGCTGAGGGGTATCAACCCAAAGAATTTAGTTTTTCGTCGTGACATAGGCAAGAGGTTGAAAGAAATTACAAGGAGATTAGACGATCTTGCTGATAGTAAAAACAAATTTCTTCCTCGAGAGGGTATTACTATTAGGGAAAGCTCAATTGAAGTACCCGAATGGCGCCAAACCAGCTCTTTTATTGCGGAACCTAAAGTTTTTGGACGAGAAGATGATAAAGAGTAGATTGTTGAGTTTGTTCTCACCCAAGCGAAGGACTCTGACTCTCTTTCCATCTATCCCATTGTTGGCTTAGGTGGCATTGGAAAAACAACTCTTGCTCAATTGGTCTACAATGATGTTAGGGTGAGTAACAATTTTAATACAAAAATTTGGGTTTGCGTTTCTGAGGCATTTTCGGTCAAGAGGATTCTATGTTCCATTATAGAATCTATCACATCCGAGAAGTGTGATTCCTTACATTTAGATGGATTACAAATAAAGGTGCAAAATTTGTTGCAAGGTAAAAGATATTTTCTAGTTTTAGACGATGTATGGAACAAAACTCGAGAACTAGAATCTGGATTAAGCCAAGAGAAATGGAATAAGTTGAAATCTGTGTTGTTGTGTGGATCTAGAGGTTCTTCCATTTTAGTTTCCACTCGAGATGAGGATGTTGCGGAAATTGTGAGAACATGCCAAACTTATCATTTGTCTGGTCTTCCAGAAAATGAATGTTGGTTGTTGTTCAAACAATATGCATTTGGACATGGCAGAGAAGAACGTGCAGAACTTGTGGCAATAGGTAAGGAGATAGTAAAGAAATGCGGTGGATTGCCTCTTGCGGCACAAGCATTGGGAGGTCTGATGCGATCTAGGAGGGGAGAAGAAGAATGGCTTGAAGTAAAAGAGAGCAGAATTTGGGATTTAACACATGAGAATTCAATCTTGCCTGCCTTGAGGTTGAGCTACTTTCATTTAACTCCGACCTTAAAGCAGTGTTTTTCTTTTTGTGCAATATTTCCCAAAGATAGGATAATCATGAAAGAAGAACTGATTTATCTTTGGTTGGCTAATGGATTTATTTCGTCTAGAGAAAATTTGAAGGTGGAAGATGTCGGCAGCATGATTTGGACTGAATTGTGTCAAAAATCATTCTTTCAAGACATCAAGATTGATGCATATTCTGGACACATTTCATTCAAGATGCATGATCTTGTGCACGATCTTGCTCAGTCGATAATGGGGGAAGAATGTGTGATTTTTGAGAATAAAAAGGTGGCTAATTTGTCAAAAAGTACACATCATATTAGTTACTATGCTCGCCATTTATCAGTATGTGAGAATTCTTTGAAAAAAGTAGAATCGTTACGCACAATGTTTGAGTTGAATCATTATTATCATAGACACACCGATTACTTCCCCACAAACTATTCTCTTCGGGTTTTACGCATTTCCCCATTCCAGGTATTATCATTCGGAAACTTAATTCATTTAAGGTATTTGGAACTTTATGGTTGTGACATTCAAAACATCCCTAACTCGATTTACAACTTACGTAAATTGGAAATCTTGAAATTAAAAAGTCTTGCAAAACTGAGATGTCTACCGAAACGTTTGGCTTGCTTACAAAATCTTAGGCATCTTGTCATCGAAGGTTGTAATTCACTTTCTCAATTGTTTCCCGACGTTGGGAAATTAACTTTCCTAAGAACATTAAGTGTATACATGGTTAGTTTAAAGAGAGGACAAAGCTTGACAGAACTACGTGATCTAAACCTTAGAGGAAAACTGAATATCAAAGGGTTAAAAGATGTTGGTAGTTTATCTCATGCTCGAGATGCCAATTTGACAGCTAAAAAAGAACTCCAGGAAGTATGCATGTCATGGAGCATCAATGATGAAATCACCGAGACCCCGAGTTTAAGTTCCGAGCAAGTACTAGAAGGGCTTCAACCTCACACAAATCTCAAAAGCTTGAAGATACATTACTATAATGGCTTATGTTTCCCAAGTTGGATCCAAACTCTAACTAGTTTAGTTTCTCTTGAACTTAAGGGTTGCAACAACTGTGTGCGACTTTCACCACTTGGTAAACTACCATCTCTTAAGAAACTTAAACTACGTGATATGAAAAATGTGAAATTTGTGGATGATAATGATGGTGACGAATCTCAAGACAGTATGGACGTGAAGATTTTCCCATCTCTAGAGGAACTCATATTAAATAGTTTACCAAGATTGGAGAGGTTGTTGAAAGTGGAAAAAGGGGAGATGTTTCCTTGTCTTTCTATTTTAAAAATTTCCTATTGCTTTCAACTTAGATGGCCATGTCTTCCAAATGTTAAAGACCTCGAAGTATTTGGATGTAACAATGAGTTACTGAGTTCAATCTCTAGCTTCTATGGTCTTACTACCCTTTACCTTTGTATAGGTAGTGGAATAACATCCTTATCAGAGGGGATGTTCAGAAAGCTTACTTGTCTTGAATCTCTAAATGTACAGTATTTTGAGAACTTGAAGGAGTTACCAAATGAACCCTTTAACCTTCCTTTGGAGTGTCTGTATATCACTGACTGCGATGAGCTTGAGTCTTTACCTGAAAAAATTTGGGAAGGTCTGCAATCCCTTCGATCCTTGACAATTAGTAGTTGTGAAAAATTGAAATGCCTGCCGGAGGGTATTCGACACCTCAGTTCTCTACAGTTTCTGAGTATTTATGGGTGTCCAGCATTAGAGGAGCGATGCGAGAAGGAAACAGGGGAGGACTGGAACAAGATAGCGCATATTCCACATATAAACTTTTCCATTTTTATTTAAAAAATAGGAGATTGAAGGGGTTGTTTAGAAAAATATAGAGGCTAATTGGAATGCACATTTTTTTTAGTCTGAGTTAACTATGACACTTTGTTGTTTTGTTTCCGTTCGAAAATGTTTTGTTTGAGTGACGTCAAATGTTTGGATATAAGAAGGATATATGATTTGTTTGGTATTGTATCTTAAATTTTTTGTTCATATTTTAAAACTTTGATAGTAATATTTTATTATGAGTCCATTAATTCCATTTTATAGATAACTCTTATGTTTTTTATTAATATATTAATTGTATTTTAATTTTTTGAAAAATGATGTATCTTGTACCGGTACCGGTATCTACATCAGGTACATTACCAGTGCATATGCATCATAGTCTACATTTAGGAACAAAATCGGTCACCAATTTCTATCACATATGACTCATGTAGAGTCGGTTACGAAGTACCTATGTATCTGTTCGCAGTGATTTCTGACAAACAACCGCTAGTCCTCCAAACTCTATATTTTGATAACGTGCATGATCGATTAGATTGATCCTAGGACATGTGTCACAGTTCTTATTATTTCCATGGTCAGACTTATATTAAACATTGCTTCGAATGACAAAAGGTAACAGGAATTCTCTTACAGATTATAACTTAACCAAGAATAAGAATAAAACTGGTGTTGCCAACCAATTCTAAATGACTGAATCTTAAGGCTTGAATTGACAATTTGGCAGGAAAGTAAAATGTATGTAAAATGACTAAAACTTAAAAGGTCGTTGACGGTAAAAGTAACTTTAACATAAAAAGTGATGTTTCTTATACGTACATTCTCAGCAAACTCGTTTCTCTTACGCTAGTACTATGAGTATTTGAGTAACTTTTGTACAAAATGAACCCACGAATCCTAACATTAAGACTCCTATTTATACTAATTCGACCCTAACGTTCTCTTCACAAAAATATGCCACGTTCGACATTTCAAAAGCTTCGATCTTCTAAAGTTTCCACACGTCCTTCTGGCCAAAACGAATTTGTTTGAATTTCAAACTTTCCCGCTCGAAATTTTGAAACGATTCAACGTGACTTGTCAAAGCGTGTTTCAAAATATCTGAAATATTCTAAGTCTTCTACTCCTTCGACTTCAAAGGCATTATTTTGGACTCCAGTTCGACATAACATTAAGTTCTTCATAAGAATGAACTCATAAATGGCCTTATGAAGTCATATCTCAATCTATTCTTCAAAACATGGTATCTTTAAATCGACATTAACTGCATGTCAAAATCTCCAACTAACAAATTGCCCCCAATAAATGTCTATTTCGAATTGATGCATAAATGGATATTTCTTGAAACTTTCAGATTTCGACCAACAACCTTTCATTGACCCTCAATCCATGATGTCATAGTCAATCATGACTACTTTTTCAAAACGTCTCCTCAAGACGTGCGTGCAGCAGTTATTTCATCATTACTGCCAGTTTCCAAGAAAAATGAATAGTAACCTCTTTGTCTTCCTCACAGGGAGATGATATGTGCCCCACCAACTCTTTGAGGTGTAACCTCTCCATGTTCCAAATACCCACTATAAATACATTGTCTCTTTCATTTCTCCCTTTTCTGCTTTTATAAACCCAGAATATCAAAAAACTTCTGATAAACACTCCAACTTTCTCCTTAAAGCTTCATCAAAACTTTAATTCCTCAATAATGTCTCCTAACAAACAACAACAAAAACCCAAGAACACCAAAGAAGCTGAAACTTCTAAGGATTCTTCTTCTCAATCCGAACCAACTAGCAAACTCATGACTTCTGGGAATCAAAAGTTCATATCACCACCTAAACTTACCAAAGAACAAAAAGCCATTTACGCTTCCCAGGTATTGATTCCTTCCTTGCTTTCTGGTAAAACCTAGGTTTTATGGGTCCTTTGATCTCTACAGGACATTTAGAAAAATATGTAGAGTATTTTTCCCGCTTATCATGTTACAAAACCCATAGCTAACAAAATCACACCCCCTAAGAAGAATGCTGAAGTTTCGGCTAAGAAACCCACAAAATCTTCCAAGGATAAAACTTTTGAAGATACTTCTTCAATTCCTAAGGTAGAAAGAGAGGCGTTTCAATTGGATTACATAACTGAAAATTTTAGAACCTTTCGATCATGCCCAACTTTAGACAAATCCTATTTATCCTAGCTTACTAAGGTTGAAAAGAAAAAGGCTCAAGCTTCGAAAGATCTAGGAATCTTCGACTTGATCCAAATATCGAAACTAGGTTTTAATTATTGTCAACCTTTACTATTAGCGTCCTTATATTTTTGGGATAACACTTATAATACCTTTCACCTTCCTTGTGGAATAATAACTCCTACCTTCTTTGATGTGGTTGTCATAACTGGACTTCCTCCTACTGAAGAAACCTTTGATCCTTATCTAGACTCTGACAATACCATTGATTTCAACGTCAAAAATGCCTTTTTCAGTGCTTACATGAATCTCTACCATATCAAAGGAAATGAAGTCTCTGATGTTGAACACATAGCTTTCCTAGCCTTATGGCTGTATAAATTTATATTCTATTGTAAATCCTTGCAAGTAGCCAAGATATTTTTAACTCTATCCAATCAGTTACATTCTGGTCGAAAATTTTATTTAAGCGAATTGCTTTTAGCTAGTCTGTACGAAAGTCTAGGGGCTGCCACTGCTAAACTGAAAGAATGTGAGGCTGGCACGAATCTTCTTTTGTCTGGTCCTTATTGGCTTCTTCAATTGTGTCTAAATGCGACTTTCGAACCTTCCATTCGAACCTCTGGTACAGTGAATGAAAAGGATCCTAATATAGTGAATCGAAGCATTGAAGGAACTAGACTTCTCCAACTGACCCCTAATGATGACGTAAAAAATCTCCAGACTTGTCTCACCAATTACATGTTGATGTTCTCGAAGAGCCACAATTTCACCTCTTTTATGACTCCTTTCGCCAGTCCTCACGGTCCTTCCTAGTTTACTTCGTCAATTGAGGATTTTGGAAGGATGCAAACGCTGAAGTTGAAAACATATGGCGTGCGTTTCTTCTTCCTAGACAGTTTGTTTCTAGGATCATGCCAATAAAGAGCCATGTTTGTCTGCTGGCTTACCAACCTAACTTTGTATCTCGACTGTGAGATATTGGATCGAACTCTAGTATGACCGAAGGGTAGCTACTTGGTTCGACAGGATTAAGCATGAAGTCGAAGGTTGTTCACATGCTTGTGTCGAAGATGCTAGGTTTGTTAGCATGTTAAATTAGGTTTTAGTGTTTAAACCCTAATTTGTTAAGTTAGCTTATTTATTAAGTTGACTTGTGTAATGGACCTTGTGGAAAAAGCCCATTAGTTAGTATGTTCAGTTTTATTATAAATAGCATACTAGTCTCTCATCATTGAAAAGCTGCAAATCCTAATTTAGGGTGAGAGAGGTTATTTGTTATTCTTGTAAACTTGTAATCTTGTAATCTTGTTTTAAGAGAAAGTAAAAGAATAGCAGTTATAACCAATTCTTGTGTTCTTCTTATCTTCCCTAATTCCTATTATATTTTGTTTTTGACATCGTTTTTCACAACAAATTGGTGCGGTGAGCGTGGAGAAGATGTCTTCAACAAAGTATGAGATTGAAAAGTTCACCGGGGTGAATGATTTCGGTCTGTGGCGCTTGAAGATGAAATCCCTACTGGTTCAGCATGATTGCTTGGAAGCGTTGAAGGGAGAGGCAGCCATGAATGTAGAATTGACAGCAGCGGAGAAGACATTGTCAAGTTGCAAGTTTTTCCAGTGTATGCAGTTGATAAAGCTACATGAAGAAAGCTAGTTTGTTCCCTTGATGTTGTAGAGTTAGATCCAAGGTGGATATTTGTGAGATATTGGATCGAACTCTAGTATGGCCGAAGGGTAGCTACTTGGTTCGACAGGATTAAGCATGAAGTCGAAGGTTGTTCACATGCTTGTGTCGAAGATGCTAGGTTTGTTAGCATGTTAAATTAGGTTTTAGTGTTTAAACCCTAATTTGTTAAGTTACCTTGTTTATTAAGTTGACTTGTGTAATGGGCCTTGTGGAAAAGCCCATTAGTTAGTATGTTCGGTTTTATTATAAATAGCATACTAGTCTTTCATCATTGAAAAGCTGCAAATCCTAATTTAGGGTGAGAGAGGTTATTTGTTATTCTTGTAAACTTGTAATCTTGTTTTAAGAGAAAGTAAAAGAATAGCAGTTATAACCAATTCTTGTGTTCTTCTTATCTTCCCTAATTCCTATTATATTTTGTTTTTGACATCGTTTTTCACAACATCGACAGCTTGGGTTATGCCAACTCATACCTGAACCCCTCTTCAATCGAAAACGTGAAATTTGCATTGTAGGAGTGGACTATTCTGTTCGAGATATTGCAAAACATCAAGAATATCATGCTAATTTTGCAGAGTTCAAACTCATCCCATTTCAACCAAATTTCTATATGACCAAGGGCTTTCACTCTTGGTGGACAGACTTTTTTACGAACAATGTGTTCGATACTGCTCAAATAAGCAAATGTCTGACTAAAGCCTTTTCACTTGTGTAGGAAAATGTCCAGAAAGGTAAATTAACACACATCAAGGAAATCCAAACGTTCCAAAAATTCTTTGAAATTGTCTATGATCCAACCAATCTTAGTCGAACTGTTGCTAATGCAACAAATGTTTTGACAGAAAAATTTACAAGAAATTTCCAAGTTTAAAAATTCCTTATTCTATAAAACCTGAAAAATAGATATGAGTTAGCCTTTGAATTACATCCACCAAAATTTCTAAAATTACCCAATGCTGATTTTGGCTTGCCATTTTTTCCACCCTATCCAAACTGGTTTACTTGTTGTCATACCCCAAAATTTGCCCCTGATTGTATTTCTACGGGTTTACGCTTTGCCTATTATTTGCGTAATTGTGCATTTATTCACACATACTAATTATCGTGGTTTACGGGTTTAATATAAAATCCAATCTTAATTTAAATTGAATTTTAAATTAAAACTATTAAACCATTTTAATTCATTACACTAATATTTTATCTTTTTTTAATGTATTGTTTGTTTGCTCTTACTAATGTGTCTAGGTACAAAAAGAAGAAGCCCAATCTTAACCTCACATAAGGCCCATTAGTTCATTCCTTTAAATTTATGTTATTTTATTTATTTTATTTTATTTTGAAATTTATTCACTAAAATTCAATCTAAGAATAAATAAATAAAATAAGGAAATATCTAGGGGATGCTTATTTTTGAAACAAATCTTGAGCACCCAATTAACCTTGCATCTAAAAATTGAGAAGATTTAGGCCAAAATAGAAAAATTGGAAGTTGATTCTCAATCAAATAATTATTATTCCAATCATTGATTTTGTTTTTTTTTGTTAACCTAGACAGGCTCCTATATAAACATAATGATTCAGCAAGCACAGGGAGGTCGAATGGGCAAGGGTTGGTAGTCCATAAGAACTTGCAAAAACTCAAAATTTCAGAAAAAAGGACCAACTCGGATTCCATATTGCATTGTGATTGAAGCCTAACAAAGGATCCCAATCAATTCCTGAGTATTTTTTGGAGCTATCCCAATCCTCCTATACGAAAGGACACTCAGAGCCATCACAGGTACGTCCATGGTTTGACTCTCCTAACTTAGAATCGTTTTCGATAAATTGCGCATAATGAAGGAAATTTGGATGCATATTTGTGTTATTGATGTGATTTTGAAGCTTTCCATACGGTTCAATCGAAGTCTAAGCGCATGTTTAAGATTCCGCCATGACTAGGGTTTAGGAGCTCCGAATTAGGGGTTCCCACGTTAGGCCGAATTAAGTCGAGTTAATAGTACCACCATGTTCAGGAAACCAAAACAAATTAATTCATGGATTTCCTTTTGATTATTGTTGCCTGTATAGCGTTTTGTGGTTCTGCAGGGCTAAGAAAACGCACAAAAACTGTTGCCATAGGTGTCTGAGTTTTTGACGTTTCCACGAAGAAGAAACAGTCTGGGCGCGGGTTCAATTTGATTCAAATGCTCTTATTTTATTGTATTATATTAATATAGTTGCGCGATAATGACAATCAAAGAAGCCGGCGCAGGTGGCAGGATGTTTGGATCTTTGACAAGCGCTGGGGCCTGGGTTCGATTCCCAGGCTAGACCTTTAGTTTTTTCTTCTCTTATAAACCTTGCAGATCCAGTGTGTATGAGACACACACCCTCGCCATGGACCCTCAGTGTTCCACCGTCAGATGGATAGCGCTCCAGATCCAAAGGCTCAGATTGGGCTCTCTATGGTGGACTCTCATGGATGTACCACACTGAATAGAAGCTAAGTCTTTTTTTCTTTTAATTGTTTTATTCTTTATTTTCTTTTCAATCATTAACCTTTTGTTTTACTATTATTTTATTTCCAAACATAAAACTTTTTATTATTTTTAAGCAATTATTTTATTTTTAAATATTTATTTTATAATTGAATAATTGATTAGTTTAATTATTAATGATGATTCTTATTTGATTTAAATAATTAGTTGATTAATTTAATTGCTTAAATAATTTAATTAATTATTAATATTTTCAAAATGCATATTAGGGTTAGAATGTTCGATTGAAACCTGATTGTCACCAATTTAGTTAATTAGGTTGAAAACCAATAATTAATTAATTAATTTGACGTTCATCTATTCTATTAACTATGGTTAACTTGTGTCCTACTCAGGGTTTACAAGGATCGTGCCTACACTGAAAAATTCCTTTTTCTTTGTATAGTTTTTCAGGGTTACCTTTTCGAATGCACTCCGATTACGCGCCACGTCAAATAGAAAGTTAAGTATTAATTTATTTCAAAGTCTATTTTGTTTCCTTTGATTTTAGGGTTTGCCCTTATATTTCTTGAACTGTGCATACATTCACTTCTCTCTATTACTTGCTTTGCCATTTTTCAGGGTTAACCTTAAAGGCGCCCTATCAACCATATCAGATCAAATCAGAGCTAAGTACCTTTGCCTATATCATTGTTTTAAGCTTATTTATTCTTTATTTTAGGGATGATCTCGTTCGCCTTCGAACTAGCCATACACTCACCCTATTTTTTGTTTGCTTGCATTTCCAGGGTTTGTTGATCGCCAAAGCTACGAGTTTGGTAACCCTAAACTTTACCCTTTATTTTTCTGTTTTATTATTACTTATGTCAAACCCTATTAAGGGATCCACTGGTTTCATTGTCCCCTCCCCCATATTACTGTTTCTTGCCTTATATTATATGCGTGGTTAGTAAAATAGGGAGTGACAACCATTAAATCGAATTAGCCTCACTAATTTGCAAGATAATATAATTGAATATAATCACGTGATTGGTGCACACACGCACGCTTTTGGGTAACCCTCTCTGCTGCCTTGTTGCCTGTTGCCTGTTGCCTTGTTGCCTTGTGTTTTTGCAGAATAAGCCACGTCCCTCGAATATGAGGATACCTCAGCCATGTTGCCTCGAATACTAAAGGTCATACGACCCTAAATGATGCTGCCTTCGATACACAAATGACCTCGACCCTCGGAAGTTGCCTACGAAAAAAGGCTGAGGTATCTTCTGGCTGCCTACGAAATGGCTTATTCTGATCCTTGCCTTAGACTACCTGCCCTTCTATGGCATGGGACAGTCTTATGGCAAAGGATATTTCGATGACCCTTCAACCTCCAAACGAAAGGCTTCCTGCCCTCTTATGGCAATGATAGACCCTTTCATTCTGAAAGGCTAAAAAGAGACCTATCATCTGAGTTTAAGGTAATTGCCCCTAATTGCCTTGCAATGCTCAAACTTTCATTATATTCTTTCTCATAATTTTTCAAAAGGGCAACGCTCATTTACGAGCTAAAGTCCCTATCTCTTTCATCTACATTTTCTAAACAAACGAGCAAGCAAAGCAATTAAGAGCCCATGGAAAACCATGGATGCAAAGGGTGCCTTACACCTTCCCTTTGCATAAATTACCCCCCGAACTCAGATTTTCTTTAAAAAGGTTTTTTTTCTGTTTCTTTTTGCCTTTCCGAATTTGTTTGGATAAAATAAAAGTCGGTGGCGACTCTTGCTTACCGCGACATTTCGATCGATAAAAAGTCAGTTCACCGTATTACAGAACTGGCGACTCTGCTGGGGACAAATTTCGATAAAAGAGGGGTTACCTTAAAAGTTTAGGATTCATTTAAATGTTTTCTATTGTTTGCTTTGTTTGATTTAATTTTGCAGGGCTGTTTTGGGTATTCTGTTGTGTGAAAGATCCTAACCCGGATCTGAGTACCTTAGGTATATGGCATGAGATCAGTGAGACTGCACAGCGTAAACAAAGCGCATCCAAAAGACAATTCACAAAGATCAACATGTCTTTGACTCAAGCGCTGCAACACTTGTTGAAAGCAGAGTTACTTATACAGATAGCTCCTCATCCAAATCCCAACACTTCCTCCCCTCGCTATACGCTGTGCAGTCTCACTGATCTCATGCCATATACCTAAGGTACTCAGATCCGGGTTAGGATCTTTCACACAACAGAATACCCAAAACAGCCCTGCAAAATTAAATCAAACAAAGCAAACAATAGAAAACATTTAAATGAATCCTAAACTTTTAAGGTAACCCCTCTTTTATCGAAATTTGTCCCCAGCAGAGTCGCCAGTTCTGTAATACGGTGAACTGACTTTTTATCGATCGAAATGTCGCGGTAAGCAAGAGTCGCCACCGACTTTTATTTTATCCAAACAAATTCGGAAAGGCAAAAAGAAACAGAAAAAAAACCTTTTTAAAGAAAATCTGAGTTCGGGGGGTAATTTATGCAAAGGGAAGGTGTAAGGCACCCTTTGCATCCATGGTTTTCCATGGGCTCTTAATTGCTTTGCTTGCTCGTTTGTTTAGAAAATGTAGATGAAAGAGATAGGGACTTTAGCTCGTAAATGAGCGTTGCCCTTTTGAAAAATTATGAGAAAGAATATAATGAAAGTTTGAGCATTGCAAGGCAATTAGGGGCAATTACCTTAAACTCAGATGATAGGTCTCTTTTTAGCCTTTCAGAATGAAAGGGTCTATCATTGCCATAAGAGGGCAGGAAGCCTTTCGTTTGGAGGTTGAAGGGTCATCGAAATATCCTTTGCCATAAGACTGTCCCATGCCATAGAAGGGCAGGTAGTCTAAGGCAAGGATCAGAATAAGCCATTTCGTAGGCAGCCAGAAGATACCTCAGCCTTTTTTCGTAGGCAACTTCCGAGGGTCGAGGTCATTTGTGTATCGAAGGCAGCATCATTTAGGGTCGTATGACCTTTAGTATTCGAGGCAACATGGCTGAGGTATCCTCATATTCGAGGGACGTGGCTTATTCTGCAAAAACACAAGGCAACAAGGCAACAGGCAACAGGCAACAAGGCAGCAGAGAGGGTTACCCAAAAGCGTGCGTGTGTGCACCAATCACGTGATTATATTCAATTATATTATCTTGCAAATTAGTGAGGCTAATTCGATTTAATGGTTGTCACTCCCTATTTTACTAACCACGCATATAATATAAGGCAAGAAACAGTAATATGGGGGAGGGGACAATGAAACCAGTGGATCCCTTAATAGGGTTTGACATAAGTAATAATAAAACAGAAAAATAAAGGGTAAAGTTTAGGGTTACCAAACTCGTAGCTTTGGCGATCAACAAACCCTGGAAATGCAAGCAAACAAAAAATAGGGTGAGTGTATGGCTAGTTCGAAGGCGAACGAGATCATCCCTAAAATAAAGAATAAATAAGCTTAAAACAATGATATAGGCAAAGGTACTTAGCTCTGATTTGATCTGATATGGTTGATAGGGCGCCTTTAAGGTTAACCCTGAAAAATGGCAAAGCAAGTAATAGAGAGAAGTGAATGTATGCACAGTTCAAGAAATATAAGGGCAAACCCTAAAATCAAAGGAAACAAAATAGACTTTGAAATAAATTAATACTTAACTTTCTATTTGACGTGGCGCGTAATCGGAGTGCATTCGAAAAGGTAACCCTGAAAAACTATACAAAGAAAAAGGAATTTTTCAGTGTAGGCACGATCCTTGTAAACCCTGAGTAGGACACAAGTTAACCATAGTTAATAGAATAGATGAACGTCAAATTAATTAATTAATTATTGGTTTTCAACCTAATTAACTAAATTGGTGACAATCAGGTTTCAATCGAACATTCTAACCCTAATATGCATTTTGAAAATATTAATAATTAATTAAATTATTTAAGCAATTAAATTAATCAACTAATTATTTAAATCAAATAAGAATCATCATTAATAATTAAACTAATCAATTATTCAATTATAAAATAAATATTTAAAAATAAAATAATTGCTTAAAAATAATAAAAAGTTTTATGTTTGGAAATAAAATAATAGTAAAACAAAAGGTTAATGATTGAAAAGAAAATAAAGAATAAAACAATTAAAAGAAAAAAAGACTTAGCTTCTATTCAGTGTGGTACATCCATGAGAGTCCACCATAGAGAGCCCAATCTGAGCCTTTGGATCTGGAGCGCTATCCATCTGACGGTGGAACACTGAGGGTCCATGGCGAGGGTGTGTGTCTCATACACACTGGATCTGCAAGGTTTATAAGAGAAGAAAAAACTAAAGGTCTAGCCTGGGAATCGAACCCAGGCCCCAGCGCTTGTCAAAGATCCAAACATCCTGCCACCTGCGCCGGCTTCTTTGATTGTCATTATCGCGCAACTATATTAATATAATACAATAAAATAAGAGCATTTGAATCAAATTGAACCCGCGCCCAGACTGTTTCTTCTACGTGGAAACGTCAAAAACTCAGACACCTATGGCAACAGTTTTTGTGCGTTTTCTTAGCCCTGCAGAACCACAAAACGCTATACAGGCAACAATAATCAAAAGGAAATCCATGAATTAATTTGTTTTGGTTTCCTGAACATGGTGGTACTATTAACTCGACTTAATTCGGCCTAACGTGGGAACCCCTAATTCGGAGCTCCTAAACCCTAGTCATGGCGGAATCTTAAACATGCGCTTAGACTTCGATTGAACCGTATGGAAAGCTTCAAAATCACATCAATAACACAAATATGCATCCAAATTTCCTTCATTATGCGCAATTTATCGAAAACGATTCTAAGTTAGGAGAGTCAAACCATGGACGTACCTGTGATGGCTCTGAGTGTCCTTTCGTATAGGAGGATTGGGATAGCTCCAAAAAATACTCAGGAATTGATTGGGATCCTTTGTTAGGCTTCAATCACAATGCAATATGGAATCCGAGTTGGTCCTTTTTTCTGAAATTTTGAGTTTTTGCAAGTTCTTATGGACTACCAACCCTTGCCCATTCGACCTCCCTGTGCTTGCTGAATCATTATGTTTATATAGGAGCCTGTCTAGGTTAACAAAAAAAAACAAAATCAATGATTGGAATAATAATTATTTGATTGAGAATCAACTTCCAATTTTTCTATTTTGGCCTAAATCTTCTCAATTTTTAGATGCAAGGTTAATTGGGTGCTCAAGATTTGTTTCAAAAATAAGCATCCCCTAGATATTTCCTTATTTTATTTATTTATTCTTAGATTGAATTTTAGTGAATAAATTTCAAAATAAAATAAAATAAATAAAATAACATAAATTTAAAGGAATGAACTAATGGGCCTTATGTGAGGTTAAGATTGGGCTTCTTCTTTTTGTACCTAGACACATTAGTAAGAGCAAACAAACAATACATTAAAAAAAGATAAAATATTAGTGTAATGAATTAAAATGGTTTAATAGTTTTAATTTAAAATTCAATTTAAATTAAGATTGGATTTTATATTAAACCCGTAAACCACGATAATTAGTATGTGTGAATAAATGCACAATTACGCAAATAATAGGCAAAGCGTAAACCCGTAGAAATACAATCAGGGGCAAATTTTGGGGTATGACACTTGTGGAAACATTTTTAATGAGTAAAAAATTTATTCTCAAAAACCTGCTAAGAGAGTAGTCTCGACTAAGTGCACTCTGGACAGTTTCAAAGGTTTCCTTCACTATGACTTATCGACAGTCTCTATCGTGTCTCCGACACGTGAAGGTGTGGAACCAAAGGATTTCTTGATCCTCTCGATTTTCTTTTTTATGACTTTTATATTTTGAATAGTTTGACTAACCTTCACAATGTGTTTTGTATTTTTCTAGCTGTTGAAAGAAAAGCAATCAAGAAAGAAAAACTTGTGACTAAACCAACAACTTCTTCCAGCAGAGGTGCCCCTTCTACAAAGGGTGCTTCTCTAGAAAAGACAGTAAAGAGTTCAAAGGTACTACTTTGAAGAATTTGTCTTTATCCTTTCACATTTTTCTGCCTATACAGTTTTTTCAGGTGAGTCATTTGCCTCCTCATTAAGACCGGGCCGTACTGACCTGACGATGGCGCGCATGTGTCTTGATGTATTATGGGTGTGTCCTCACTCCTTTACGAAATTGTTGGTGCCCTTTGGCCCAACACCAATTGTCCAAGTAGAAATATATATATATATATATATATATATATATATATATATATATATATATATATATATACTAAATCCTTTCAAATTCATTTTCAAACTAGTTCTTACTTGTGCTTATTTATTTCCTATTTAATGTCAATAAATCATTCCAACTCCCACTCTAAGTTAGCATCTGAGTTCCAAGAGTCTTTACCAGAACAAACTTGGGAAGAGCTAAAATCCCTTCGAACCATGATGTTTTGTAATTGTAAAGGATTGAGATGCTTGCTTGAAGGTTTTCGATACCTCACTTCGAACCATGATGTTTTATAATTGTAAAATGAATTCTTTCAAATTTATTTACATACTAGTTCTTATTTGTGCTCATTTATTGTTCTTTTAATGTCAATAAATATTACCCACGAAGATTTTAGCTGAGGACAGAAAGCCGCAGAAAAATCCGCATGAAACATGTTTCCTGCGTTCTAGTAGTGTACCACATAATCCAGTATTATATATACATTAATTAGAATGAAGAAGAGCATTGATTAACAATCTCTTGCCGGAGGGTATTCGACACCTCACTTCTCTAAAGGTTGTGAATATTTTTTATTGCCCAACATTAGAGGAGAGATGCAAGAAGGAAACAGGGAAGGACTGGAACAAGATGGCACATATTCCAAAAGTAAATATTTCTTAGAATGAAGAAGTAGAGACATTTACCCTTATATGCGTCTATATTCGCCGCAGTTCCACCTCCACCATTCACTATGGTCCTGCTGTTATGTTGCGGAGTATAAAAGAAGGCAGATTTTAGCTAGGCTATCGTCAAAGACGTGTTTGTATTGACATATTTAAATTTATCTAGTGGCTAGTGCATAATCACTTGAGATTATTTGAGAGAATTTATGGAAAGAGTTATGACACGTCAATAAAGATTAATTGTTAAAACACAAAATTGTAGACTCACTCTTCTCCTCCACCCTTATTTCCACTGCCATGTAGTTAATCTCTTGTACTATGTTTGCAGGATATGTCACTCATTGATCTTGTATCTCTACCATGTGAGTGTTCTATCTGATCAAATCGTTAAGACCAACGATCTTCCATAAGGGATTTGGTGCTGGTGGATATTTCATTTCGCAGAAAAGAATGCAGCAAAAACCTACACTTTTTGGCAAAAGGTGAAACTATAGAATTCTCATAAATATTACCTACTTAGTAGTTCAATTAGTTAGTTCAACTTCAAACTTCCAATTATTGTGTCTCCTACTTTATGTAAAGCACCATTTTAATATTTGATACTTCACTTCAAAATCTATTATAAGTCTGAAATGAATCTAGTAGTTAAGCAGATATATAAAATTGTTCAAAACAGAATTTTGTAACTTTAAATGTAACACCGGCTCACTTATTATAAACTTCTAACTTGCATAAATCCTCTATACAATGCTCATCTGAGGGAAGAAAAGTTCAAACCACCAATATTTACAGCTTATGTAAATGTCAGGCTTATTCGGTTCTACATTTTTGCATCTCATTACAAAGTATCTACTCTATAATTTATTGGACCCTAACATAAATCAGACACCCAAAACTGGTGGTGATTCTGATATATGGAAGGCCTTTGGTTTTACAGCAATATCAGTTAGAAAAGATAGAAGCTCTTTGTGGCGTAGAAAATGGAATCACAATCATTATATTTGAGGATTATGAATTAAAGAGTCAACTACTTAAATAGCTTGATAAGCCAATTGTTGAAGTCAATTCTTGTGATCCCTTACATTCTTTCTTGATTATTGGCTAACTTATAATAAGAAGAATTCACATGATTGGGGCAACCAAAGGCTTTCTTATAAGGAGTTTGTCAACAATTTCTAATGTATGATACAATTGGTTTCCCTTCTACAATTTGTATGTCCATGTCATTTTGTTTCAGAGCAATTTTCTGAGAATGGCTTTAATTGCATATATGCATTAGATGACACCATGGGTTATTCCCTATCCCATGTCATGTATTGTATAGCACTATTGTATTGTATATTTTTGAACTTTATATAATACGGAGTATACAATACACTGGTATGGACAACTGTTCATTATAAAAGCAAAGTTACTTCATCATTATGTTCCATTATAAAAGCAAAGTTAGTGTTCATCATTCTGTCTGCCACATCTTAGTGGTTAAAGTGGCTCAATCAAACTCTTCCCTTCCCAACAATCTTTACTGGCCAGTGGGGACCTGTTTCAGGATATTTATGCAAAAGTAGACTTTTTATTCATATGAAAACTAATGAAAAGACACAAAGAAAATCAATAATGGAACCTTGAATCAATTATTGAACTTTTCACTGTGCCTTTCATAATTCCCAATACATCAGCTACAGCTACTTAAGCACTTGCTACCATTGCATTCTACTCACAGTTCTTCCTGTTTACTTCAACACTCCAAAATTCAATCTTCTTATTTTTCATCTCTTTCATTGCTGAAAAAATGGCTGAGGCCTTGCTTGGATTTGTGTTAGAGAATTTGTCATCTCTGCTTCAGGATGAACTTTCCACCGTTTTCGGAATCAAGTCAAAGGCTGAAAAGCTATCAACCACCTTAGATCTCATCAAGGCTGTCCTTGAAGATGCTGAGCAGAAACAAGTCACTGACCGCTCTGTTAAGGTATGGCTGCAACAACTCAAAGATGCTGTATATGTGCTAGATGATATCCTTGATGAATGTTCCATTCGATCTACCCGGCTGAGGGGTATCAACTTAAAGAATTTACTTTTTCGTCGTGACATAGGCAAGAGGTTGAAAGAAATTACAAGGAGATTAGACGATCTTGCTGATAGTAAAAGCAAATTTATTCCTCGAGAGGGTATTACTATTAGGGAAAGCTCAATTGAAGTACCTGAATGGCGCCAAACCAGCTCTTTTATTGCCGAACCTAAAGTTTTTGGACGAGAAGATGATAAAGAAAAGATTGTTGAGCTTCTTCTCACCCAAGCGAAGGACTCTGACTCTCTTTCCATCTATCCCATTGTTGGCTTAGACGGTGTTGGAAAAACAACTCTTGCTCAGTTGGTCTACAATGATGTTAGGGTGACTGTCAATTTTAATACAAAAATTTGGGTTTGCGTTTCTGAGGCATTTTCGGTCAAGAGGATTCTATGTTCCATTATAGAATCTATCACATCTGAGAAGTGTGATTCTTTATCTTTAGATGCAATACAACTAAAGGTGCAAGGTTTGTTGTAAGGTAAAAGATACTTTCTAATTTTAGATGATGTATGGAACAAAAGTCAACAAATAGAGTCTGGATTAAGCCAAGAGAAATGGAATAAGTTGAAATCTGTGTTGTTGTATGGATCTAGAGGTTCTTCCATTTTAGTTTCCACTCGAGATGAGGATGTTGCGGAAATTGTGAGAACATGCCAAACTTATCATTTGTCTGGTCTCCCAGAAAATGAATGTTGGTTGTTGTTCAAACAATATGCATTTGGACACAACAGAGAAGAATGCACAGAACTTGTGGCAATAGGTAAGGAGATAGTAAAGAAATGCGGTGGATTGCCTCTTGCGGCACAAGCATTGGGAGGTCTGATGCGATCTAGGAGGGGAGAAAAAGAATGGCTTGAAGTAAAAGAGAGCAGAATTTGGGATTTAACACATGAGAATTCAATCTTGCCTGCCTTGAGGTTGAGCTACTTTCATTTAACTCCGACCTTAAAGCAGTGTTTTTCTTTTTGTGCGATATTTCCCAAAGATAGCATAATCATGAAAGAAGAACTGATTCAACTTTGGTTGGCTAATGGATTTATTTCGTCTAGAGAAAATTTGGAGGTCGAAGATGTTGGCAACATGATTTGGAATGAATTGTGCCAAAAATCATTCTTTCAAGAGATCAAGATTGATACATATTCTGAAGACATTTCTTTTAAGATGCATGATCTTGTCCACGATCTTGCTCAGTCGATAATGGGGCAAGAATGTGTGATTTTAGAGGATGAGAAGACTAAATTGTCCGAAAGTACCCATCATATTAGCTTTCACTTTGGTCCCAATTTATCGGTGGATGAGAGTGCTTTGAAAAAATTAGAGTCCCTACGCACAATGTTTGAGTTGAATCGTCGTGGATATTCATGGAGCCTTTCCCATTCCTTACAGACTGATCACTTCCCATTCCCCACAAACTATTCTCTTCGGGTTTTACGCATTTCCCCATTCCAGGTATTATCACTCGGAAACTTAATTCATTTAAGGTATTTGGAACTTTATGGTTGTGACATTCAAAACATCCCTAATTCGATTTACAACTTACGTAAATTGGAAATCTTGAAATTAAAAAGTCTTACAGAACTGAGATGTCTACCGAAACGTTTGGCTTGTTTACAATATCTTAGGCATCTTGTCATTGAAGATTGTGATTCACTTTCTCAATTGTTTCCCTACATTGGAAAATTATCTCGCCTAAGAACATTAAGTGTATACATGGTTAGTTTAAAGAGAGGACAAAGCTTGACAGAACTACGTGATCTAAACCTCAGAGGAAAACTGAATATCAAAGGGTTAAAAGATGTTGGTAGTTTATCTCATGCTCGAGAGGCCAATTTGATAGCTAAAAAAGAACTCCAGGAAGTATGCATGTCATGGAGCATCAATGATGAAATCACCGAGATCCCGAGTTTTAGTTCCGAGCAAGTACTAGAAGGGCTTCAACCTCACACAAATCTCAAAAGCTTGAAGATACATTACTATAACGGATTATGTTTCCCAAGTTGGATCCAAACTCTAACTAGTTTAGTTTCTCTTGAACTTCAAGGTTGCAACAACTGTGTGCGGCTTTCACCACTTGGTAAACTACCATCTCTTAAGAAACTTGAACTATGTTATATGGATATGGTGAAATTTGTGGATGATAATGATGATGATGGTGACGAATCTCAAGACAGTATGGACGTGAAGATTTTCCCATCTCTAGAGGAACTCATATTAAATAGTTTACCAAGACTGGAGAGGTTGTTGAAAGTGGAAAAAGGGGAGATGTTTCGTTGTCTTTCTATTTTAAAAATTTCCTATTGCTTTCAACTCAGATTGCCATGTCTTCCATATGTTAAAGACCTCGAAGTATATGGATGTAACAATGAGTTACTGAGTTCAATCTCAAGCTTTTATGGTCTTACTACCCTTTACCTTTATAGAGGTAGTGGAATAACATCCTTTCCAGAGGGGATGTTCAGAAAGCTTACTTGTTTTCAATCTCTACATGTACAGTATTTTGAGTACTTGAAGGAGTTACCAAATGAACCCTTTAACCTTCCTTTGGAGTATCTGTATATCACTGACTGCGATGAGCTTGAGTCTTTACCTGAAAAAATTTGGGAAGGTCTGCAATCCCTTCGATCTTTGACAATTAGTAGTTGTGAAAAATTGAAATGCCTGCCGGAGGGTATTCGACACCTCAGTTCTCTAGAGTTTCTGAGTATTTATGGGTGTCCAGCATTAAAGGAGCGATGCGAGAAGGAAACAGGGGAGGACTGGAACAAGATAGCGCATATTCCACATATAAGCTTTTCCATTTTTATTTAAAAAATAGGAAACTGAAGGGGTTGTTTAGAAAAATATAGAGGCTAATTGGAATGCACATTTTTTTTAGTTTGAGTTAACTATGACACTTCGTTGTTTTGTTTCGGTTCGAAAATGTTTTGTTTGAGTGACGTCAAATGTTTGGATATAAGAAGGATATATGATTTGTTTGGTATTGTATCTTAAATTTTTTGTTCATATTTTAAAACTTTGATAGTAATATTTTATTATGAGTCAGTTAATTCCATTTTATAGATAACTCTTATGTTTTTTTTTAACATATTAGTTGTATTTTAATTTTTTGAAAAATGATGTATCTTGTGCCGGTACCGGTATCTACATCAGGTACATTACCGGTATATATGCATCATAGTCTACATTTAGGAACAAAATCGGTCACCAATTTCTATCACATATGACTCATGTAGAGTCGGTTACGAAGTACCTATGTATCTGTTCGCAGTGATTTCTGACAAACAACCGCTAGTCCTCCAAACTCTATATTTTGATAACGTGCATGATCGATTAGATTGATCCTAGGACATGTGTCACAGTTCTTATTATTTCCATGATCAGACTTATATTAAACATTGCTTCGAATGACAAAAGGTAACAGGAATTCTCTTACAGATTATAACTTAACCAAGAATAAGAATAAAACTGGTGTTGCCAACCAATTCTAAATGACTGAATCTTAAGGCTTGAATTGACAATTTGGCAGGAAAGTAAAATGTATGTAAAATGACTAAAACTTAAAAGGTCGTTGACGGTAAAAGTAACTTTAACATAAGAAGTGATGTTTCTTATACGTACATTCTCAGCAAACTCGTTTCTCTTACGCTAGTACTATGAGTATTTGAGTAACTTTTGTACAAAATGAACCCACGAATCCTAACATTAAGACTCCTATTTATACTAATTCGACCCTAACGTTCTCTTCACAAAAATATGCCACGTTCGACATTTCAAAAGCTTTGATCTTCTAAAGTTTCCACACGTCCTTCTGGCCAAAACGAATTTGTTTGAATTTCAAACTTTCCCGCTCGAAATTTTGAAACGATTCAACGTGACTTGTCAAAGCGTGTTTCAAAATATCTGAAATATTCTAAGTCTTCTACTCCTTCGACTTCAAAGGCATTATTTTGGACTCCAGTTCGACATAACATTAAGTTCTTCATAAGAATGAACTCATAAATGGCCTTATGAAGTCATATCTCAATCTATTCTTCAAAACATGGTATCTTTAAATCGACATTAACTGCATGTCAAAATCTCCAACTAACAAATTGCCCCCAATAAATGTCTATTTCGAATTGATGCATAAATGGATATTTCTTGAAACTTTCAGATTTCGACCAACAACCTTTCATTGACCCTCAATCCATGATGTCATAGTCAATCATGACTACTTTTTCAAAACGTCTCCTCAAGACGTGCGTGCAGCAGTTATTTCATCATTACTGCCAGTTTCCAAGAAAAATGAATAGTAACCTCTTTGTCTTCCTCACAGGGAGATGATATATGCCCCACCAACTCTTTGAGGTGTAACCTCTCCATGTTCCAAATACCCACTATAAATACATTGTCTCTTTCATTTCTCCCTTTTCTGCTTTTATAAACCCAGAATATCAAAAAACTTCTGATAAACACTCCAACTTTCTCCTTAAAGCTTCATCAAAACTTTAATTCCTCAATAATGTCTCCTAACAAACAACAACAAAAACCCAAGAACACCAAAGAAGCTGAAACTTCTAAGGATTCTTCTTCTCAATCCGAACCAACTAGCAAACTCATGACTTCTGGGAATCAAAAGTTCATATCACCACCTAAACTTACCAAAGAACAAAAAGCCATTTACGCTTCCCAGGTATTGATTCCTTCCTTGCTTTCTGGTAAAACCTAGGTTTTATGGGTCCTTTGATCTCTACAGGACATTTAGAAAAATATGTAGAGTATTTTTCCCGCTTATCATGTTACAAAACCCATAGCTAACAAAATCACACCCCCTAAGAAGAATGCTGAAGTTTCGGCTAAGAAACCCACAAAATCTTCCAAGGATAAAACTTTTGAAGATACTTCTTCAATTCCTAAGGTAGAAAGAGAGGCGTTTCAATTGGATTACATAACTGAAAATTTAGAACCTTTCGATCATGCCCAACTTTAGACAAATCCTATTTATCCTAGCTTACTAAGGTCGAAAAGAAAAAGGCTCAAGCTTCGAAAGATCTAGGAATCTTCGACTTGATCCAAATATCGAAACTAGGTTTTAATTATTGTCAACCTTTACTATTAGCGTCCTTATATTTTTGGGATAACACTTATAATACCTTTCACCTTCCTTGTGGAATAATAACTCCTACCTTCTTTGATGTGGTTGTCATAACTGGACTTCCTCCTACTGAAGAAACCTTTGATCCTTATCTAGACTCTGACAATACCATTGATTTCAACGTCAAAAATGCCTTTTTCAGTGCTTACATGAATCTCTACCATATCAAAGGAGATGAAGTCTCTGATGTTGAACACATAGCTTTCCTAGCCTTATGGCTGTATAAATTTATATTCTATTGTAAATCCTTGCAAGTAGCCAAGATATTTTTAACTCTATCCAATCAGTTACATTCTGGTCGAAAATTTTATTTAAGCGAATTGCTTTTAGCTAGTCTGTACGAAAGTCTAGGGGCTGCCACTGCTAAACTGAAAGAATGTGAGGCTGGCACGAATCTTCTTTTGTCTGGTCCTTATTGGCTTCTTCAATTGTGTCTAAATGCGACTTTCGAACCTTCCATTCGAACCTCTGGTACAGTGAATGAAAAGGATCCTAATATAGTGAATCGAAGCATTGAAGGAACTAGACTTCTCCAACTGACCCCTAATGATGACGTAAAAAATCTCCAGACTTGTCTCACCAATTACATGTTGATGTTCTCGAAGAGCCACAATTTCACCTCTTTTATGACTCCTTTCGCCAGTCCTCACGGTCCTTCCTAGTTTACTTCGTCAATTGAGGATTTTGGAAGGATGAAACGCTGAAGTTGAAAACATATGGCGTGCGTTTCTTCTTCCTAGACAGTTTGTTTCTAGGATCATGCCAATAAAGAGCCATGTTTGTCTGCTGGCTTACCAACCTAACTTTGTATCTCGACTGTGAGATATTGGATCGAACTCTAGTATAACCGAAGGGTAGCTACTTGGTTCGACAGGATTAAGCATGAAGTCGAAGGTTGTTCACATGCTTGTGTCGAAGATGCTAGGTTTGTTAGCATGTTAAATTAGGTTTTAGTGTTTAAACCCTAATTTGTTAAGTTAGCTTATTTATTAAGTTGACTTGTGTAATGGACCTTGTGGAAAAAGCCCATTAGTTAGTATGTTCAGTTTTATTATAAATAGCATACTAGTCTCTCATCATTGAAAAGCTGCAAATCCTAATTTAGGGTGAGAGAGGTTATTTGTTATTCTTGTAAACTTGTAATCTTGTAATCTTGTTTTAAGAGAAAGTAAAAGAATAGCAGTTATAACCAATTCTTGTGTTCTTCTTATCTTCCCTAATTCCTATTATATTTTGTTTTTGACATCGTTTTTCACAACAAATTGGTGCGGTGAGCGTGGAGAAGATGTCTTCAACAAAGTATGAGATTGAAAAGTTCACCGGGGTGAATGATTTCGGTCTGTGGCGCTTGAAGATGAAATCCCTACTGGTTCAGCATGATTGCTTGGAAGCGTTGAAGGGAGAGGCAGCCATGAATGTAGAATTGACAGCAGCGGAGAAGACATTGTCAAGTTGCAAGTTTTTCCAGTGTATGCAGTTGATAAAGCTACATGAAGAAAGCTAGTTTGTTCCCTTGATGTTGTAGAGTTAGATCCAAGGTGGATATTTGTGAGATATTGGATCGAAATCTAGTATGGCCGAAGGGTAGCTACTTGGTTCGACAGGATTAAGCATGAAGTCGAAGGTTGTTCACATGCTTGTGTCGAAGATGCTAGGTTTGTTAGCATGTTAAATTAGGTTTTAGTGTTTAAACCCTAATTTGTTAAGTTACCTTGTTTATTAAGTTGACTTGTGTAATGGGCCTTGTGGAAAAGCCCATTAGTTAGTATGTTCGGTTTTATTATAAATAGCATACTAGTCTCTCATCATTGAAAAGCTGCAAATCCTAATTTAGGGTGAGAGAGGTTATTTGTTATTCTTGTAAACTTGTAATCTTGTTTTAAGAGAAAGTAAAAGAATAGCAGTTATAACCAATTCTTGTGTTCTTCTTATCTTCCCTAATTCCTATTATATTTTGTTTTTGACATCGTTTTTCACAACATCGACAGCTTGGGTTATGCCAACTCATGCCTGAACCCCTCTTCAATCGAAAACGTGAAATTTGCATTGTAGGAGTGGACTATTCTGTTCGAGATATTGCAAAACATCAAGAGTATCATGCTAATTTTGCAGAGTTCAAACTCATCCCATTTCAACCAAATTTCTATATGACCAAGGGCTTTCACTCTTGGTGGACAGACTTTTTTACGAACAATGTGTTCGATACTGCTCAAATAAGCAAATGTCTGACTAAAGCCTTTTCACTTGTGTAGGAAAATGTCCAGAAAGGTAAATTAACACACATCAAGGAAATCCAAACGTTCCAAAAATTCTTTGAAATTGTCTATGATCCAACCAATCTTAGTCGAACTGTTGCTAATGCAACAAATGTTTTGACAGAAAAATTTACAAGAAACTTCCAAGTTTAAAAATTCCTTATTCTATAAAACTTGAAAATAGATATGACTTAGCCTTTGAATTACATCCACCAAAATTTCTAAAATTACCCAATGCTGATTTTGGCTTGCCATTTTTTCCACCCTATCCAAACTGGTTTACTTGTGGAAACATTTTTAATGAGTAAAAAATTTATTCTCAAAAACCTGCTAAGAGAGTAGTCTCGACTAAGTGCACTCTGGACAGTTTAAAGGTTTCCTTCACTATGACTTATCGACAGTCTCTATCGTGTCTCCGACACGTGAAGGTGTGGAACCAAAGGATTTCTTGATCCTCTCGATTTTCTTTTTTATGACTTTTATATTTTGAATAGTTTGACTAACCTTCACAATGTGTTTTGTATTTTTCTAGCTGTTGAAAGAAAAGCAATCAAGAAAGAAAAACCTGTGACTAAACCAACAACTTCTTCAAGCAGAGGTGCCCCTTCTACAAAGGGTGCTTCTCTAGAAAAGACGGTAAAGAGTTCAAAGGTACTACTTTGAAGAATTTGTCTTTATCCTTTCACATTTTTCTGCCTATACAGTTTTTTCAGGTGAGTCGTTTGCCTCCTCATTAAGACCGGGCCGTACTGACCTGACGATGGCGCGCATGTGTCTTGATGTATTATGGGTGTGTCCTCACTCCTTTACGAAATTGTTGGTGCCCTTTGGCCCAACACCAGTTGTCCAAGTAGAAATATATATATATATATATATATATATATATATATATATATATATATATATATATATATACTACTAAATCCTCTCAAATTCATTTTCAAACTAGTTCTTACTTGTGCTTATTTATTTCCTATTTAATGTCAATAAATCATTCCAACTTCCACTCTAAGTTAGCATCTGAGTTCCAAGAGTCTTTACCAGAACAAACTTAGGAAGAGCTAAAATCCCTTCGAACCATGATGTTTTGTAATTGTAAAGGATTGAGATGCTTGCTTGAAGGTTTTCGATACCTCACTTCGAACCATGGTGTTTTATAATTGTAAAATGAATTCTTTCAAATTTATTTACATACTAGTTCTTACTTGTGCTCATTTATTGTTCTTTTAATGTCAATAAATATTACCCACGAAGATTTTAGCTGAGGACAGAAAGCCGCAGAAAAATCCGCATGAAACATGTTTCCTGCGTTCTAGTAGTGTACCACATAATCCAGTATTATATATACATTAATTAGAATGAAGAAGAGCATTGATTAACAATCTCTTGCCGGAGGGTATTCGACACCTCACTTCTCTAAAGGTTGTGAATATTTTTTATTGCCCAACATTAGAGGAGAGATGCAAGAAGGAAACAGGGAAGGACTGGAACAAGATGGCACATATTCCAAAAGTAAATATTTCTTAGAATGAAGAAGTAGAGACATTTACACTTATATGCGTCTATATTCGCCGCAGTTCCACCTCCACCATTCACTATGGTCCTGCTGTTATGTTGCGGAGTATAAAAGAAGGCAGATTTTAGCTAGGCTATCGTCAAAGACGTGTTTGTATTGACATATTTAAATTTATCTAGTGGCTAGTGCATAATCACTTGAGATTATTTGAGAGAATTTATGGAAAGAGTTATGACACGTCAATAAAGATTAATTGTTAAAACACAAAATTGTAGACTCACTCTTCTCCTCCACCCTTATTTCCACTGCCATGTAGTTAATCTCTTGTACTATGTTTGCAGGATATGTCACTCATTGATCTTGTATCTCTACCATGTGAGTGTTCTATCTGATCAAATCGTTAAGACCAACGATCTTCCATAAGGGATTTGGTGCTGGTGGATATTTCATTTCGCAGAAAAGAATGCAGCAAAAACCTACACTTTTTGGCAAAAGGTGAAACTATAGAATTCTCATAAATATTACCTACTTAGTAGTTCAATTAGTTAGTTCAACTTCAAACTTCCAATTATTGTGTCTCCTACTTTATGTAAAGCACCATTTTAATATTTGATACTTCACTTCAAAATCTATTATAAGTCTGAAATGAATCTGGTAGTTAAGCAGATATATAAAATTGTTCAAAACAGAATTTTGTAACTTTAAATGTAACACCGGCTCACTTATTATAAACTTCTAACTTGCATAAATCCTCTATACAATGCTCATCTGAGGGAAGAAAAGTTCAAACCACCAATATTTACAGCTTATGTAAATGTCAGGCTTATTCGGTTCTACATTTTTGCATCTCATTACAAAGTATCTACTCTATAATTTATTGGACCCTAACATAAATCAGACACCCAAAACTGGTGGTGATTCTGATATATGGAAGGCCTTTGGTTTTACAGCAATATCAGTTAGAAAAGATAGAAGCTTGTAGCAACCGGCTTAAAAATTTTAGAGTCGCCACCATTATTTTTATCTTAAGGGAAGGGAATTAAATGGATAACCCTATATTTTCAGAGATTCTAAGTTCGTGAGTTAATTAAATAAAGGGAAGGTATTAGGCACCCTTTATTTCCCTTGTACTCAAGGGGACCCCTTCTAGATCTAGGTTTTTTTCTAAGGTTTCGAAAGCATTATTTTCATATTTATAAAAGAAACGGGATTTATTTATTTAGGGGACTCGTTTCAATTTTTGATTGAATGTCTACGTATCTCCTTATGGAGAATCAGAGTCCCAATTCGTAGTTCGGTTTTGGGTTTGTGTTTTTTTTATAGGATTGTATAATTATTTTTGAATTCTCCTTTGAATTTCGTCCGGTTTAGAAAATAAGGTAATTGTGGGCGTAGTTCGAAGTTTAGTAAAAATAATAATAGTACAATCCGTTTTTATGAAATTAATATTGATTTGGTATTAGTAAAAGGTTTTAGATGTTGAGATTTTGATTAAACATGTTTATGACAAACAAATTAAAATTTAATGAATATATGTGTTAAGAAAAATATTTGAAAGTTAATAAAATAAGAGATTTATCCTAAAATATAACTATATCCAAGTTGGTGATTTTTTTTTTATAAATATATTAAATAATGTATTGGAAAAAAATTAGAAATTTATTATGACATAAGTTTAGTAAGTTAATTAATTAAAAGACACAGGGGTGTTAAACTAAAATTGAAGGTGTATTAGAAAGGATAATTAGGTCTAGATGTAAATCTGAGCCCAATAAGCCAGGAGGGGTGTACTTTACACTGCTTTTGTAAAAAAGAGTGAAATGGGGTGTAGAACGCATTGGGCTAGGCCCATTACCAATTAATGAATATCCGCTGCATCCAGTGTAGACTGGACCAGGGGGTCTATGGTGAGGACAGGGGATCAGGATTCTTTGATCCGAATCAAATGGCGTTCAGAGGCCGGCTCTGGAGCGTTGATTCAAATTTAAATAAACGAAGGGACATGATCGCGTATTGGCTAAAGGTGTAAAGTAAGGGAGTATGTACACGATTTAGCTACAGTAGAAACGTGGAGGTCTTTTATTTTTATTTTTTTCATTTTTTTATTTCATTTCTTCATAACTTTCTCTCTCTCACACAACCTTCTCCCTCGTTTCTCTTTATCTCTATCCCTAGAAACCCAACAATATTGAACCCTTCATCCCAAAAAACCCAGAACTCAGAACAATCAATTAACAAAAACAAAGATCTCCAAGCTAAGTTTCGACGTATTTACCTCAATCCAGAAATTCTTTTCGTATAGCTTTCCTCTCCGTCACTGATCCTCCTTCTTTGCTATGAATCACGGGTACGGCGGATTGGCGGTGATTTGGGGTTTTTGCGAGAATCTCCTTTTCTCCTCCTTCTTTAGAAATTTTTCGGTGATTTTTCTTCTGTTAATTTTTCGGTCCCTTGATTGTTGACTTAAGGTTCCGCTTTATAGTGTTTTGAATAAAAATATATTAGAAAATAGATTTAAGGTATTTGATTCAAATTGATTCAGTCTTGATTTAGTTCCGATTTGTTTCTGGATTAAAGTTCTTGATTTGATTTGTAAGATTAATTATAAATTAATTTCTGATTTGATTCGATTTATTGTGTATTATGGATTCAGATTTTTGTTTGTAATTTTCTTCAAATTTTTACTTATTCCTCTTTAATGAAATCTTTTCTTTTCTATATTTATTTGTTTGGATCTTGTGTGTTTGTTTGAGAAGAAATTAGGGTTTGAGGTTGACGAAGGTGGTGTGCGGCGGCCTCCGTTAGAGGTTGAAGAAGAAAGGATTTAAAAACCCTAGTTTGGACTTAGTCAACAATTAATTTCTTAGTGAATAATTGTAATACTTAATTATTAATTAAATGATAAATAGTAATAATAATTGTTAATTAACTATTACTATTATTAACTGATTACAAAACGTGATTATATAAAAAAATGTAATTTTCTTTAGCCAAGAAAAATAATTACTAATTTTAATACATGCTTGGAAATATTGATGATGATTAACATAAACTAAATAATAGTATTAACTTAATATAAAATTTAAATAAATAAAAAAGGTCGTAAATGAATAACAATAATAGCAATGAAATTAGAAACAATAATAATATTTAATAAAACACCAAAAGGTTTTAATTTTAATAATATTTTTTTGAATAATAGAATATTTATTTTAAACAATTGATAATGAAATAATAACAATATTAATGTTAGGTTTAGAATGATAACTGCAAGTGTATATATATGGTCATTTGAATTTAAACGTAACGGTTTAAATATAATCAATTATTATCAAATATCTATATACTAAACAAATATTTAAACATTTAATCCAAATAGATTTAATCATGTCATAAACCTTCTACTTACATCTAATGGGCCATAGATAATTTTTGGAAAGAGCCCTATTTGATAATCATAAAAATGCACCCCCTTTCTCTTTATCATAATATAATAATAGTTAGTATCCACCATAATTCAATTATTAGATAAAAGCTAATATGACTAACTAAATTGACTATTAACGCTTATGCGGGCAAATTTGGGGTATGACAAAGCTCTTTGTGGCGTAGAAAATGGAATCACAATCATTATATTTGAGGATTATGAATTAAAGAGTCAACTACTTAAATAGCTTGATAAGCCAATTGTTGAAGTCAATTCTTGTGATCCCTTACATTCTTTCTTGATTATTGGCTAACTTATAATAAGAAGAATTCACATGATTGGGGCAACCAAAGGCTTTCTTATAAGGAGTTTGTCAACAATTTCTAATGTATGATACAATTGGTTTCCCTTCTACAATTTGTATGTCCATGTCATTTTGTTTCAGAGCAATTTTCTGAGAATGGCTTTAATTGCATATATGCATTAGATGACACCATGGGTTATTCCCTATCCCATGTCATGTATTGTATAGCACTATTGTATTGTATATTTTTGAACTTTATATAATACGGAGTATACAATACACTGGTATGGACAACTGTTCATTATAAAAGCAAAGTTACTTCATCATTATGTTCCATTATAAAAGCAAAGTTAGTGTTCATCATTCTGTCTGCCACATCTTAGTGGTTAAAGTGGCTCAATCAAACTCTTCCCTTCCCAACAATCTTTACTGGCCAGTGGGGACCTGTTTCAGGATATTTATGCAAAAGTAGACTTTTTATTCATATGAAAACTAATGAAAAGACACAAAGAAAATCAATAATGGAACCTTGAATCAATTATTGAACTTTTCACTGTGCCTTTCATAATTCCCAATACATCAGCTACAGCTACTTAAGCACTTGCTACCATTGCATTCTACTCACAGTTCTTCCTGTTTACTTCAACACTCCAAAATTCAATCTTCTTATTTTTCATCTCTTTCATTGCTGAAAAAATGGCTGAGGCCTTGCTTGGATTTGTGTTAGAGAATTTGTCATCTCTGCTTCAGGATGAACTTTCCACCGTTTTCGGAATCAAGTCAAAGGCTGAAAAGCTATCAACCACCTTAGATCTCATCAAGGCTGTCCTTGAAGATGCTGAGCAGAAACAAGTCACTGACCGCTCTGTTAAGGTATGGCTGCAACAACTCAAAGATGCTGTATATGTGCTAGATGATATCCTTGATGAATGTTCCATTAGATCTACCCGGCTGAGGGGTATCAACTTAAAGAATTTACTTTTTCGTCGTGACATAGGCAAGAGGTTGAAAGAAATTACAAGGAGATTAGACGATCTTGCTGATAGTAAAAGCAAATTTATTCCTCGAGAGGGTATTACTATTAGGGAAAGCTCAATTGAAGTACCTGAATGGCGCCAAACCAGCTCTTTTATTGCCGAACCTAAAGTTTTTGGACGAGAAGATGATAAAGAAAAGATTGTTGAGCTTCTTCTCACCCAAGCGAAGGACTCTGACTCTCTTTCCATCTATCCCATTGTTGGCTTAGGCGGTGTTGGAAAAACAACTCTTGCTCAGTTGGTCTACAATGATGTTAGGGTGACTGTCAATTTTAATACAAAAATTTGGGTTTGCGTTTCTGAGGCATTTTCGGTCAAGAGGATTCTATGTTCCATTATAGAATCTATCACATCTGAGAAGTGTGATTCTTTATCTTTAGATGCCATACAACTAAAGGTGCAAGGTTTGTTGCAAGGTAAAAGATACTTTCTAATTTTAGATGATGTATGGAACAAAACTCAACAAATAGAGTCTGGATTAAGCCAAGAGAAATGGAATAAGTTGAAATCTGTGTTGTTGTGTGGATCTAGAGGTTCTTCCATTTTAGTTTCCACTCGAGATGAGGATGTTGCGGAAATTGTGAGAACATGCCAAACTTATCATTTGTCTGGTCTTCCAGAAAATGAATGTTGGTTGTTGTTCAAACAATATGCATTTGGACATGGCAGAGAAGAACGTGCAGAACTTGTGGCAATAGGTAAGGAGATAGTAAAGAAATGCGGTGGATTGCCTCTTGCGGCACAAGCATTGGGAGGTCTGATGCGATCTAGGAGGGGAGAAAAAGAATGGCTTGAAGTAAAAGAGAGCAGAATTTGGGATTTAACACATGAGAATTCAATCTTGTCTGTCTTGAGGTTGAGCTACTTTCATTTAACTCCGACCTTAAAGCAGTGTTTTTCTTTTTGTGCAATATTTCCCAAAGATAGCATAATCATGAAAGAAGAACTGATTCATCTTTGGTTGGCTAATGGATTTATTTCGTCTAGAGAAAATTTGGAGGTCGAAGATGTCGGCGGCATGATTTGGAATGAATTGTGTCAAAAATCATTCTTTCAAGACATCAAGATTGATGCATATTCTGGACACATTTCATTCAAGATGCATGATCTTGTGCACGATCTTGCTCAGTCGATAATGGGGGAAGAATGTGTGATTTTTGAGAATGAAAATGTGGCTAATTTGTCAAAAAGTACACATCATATTAGTTTTCACTCTGCTCGCCATTTATCAGTCTATGAGAATTCTTTGAAGAAAGTAGAATCCTTACGCACAATGTATGAGTTGAATCATTCTTATCATGAACACACCGATTACTTCCCAGCGAACTGTTCTCTTCGGGTTTTATGCATCTCCCCTTCCCAGGTATCATCACTCGGAAGCTTAATTCATTTGAGGTATTTGGAATTTTACGGTCTTGAAATTAGCAACATCCCTAACTCGATTTACAACTTACGTAAATTGGAAATCTTGAAATTAAAAAGTCTTACAGAACTGAGATGTCTACCGAAACGTTTGGCTTGTTTACAATATCTTAGGCATCTTGTTGTTGAACGTTGTGATTCACTTTCTCAATTGTTTCCTGACGTTGGGAAATTAACTTTCCTAAGAACATTAAGTGTATACATGGTTAGTTTAAAGAGAGGACAAAGCTTGACAGAACTACGTGATCTAAACCTCAGAGGAAAACTGAATATCAAAGGGTTAAAAGATGTTGGTAGTTTATCTCATGCTCGAGATGCCAATTTGACAGCTAAAAAAGAACTCCAGGAAGTATGCATGTCATGGAGCATCAATGATGAAATCACCGAGATCCCGAGTTTTAGTTCCGAGCAAGTACTAGAAGGGCTTCAACCTCACACAAATCTCAAAAGCTTGAAGATACATTACTATAATGGCTTATGTTTCCCAAGTTGGATCCAAACTCTAACTAGTTTAGTTTCTCTTGAACTTAAGGGTTGCAACAACTGTGTGCGACTTTCACCACTTGGTAAACTACCATCTCTTAAGAAACTTAAACTACGTGATATGAAAAATGTGAAATTTGTGCACGATAATGATGGTGACGAATCTCACGACGGTATGGACGTGAAGATTTTCCCAACTCTTGAGGTTCTCATATTAAATTGTTTGCCAAGATTGGAGAGATTGTTGAAAGTGGAAAGAGGGGAGATGTTTCCTTGTCTTTCTATTTTAAAAATTTCCTATTGCTTTCAACTTAGATGGCCATGTCTTCCAAATGTTAAAGACCTCGAAGTATTTGGATGTAACAATGAGTTACTGAGTTCAATCTCTAGCTTCTATGGTCTTACTACCCTTTACCTTGTTGAAGGTCCAGGAATAACATCCTTTCCAGAGGGAATGTTCAGAAAGCTTACTTGTCTTCAATCTCTACATGTACAGTATTTTGAGAACTTGAAGGAGTTACCAAATGAACCCTTTAGCCTTCCTTTGGAGTGTCTGTATATCACTGACTGCGATGAGCTTGAGTCTTTACCTGAAAAAATTTGGGAAGGTCTGCAATCCCTTCGATCCTTGACAATTAGTAGTTGTGAAAAATTGAAATGCTTGCCAGAGGGTATCCGACACCTCACTTCTCTAGAGGTTCTAATAATTTATGGCTGCCCAACATTAGAGGAGCGATGCAAGAAGAAACAGGGGAGGACTGGAACAAGATTGCGCATATTCCACGAATAATTACTCCCTCCCTCTCATTATATCTCCCTCCCCCTCATTATTCTTCATGTTAAGGATACTATAATTAGAAAAAGTTAAATGTAATTAAATGCAATAAAGTCATATTTAAAGTTTCGATACATTGAATGCACGCGTTCCAAAAAAATATTTCTATAAATATCTAATTAACTTATGCCCTTGGGGCACATGTTAGCTTTTTCCTATAAAAATATGTTGGAAACAGGGGATATTGTTTTGTTTTCTTTCGAAAATGTTTTGTTTGAGTGACATCAAATTGGATATAAGAAGGATACATGCTTTGTTTGTTACTTTGTTAAATCCTTTTGAAAATATTTTGTTTGAGGGACTTCAGATGTTTGAATCTTAAGTGAAATTTATAAATTTTTCAAATATTAATATAACATATTTATATTTATTCTTTGTTATGGTGTCTTAATTTCTTTTTATATTTTAAAACTTTGATAATAATATTTTATTAAACGTAAGTTCGGTCAAGGATTATCAAGCTTCAAGAGGTCTTTGACAAAGGCATCCCCTCTCCTAGTTTCTTTTCATTATCGTAACAAAAGGTTTAGACGGGTTCATGAAAAATGTGGTTTCTCAAGTAATTTTTCAACCTTTCACTTTTTTGAATAATCTCAATTTTAATCTCCAATAATTTGTAGATGACACAATCATTCTTGGTCAATCTTGTTGGGAAAGTATCTGGACGCTCAAAGTGATTTTGCGCTTCAGAATATCTCCAATAGTTTTAGGCTTAAGAATAACCTTTCACAAAAGTAGGATTTTGGGCTTCAACATCGATCCAGCTTTCTTGGAGACTGCTTCGGACTTTCTAGCTCGTTCAATTTCACACCTTCCTCTAATTTTTTTGACAATTCTCTTAGGCGTCAATCCTATAAGCCATAATTCATGGCTTCTGATTCTTGATAAATTTAGATGTCGTTTTTCAAGTTGGAAATAGCAAGTTCATCTCCTATGAAAGGCAAATCGTTCTTTTAAATACAGTTCTTAACTTCATTCCACTATATTTCTTTTTTTCTACAAAGCTCGAAAGGTGGTGATTGATGAATTAATCAAGATTCAAAGAGCTTTTCTTTGGAAAGGTGAGGAAAGTAAGAGGTAGATCAATTGAGTATCCTGGTCTTTCGTGTGTAACTCTAAAGCTGATGGGGGATTGGGAATAAAGCACTGTGGGTTTTTTAGTGTAGCTCTGGTCAACAAGTAGATTTAGAAAATTGTGAATAAACAAGATTTACATTGGGTTCATGTTTTATCTTTTTTAAGTACGATGATATAATAAGTCAATTTCTCGACACTTCTATTCCCACGTCTAATTATTCTTCACTGTGGTGGCGAAATATAAGAGATATTATGACTACAACGGGTTCAAATTATGGTTGCTTTGAAAACAACATCTGTTGCAAACTGGGTGCAAGTTGGGACATTACTTTTTGAGGTCGAGAGGGATAGGTCATCAACCACTCAAATTAAGTTTTCCAGCTCTATTTGACCATTGGTGTGAACAAAATGTGATTGTTTGTGTTGTAGGTTTTTTATCTGATGGCTGCTGGAACTGGAACGTCGAGATTGATCCATTTTTATTCTTTGTAGAATCTGAATCGCAGCTAGAAGAACTTAAGGAAATACTGTATTCCTTCTCTCATAATCCGCTTGCTATTGACTAAGTTGTTTGGTAGAGATGTGCTTTCGATTTTTCGGAAAATTTGGCATATAAAATTCTGGCAAATTTCTCGTCTTCTGATGTCTCGGTTGATGCAAGGTTGACTGCAATTCTATCTCTAAATTGGAGTTCTTATGTTCCAAACAACATCAAGTTTTTCGCATGGACATCAAGTTTTTCGCATGGAGGATGCTTGTGAGGAGACTCCCTACTCGAGACGTATGTCTCTCTAAGAAGATGTTATGTCACACTTGCTTGAGTTTTCTAAGTGCTTGGCGGATAATTTAAAGAAATGCTTGTTTGGTCTATTTGGTTGGCGAAAAATAAAGTTCTTTTTAATGGGGGCATTAAAGATGTAGCTGATATTTTTAATTTTAGCTAAGAAGTTAGCTTGGGATTGGTTAGGGGCCAAGCTATTAAGGCCTAGGCCTTTAAATTTTGAGTGGAAAGATTGATTTAGAAATCATATTCTTTGTTTTCCTAAATCTTGTTGATTATAGACCTTCTTCTTCTTCCTTTGTACATGAGTTGTGTATCCTTAGTATTTGATTTCAATATAATTTTTCGCCATTAATTAAAAAAATAGTGAAAATTAAAGAGTTTAAATATTTACACATGTAAATCAAGGTCAAGTTAAAATATAATTTTTCATCTATAGGAAATTTAGTGGTCATTATAGGGAAGTAAGTCATTAACTACTATAAGGAATGGATTATAATCAATAATAAGATAATCATCTAGACATTTAGTGAAGAGTATAAACAAAGTTTATCCTGATACACCATCACAATTTTGTAGCTACGTTTAATTCACTCACATTTAAAGATTTTTTAAATGATTGCAATCACTAAATTATCTTCTAATCCAACTAATTATAATTTAGATTTATCAATACAAAGATTCTGTTTATGACATGATTTCTTTGTCTTTTCAAATAATCAACTAGTCAGAGACCCGTGCTTCCGCACGGGTGATTTTTTTTCTGGTGTAGTATTTTTATAATGATATGAATAATATAAATAAAAGGAATTATAAGCAATATGCATAATTAAAAGGAATTGTTTTACTTGAATAGAGTTTGAGTTTTATTGATTCCTCTGTTATACTCCTAATTCTTTGAAAACCGAATATCCATAGGAATCGTTTTGAAATTTGAAAATAAATACTTTAGTTTTCAAATAAAAGTCATTATTGTTTAAAATAAAATAGACATTGTATTGAAAGTGGCCCTTAAGATTAAACATTATTATCGTATTCATGTGCTAATTTTGTGTGTAACAAAGAACCATATAAAAAAGAACATGTGAGTTGGAGAAAAAAATAAAATTTTAACAAATGCAAATGTAAAATTTTAAATATAAATGAAAAATATAAAATAATTTACTTAATTGTAAATTTAACAATAATTATATAGAAAACAATGATCCACAAAAAAATGTTTAAGATAGGATAAGAATACAATAACAAAATTGGGTCAGATAATTTAATAATTGACGGTCCAACAACAATTAAAAGAAAATGATATAGATCACTATGGTTTAATTATAAATGAAAAATGATCATATAAATTCAATTATATTAAATAATCATATAAAAAATACAATAAGATGGAGATAATAAAAATGAAATATTAACATTTAAAAATAAAAATTATCTCTCAATTAATAGTAATTGTTGATTAAAATAAAATAGCTACTATGTTGATAATGACCCGTGAAATAAAAAAATAATTTGATGCGATATAAAATATATTTAAAAACAAATGTAAAATAAACAATAATCATGGAAATTTAATTGTATTAAATAATGATAAAAAATCGTGAGATGGAGAAAAAAATAAAAATAAAGATATTATCTCTCAAATAAAGACAATGATTGATTAAAATAAAATAGATATTATGTTGATAGTGACCCGTGAGATAATAAATAAATAAATAAATAAATAGAGAAAAAATTAAAATGAAAGTAAGAAAGTGTGAAAAAATGTGAGAGAAATTTGAAATTTTAATTAAGATAGAGAAAATGTGTAATGATCGATTAAAAAAAATTAAATATTGAGTTGATAGTGGCCCGTGAAATAATTAAATATTTTTGGGAATAATAATTAAATGATCGATTATTAATATTTTTTGCGATAATAGATAAATGTTGAAAAATTAAAATGAAAGTATGGAAAAATGATATGCGAAAGAAATTTGAAATTTTTAGTAAGATTAAAATTTAAAAATAGATTATTAATATTTTTTGTGATAATAAATAAATTAAGAAAAATTAAAATGAAAGTAAGAAAGTGTGGCAAAATGAAATGTAAAAGAAATTTAAATATGACTTCCATCATCCATGGCTTACATGTGATGTCATCATTCATGCAATAAAGTTGTAGGGAAAATGTTATTTAATTCGGACCAATGAAAAGCTAACATTTGGTGCATCCATTCAATAAAGTTGAAAGAGTGAATACTTAATTTGTTAGTTACAAAAATGACCTTTTATTAGTGCAACTAAATTTTGGTGAAAGGGTAATTTAGACAATTTGGTCAATCTATTATTAATGAATAGAAGTGTGAAAAAATGTGAGAGAAATTTGAAATTTTAATTAAAATAGAGAAAATGTGTAATGATCGATTAAAAAAAATTAAATATTGAGTTGATAGTGGCCCTTGAAATAATTAAATATTTTTGGGAATAATAATTAAATGATCGATTATTAATATTTTTTGCGATAATAGATAAATGTTGAAAAATTAAAATGAAAGTATGGAAAAATGATATGCGAAAGAAATTTGAAATTTTTAGTAAGATTAAAATTTAAAAATAGATTATTAATATTTTTTGTGATAATAAATAAATTAAGAAAAATTAAAATGAAAGTAAGAAAGTGTGGCAAAATGAAATGTAAAAGAAATTTAAATATGACTTCCATCATCCATGGCTTACATGTGATGTCAGCATTCATGCAATAAAGTTGTAGGGAAAATGTTATTTAATTCGGACCAATGAAAAGCTAACATTTGGTGCATCCATTCAATAAAGTTGAAAGAGTGAATACTTAATTTGTTAGTTACAAAAATGACCTTTTATTAGTGCAACTAAATTTTGGTGAAAGGGTAATTTAGGCAATTTGGTCAATCTATTATTAATGAATAGAAGTGTGAAAAAATGTGAGAGAAATTTGAAATTTTAATTAAAATAGAGAAAATGTGTAATGATCGATTAAAAAAAATTAAATATTGAGTTGATAGTGGCCCTTGAAATAATTAAATATTTTTGGGAATAATAATTAAATGATCGATTATTAATATTTTTTGCGATAATAGATAAATGTTGAAAAATTAAAATGAAAGTATGGAAAAATGATATGCGAAAGAAATTTGAAATTTTTAGTAAGATTAAAATTTAAAAATAGATTATTAATATTTTTTGTGATAATAAATAAATTAAGAAAAATTAAAATGAAAGTAAGAAAGTGTGGCAAAATGAAATGTAAAAGAAATTTAAATATGACTTCCATCATCCATGGCTTACATGTGATGTCAGCATTCATGCAATAAAGTTGTAGGGAAAATGTTATTTAATTCGGACCAATGAAAAGCTAACATTTGGTGCATCCATTCAATAAAGTTGAAAGAGTGAATACTTAATTTGTTAGTTACAAAAATGACCTTTTATTAGTGCAACTAAATTTTGGTGAAAGGGTAATTTAGGCAATTTGGTCAATCTATTATTAATGAATAGAAGTGTGAAAAAATGTGAGAGAAATTTGAAATTTTAATTAAGATAGAGAAAATGTGTAATGATCGATTAAAAAAAATTAAATATTGAGTTGATAGTGGCCCGTGAAATAATTAAATATTTTTGGGAATAATAATTAAATGATCGATTATTAATATTTTTTGCGATAATAGATAAATGTTGAAAAATTAAAATGAAAGTATGGAAAAATGATATGCGAAAGAAATTTGAAATTTTTAGTAAGATTAATATTTAAAAATAGATTATTAATATTTTTTGTGATAATAAATAAATTAAGAAAAATTAAAATGAAAGTGCGAAAGTGTGGCAAAATGAAATGTAAAAGAAATTTAAATATGACTTCCATCATCCCATCCATGGCTTACATGTGATGTCATCATTCATGCAATAAAGTTGTAGGGAAAATATTATTTAATTCGGACCAATGAAAAGCTAACATTTGGTGCATCCATTCAATAAAGTTGAAAGAGTGAATACTTAATTTGTTAGTTACAAAAAAGACCTTTTATTAGTGGAACTAAATTTTGGTGAAAGGGTAATTTAGGCAATTTGGTCAATCTATTATTAATGAATAGATAGTAGATAGATAGTAGATAGTAGATAGATACAACTTACCCCTTTAAGAAAATTATAACAATGAAATGGATAAAGGTGTTTGCGTTTACAACTTTATTCTCATAGAGAGGATTAAAATTTTCTAAATAAATACAACTCGATTAGACCATTGTAGGAGATATTTTTGGTAATAAGCTTTGTTGACTTGCATGGATGTATTCTAGGTGTTAGAAATATTTTACACGATATTATACTATTTTTAGAAAACAGTAAAGGATAAATCATTGTGATCATTAAAGAATAAAATTTTAGACAATGTAGTTTATGGTGTTTAGAGGATAAATTACCAGATGATAACAACTTTTTCTCTTTCAGAGGATAAAAAAGAGTTAACTTTAGGTGTAGAGTTGACCAAGGGATTTGGCCAAATGATATGTAGGCACCACAATCAGGCAATGCTTTGTGATATTCATATGTTAATCATGGTGTCTAATGATGCTTTGCTCGTTCCTTCTAGTTTCTAGGGGACAATTCCAAAACACATGTTTATGAGTTCTTCTAGAACATCCATTTCTATTTGGTTCAAATGTCTTTCAACACATGAAACAAAAATTTAAAAATAAAAGGTCTTTCTATTTTTACTTTTTTGAATTTTGGTCCTTCCATTTTTAATTAAGGCTTTTTTAGTCCTTGTAATTTTTTTCTTCAAAATTTTAGTCTCTTCTCTTATTTTGGTGTATTTTTTATGACATGGCAGGTGAAGTAAGGGTGTGTCATGGCTATATGACATAATTCAATTACCTGGTCATTTATAATTATTTTTTATTTTAATAATAAATAAATTTTATATTTGATTCTAAAAAATTAATAACCTAAATTAAATTAGCAATAAAAGTTATTTATCATTTTTGAAAGAAGTGATTTTTTAAATTATTCATCCATTTTTAATGAAATTAATTAATATTAACTTTTAAAATTTTCAAATTATCCAAAGTGGGATTCAAGTCAAGCAATGGACATAGTGTTCCGAGCCTTTTGGTCCAATCATTGTGCCAATCGAGACAGTTTTTTTGTATACAAATGATAACAGATATTACTATTCCTTAATAACATATTCATAGGTTTATGGGCGTGTACTTCAATTTTCGGCGATTTTGAGATAAAAAATTATCTAAACAGTAAGAGAGAAAAGTGTGCAGTTTGATTTTATTCGATTGACTTTTAAAAATAAAACCAAATCAAATTAATACGGTTTGGATTGATTCGGTTGATTTTTATAAAAAAAATAATTGAGTCATACATACACATTGACAACATAATTTTGTGTTTAGTCATTTATGAGTTATTAAATAACAACAAAATTCATCATATTAGGACACCAAATTTTCATTTGATATACAAAAATAATATTAGAGAAAAGTGGAATAGAAAACATAAAATTGTAGCATAAAAATATTAAAAAAAATTATAATGAAATAGGAAAAACAGAGGAGATGAAAGATTAGAAAAAATGTAAAAGTAAGAGAAAGAGATGATAGATTGGAGAAGAAGAGGTGCACCAAAAACATAATTGGAATAGAGAACACTAGAATACAAATAATAAGATGAAAAAAAACAACATAAGAAATGAGAGATTTGAGAAGAAGATGCGAGATATACTTGAAAAAGAATATGAGAAGAATGTGTGATAGCACTAGTAAAAATTTGAGAAGACTTAAACTGAAACCTTACGTGTGAGGAAAAAAAATCATTCATAATCGTAAGGCTAATACATAATAGGTTTAAGTTTGTGTTATATACGAGTTAAGTGAAGTTTGAATTGTAACATAATGTGATTTGGTTCGGTTCGGTTCTATTTAATTTGTAAAATACAAACCGCAAACCGAACCGCGTAGTTTTGATAAAAAATGACTCAAACACATCCGAAGGTTTTTTACGATTTCGATTTGGTTTTGTTCGATTTTGCAGTTTTCTATTGGGTCGACTCGATTTTGAACATCCTTAGAGAAGATTGTATCCCGTGTAAAGTATTTGCAGTAAGATTTAAAACATATAAAAAATTGAATGAAGATCCATTTTGGTCCTCACAAATATTACAAGTCAAATTAGTCCCTCACAAAAAAAATCCAATGTCTTTAAAAGACATCTATGTGTCTTTATCAATTGGTGAATGTACATTCATGACAAGTAATTCTCATGATTTCTACTAATATTAATAAATTATGTGCATAAATTGTTTAAGATTACTAGAAATCACGAGAATTACTTTTAATGAATGCACAATGATTTAGTGGTAAAAATTGTAAGATGTGGTTTAAAAGGTCTGAGTTCAACTTATAAGAAACAATTTTGATTTTTTTATATTATTAATTCATAATTGTTTAAAAATTAAATAAAAAATTGGTTTGACAAAAATATTAAAGAAGGACTAATCTGGTTCGGTTAAATTTTGTAAGAGATTAAACCGGGTCTATTTTATTGTGATTTGTGAAGGACTAATTTGAGTAGTGTAATTTTTGCGAGGGACTAAAAAAGACATTCACTCAAAAATATATATAAAACAAGGGAAATGATATTCCTACACCCATTTCATACACCTACATCTAATACACTATTCACAAATATTTTAAGTAGATTTCACTTGGTTTGTAATTTTCCTAATGTTGGTCGGTGCTGCTTCTTCTTTTTGTAAGCGGGTTTTGAGTACCCCTAGTACTCATTTTTAGTGAATTCCTTGCTTATAACAAAAAAACAAATACGTGAATAGTGTTTTTTATAAAATAATTTTTGATAGATTTTTCTATATTTTTTAAAAATTAATTTGGTTAATGAAATATCAAAACTTGGTTAATACAGTTCAGAATTTGGTTAATATATATTTTAACATAAAAAGTATTTTTAAGTTATAAAGTAAAATTGGTTAATTGAGTATTATAAATTGGTTAATTGAGTATTATAAATTGGCTAATATGGTTCATAGTTTAGTTATCGAATAATCTGATATGAAATATTAAATCTTACGTAGTAAACCAACTTTGATTAATATTATGTATTAAGTTGGTTAATATAGGTCATAATTTAGTTAATGAGTTCTCAAATATATATAAAAAAATTAAATAGTAAAATAAAGTTGATCATTGAAGTGTAAAAATTGGTTAATACATTTATAATTTAGTGTCAGAAGATGGTTAGTAATATATATTTTATTGATTAATGAAATAGTGAAAGTGGTTAATAAGTTATAAGTAAAATAAATGGTTAATGACTTATATTTTATGCATTGTAAAGTTGGTTAATGACATAATCTTATATTTGTGTAATAAAATAAATTTTAAAATAAAATATTTCTTTATAAAAAAATAAATTAAAATAATATTATTTTTATATAAAAAAATACTATTTACCATATAAATACAGTGGAAGTATTAAGTGTAAAAAATGATCTGCAAATAGTATTGTTGATAAAACAATTGTAAATAAGTCTATTTTAATATATAAAAATCAATTACCACCAAATTCTCTTAATTACCCTAATCACAATCAATTAAACATGGTTTTACATACCCCTGAGCGTCATTTTACATCTAATCATGATTACATTCCAACATCCAATTTAATGCAAAACTTCTTTATTGGAACACGCTTTTTTATTGCATCCGTACATTTTCATTGGGTCATGCAGACATAGAGCCAAGTGAAGTCTGCATAATTTCAAATTTGCATACCTTTTCCATTTCTCTCATTCAATTTCGTTTGCCACTTGAATCCTATAATAACTACATAATGCATCTCTCATCCACAAGTTTAACCCTAAACTCATTTGCTTTATTCCATGCACAACAGTATTTTTATTGCTTTTACGGTTTAGTGTATTGGGAATTGTTGAACCATTGTATGAGTCCCTCCATCTATCTCTTTGCATCACTTTTTCTTCTTTCATTCTCTGTTATTTATTTTCACCTTCTTCATTCTTTGCATTCTCAATTTTTTATTCTCTTCCTTTGCTCCTCATTCACTGCTCTGCCATCATTCAGTTGCTCTGCTTAACTTCAGATCTTACTATTCTGCATATCTACGAATTTGATTTTCAATTTTAATTTCTGATTCTCTAATATAATTTTTGTTTGTTTCAGGATTTTAAATTCAGATACGTGAAGACAAAAGTGTTGCTTTATAATAGATTTGTGATTTGCACCATCATCTGCATTCAGTTTCCTTACCTTTAATTCATTAATGTATTTTTTTGCAGTGACAAAGAGTGGAAAATTTGACTGCATCAAGATATTAACGACCACAAAGAAACGTTGAGTTGATTTAATGAGATAAGAAAGAGAGTATGGTGTTTACTTGATTTTATTACAATAGAGAAGACATAAATCAGAGAAAGAAAAAATGATTTTGGATTGAAATAAGCACTTTTTATAAGTGTTTTTGGAGATAAAAAGTTATTTTTACGTTGTTGCATACAAAATTTACATCACTCCATTCTCTTTCCTTCCTCATGGTTACTTCTTTTATTTATTTTTCTCTAATTTTTAATTAAATGGTGAAATGTCATTTTTACTTAATTTGAAAAATTCAATATAAAAATAATTAAGATTATTTTTATTAATTATTATTGTTAATTAAGAGTCGTTAGTTTTAATTATTAAGATTTAGTTTTTTTAATAAATAAAGTGAAAGGTTTTAATTTTCCCACTTTATTTTTCTAAACTCTTAACTTTTCATTTTTCTACATTACTCTTACTTTATTTTTTTTTTAAAAGAAAAAAAATATATGAGAAATAGAAAGTGGAAAAGTTTAATTACAGAGCATTCCATTGAGAGAGATATATTTTGTTTATTTTTATTTTTATTAAATATTTTGTTATATTATATGAGTATAGAATGAGTATTATCTTCTAAATATTGCTTTAAAAATTTAGGGTGTTATTATATATATTAATTTTTAATATATAAGACCATCAAATTATCTACTATCTATATAAGAAAATCAATAGCCGATTTAAGGTCATTTTTCATACCCTAATTATCTCATTAATCTCTAAACAATTCTTAGGATCTATATCAATAATGACATTAATCCACAAAATCTTTTTATGGCTATATAATTAACATTCTTAATTATTTGTTTTTTTCCAAAAATTGCAATTGTCTTTTGGTATTGAATGAGAATATGAAAAAAAAGACAATAATTGAATGAGAATATGAAAATATTCAAAAATCACAAGATCATTTTGGTCCTATAAAAATGGATTTAATAAATTAAGTATGATTTTTTATAAATTTATCTTAAAAAAATATCATAAATTAAAAGAAAATAATTATATTTAATATTATGACTTAATACAAGAAAAAAAATACTTAACTCCTTCTAATACAACAAAAGGCCAAGATATCAACTATTATATATTTATTTACTATTTATAAAAATATTATATATAAGTAGTGTATATCCTCATATTTAATTCTTTAAAAAAAACTTTTAATATATTTAATTGAAAAAAAATGGGTATATGAATTTCACGGGAGAGTTTAAAATTGGGATTGCAATTTTCTCACGTAAAATTTCAAAATGAAGGATAAGATTTCACGGAAGAGTTTGACTACGATTCTCTCATATAAAAATTTCACAAAAAATAAAGTGTCTTCATGGTTCGGAGGACCATCTTAAATTTCAATAAATTAAATATATGATTCACTGAAGTTAAGGATTAGGATTTGATTTAATTCATAAATTAAATATGATTTTTCAATTTATTTATTTCAATCTAAATTAAAAATTAACTACACACAAATAATTATAAAATGCATTAAATTATTACGTGCCAAATATTTACGTTCCAATTAAATTATTACCATTTTTATTATGTGACTCTTTACGTGCCAAATATTTATGTTTCAAAATTATTTTGATTCTCAATGTTAATTGTAGCTAACAAGTCTTAAATGCATTATTACTTTAAATATTAATCATATATATATAATCATATTTGACCTAAAGTCTTTTCCCAAACCCTATTATACTTCCAACAGTTTTTCTCGGTTAAAGAAATTAACATATTGGAAACAGAAAATTAACCTTTTGAATTCCCACTCTATTCATTCATCAAATTTTTGTTTCGATTTATAGTAGATTTATGATTCACACCAACCTCTGCGTTTGGTTTACTTGCCTTTTATTTATTAATGTATTTTTTTCAGTGACAAAGAGTAGAAAATTTGACTACATCAAGGACATTAACAAAAAAAAAAAGTGGAGATGGTTCGATGGGAGAACAGTCTCATTTTTCATTAAATTTTCATAATAATCAACATTAAGAGTTTATTAATAACAATTATACATTAATCAACCTAATAAAAATATTATGTTGAGTTAACAGCCCCAAATTATTAATCATAGAAATAATAATATTTTTAAAATTAATATATAATAATAATAATAATATCTCTAAAAGTTATTTATGGCTAAAAAAATTCACACGATTATCTTTTTTTTGTTTTCCAATCCTAATTTATTTAATAAAATATTAAATAGTTTTATTTTATTTTATCACAATAAAGGACCCAATAGAGGTAGATTTTAGTTGTAGTAGGTTTTAGTTGTAGGTGGTAATAATTAATAGACTTTTTTTAATTAGAAGTTTGAAGAAAATGTCATTGGGAATATGTAGTTTTAGGTGATAATAATTAGTCTTCTTTTTTAACATTTGCAATTATTAATATTTTTTAAGAAATAATTGATCTACTATTATAATAACTACTATCATAATAAGAAAATCGATGTCTGCCAAAATTAATTTCATGTCCAAGTTTAAACAAATATTTTAATCCGATTTTCGTGCCTTCAATTGTCTTTTTTTCATCATCAACTCATATTAGCATGCCTTATGTCTTTAATATTTGACAATATCTAAAAACAATCATTATTTCTTTTGCATGCTACAAGTTTTCCAATCAATTCCAATATCTAAAAGTAATCATTACGGTTAATTAATCATAAAAAAGTGAAATTTATATAACTCTCTACCTTCCATACAATATCAACAAATATATAGTACCTTGACATAATTCAAATTCAAATAGAGAAATCAATATAAAATAATTGTAAATAAACATACAAAAAAGATTTTGTATAGAATTAAAAATTAAAAATTAAATGCATATAACACCTTTCAATGCGCATTATTGTATCTTTCCCATTGAAAATAGTTGACATTACTTCTAATTTATATTCATTTCTTTAATATCTATAAAAAAAATATTTGACATTAATTCTAATTTATATTCATTTCATTAAATATATCAAATATAAAGAAAGAGTTGGTATATAAATCTTTTTCTGTCAAAATTATAAATAAAATTATACGTTATTTTTTATTTAATAAATGTTCTATTTTTGTTATTGGATATGCAATTTGAATTAAATATTTTTGCTGTTTTTATTTCATTACATTAGTATTTTTGATTCGGTATGAGTAGCTAACACAAATATGAGAATTTAACGACATATATGTGATAAGTAACATTAATATTAATAATATACATCTTTTGTACAAATTTTTCTTTGGTAAATCAAATTAAATATATATTTAAAGTTAAATAATGAGATTTAAATGTGTTGCATTGAATTATAATATGTCATTTCATTATTTTTTGTTTCTTGACTTATATAGATGTTATAATTTTTTTTTGCAATTTTTTATTTTGATAATTTGAATTTGCAATTTGAATCATGCTCATAAAAAGGCGGGTAGACATACTAGGGGTGAGAGCCCATAAAAATTGTTGATAATGTGCGTCTGCGGAAAAAAAGGCGGGTAGCCATACTAGGGGTGGGAGCCCATAAAAGTTGTTGATAATGATAGTACATAATAACTACATTATCTCAATTTTTATTTATTTTTTTACTTTTTATCAAGAACTATATTTTCTCAGAGTTAAAATTGTAATCAACAATAATAATTAATTATCTCTAATATTATTTTAATTTTTATCCAACATAAATATCATCATTGAAAACAACTACAAATTGATAAATTAAATTAATATTGATATGATAATCATCATTGAAGAAATTATTTCGCTTAATTAATATATATTTTAATATAATTCTTTAACCATAACCATATTATATTTATTTAATATTTATACCAACTTTACGTGACCCGTGCGGGCGCACGGGTCCTTTACTAGTTTTTGAAGATTATATATGACACGGTTCACGCGGAAATAGATACTCTCATGCGTTTTTTATGCTGTCATCTCTCTTGTGCCATATTTGACCATTAAATTTAAATTTAATGATTTAATTTTCTTTCACCTTTTTCTCTCCCCTGTATATAGATTAATTTAATAGTTTGGATTTTAGCAAAATGGAGAGTAAGAGATATCAAGCATGAGAAGATCATATCCCGATTCTCTCTCCTATGAACATTTTAATGGAGACAAATTTTTTTTTCTATCATATCTTAATTTTTAAGAAAGCATTTAAATGTTTCATGACTTTATGTTTTAGGAGTGGTGATTTGATGAATTTCCTATTATCAAATTTCTTATTTTAATTACTCTTTTTTCTTCTTCATATGGAATAAGAAGATTCTAAAACAAGAAACTCACCTAAAACAAATAATAAAAATGATATCGACAATTTATAATAGATCAAAGATTAATATTATATAAATATATATTATGGATGATTACATTATGAATATTTAAACTTTCATTTTAATATCTTATCAGTATTTTATTATTTTACAAGTCAATCATTTCATAGGTTAGAAAAAGATAAATGACCTTTTTGGTTTGGTGCATGATCTTGCAGGGCGTATTGCAAAAGAGGGGTTTGTAGTGTTAGACCCCTATACACTAATTAATTAAGTTCATTAAAAAATTGACAAATAATATTAACGGTGCATTAATATTTTTCTATTATCATTTGTTCAAACAAAACTGTCATAGCTCAATTGTCACAATGGTTGGACCAAAGGCTTGGAACATCACATGTCCCTAGTTGGAATCTCATTGTTATTTTGAAAATTTTAATAGTTAATGTTAATTTAATTTAAGTTATTAGTTTTTTAAAATTTTAAAAATATAAAATTTAGGTTATTAAATTTTTAAATTTAAATATATAATTTTATACTATTATTAAAATAAAAATAATTATAAATGATGTGGTGATTTAATTATGCCATATGGTCATCACAGGTCATTATTTCACCTGTCATATCACAAAAATAACACTAAAATAAAATTTACATAAAATTTCAGAAAAAAATAATACGGAGATAAATATCAAATTTTAAAATGGGAAACCAAAACTCAAGTAAAATAAAAGACTATAAAGTTGCAATTAAACTAAAATAAAAATGTTTTCATACATTATTTATTATCAAAATCAAAATTAATGTTCGTATACATGATAATTTTCTCCTTAATAGTCTTGTCATTTTTTGTATTGATTTTTCAATATATGATGATATTCAATTTTTCCATAATTTTATGTATAAAGTAGCAACACATTAGGGTGTTGAACTTAATTGACAAATAGTAGTGAGGAATTATAGGATATTGTTGCATTGTATCAAAGCCATTGAAATAGATGTTCATAATCTTATAAAAATAACGGAAGAAAAATAAATTAGATTTAAATATTTTTTTTCACTATAAATATCTTAAATTTTATTTTTAGTTTCTATAAAAAAATGACATATTTTAGTTCTTAAAAAAAATTCATGCATGCAGTTTTAGTCCCTACTATTTTCTCAAATTTTAAAAATTTATGCATGCAGTTTTAGTCATGCTATTTTTTCAAATTTTAAAAACTCTTTAATTATTCTTAAAATTTTAAATTTTTAAATAATTTTTTTCACACGTGTTTAAAATACTATAAATGTTTCTTTATCAAATTATAGAATTTTTTAAAATGAAGATAATTAAATATGCATTTTTTAAATTTCAAAAGATAATCATAAAAGTAATGTAAATCTCAACTTAGAAATCAAATTTTGAATTCTTTGAACTTTTTATAATGTTCTAAACATGTTGTAAAATAATCATTCAAAAATATACATCGGTTTAATAGCAGGGACTAAAACTAAGTGCATAATAACTTTGTGGGGACAAAAACATGTCATTTTTTTAATAGGGACCAAAACCAAAATTTGATAATTTTATAGAGACTAAAAACATACTTAATCCAATAAATTATAACATAATATTCTTACCTAGCCAAATCTAATAATGCACTTTAGTAGGGTGAAAATAGTCTCAGTCGAGTTAGAATTTGTCAAGTTTAATTTTCATCCGCTAAAAATACCAAAGACTAAATTTGGTATGTAGTTTGTCATACATTTTATTTTAGATATGAGACTGACTTTTTCAAAGACTTAATTGATCTGTTAGTCTACTTAAATGCCTATTTCATTTAAACATATGTAAATAAGTAATTTAATTAATATTTATATAGAATAAAAAACTAAAAAATAAATGCTATTAAAAATTTGTTTGCATTGACTTATCAGAACTTGTGTAGTATAAGCTTTGTAGAACTATTTGCTTAGAAAACTTTATGAAAATAAGAGTTTTTAGTTTAGTGCAAAGGGAGTTCTAGTGGATCGGAGGAGTACAAAATTGGAGTAAGTTCACTCAGGTCTAAAATAGGAGAATAAGAAAGGAAGTTTGAAGGTTGAAGTGTTGCTCAAGTGATAGAGCAAATACCAGTTCAAAGGTCAACTTATATAGAAAGACTAGTTGTTACGCTAATCATGAGTAAGCGTTGCTAAAGTTTCTATTGTTAGGGTTATATGTTGTCATTATATTCATATACTAAATAGGTCGTGGTGTTTATGTAAATTTACTCATGTTATAATATTGACGACCCTTTAATCTTAATGTTTGTTTTAACTTTACAACCTAAAACAGGTTTTCATGGTGTGACCTGACATCAAAAGGTTCTTATCATTACTAAATCCAAGATGATCATCTATAAAGTACTAAGCCTAAACATACGTATAAGTTAAATATCCACACGCATTGTAGCAGGATGTGTGTTGAGTCTTGCTACTTTAAGAGTGTTGGGACTTAATGTTCTGTGTTGATTAATAGTCTGATATATCGGCTATAATGTAACACAATGATCTAACATGAAGAAAGAAAGGAGATGCGAATGAGGGTAACAGGTGGTAGTATTATATATTGAGTAAAGAAGCATATTATGATATATGGATGTGCATGATAGATACGTAATGCAGAGACGGACCTAGCTGTAGGCAGGGTGTGGCTTTAGCCACACTAGATTTTTCATTTTTTTATGTTATATATAATCTTTAGTTTTATTAATATTAAGTTAATTTATAAATAAAAAATTACCACCAACACATACTAACTCATTTTTCTCTCTCTTTTAATATCTCTTCTCATTCTCTCTCTCTCTCTCTCTCTCTCTCTCTCTCTCTCTCTCTCTCTCTCTCTCTCTCTCTCTCTCTCTCTCTCTCTCTCTCTCTCTCTCTCTCTCTCTCTCTCTCTCTCTCTCTCTCTCTCTCTCTCTCTCTCTCTCACACACACACACACACACACACGCACACACAATAACGTCTTTTTCTTTTTTTCTCAAACCACATCATCTCTCATATTTGTCTCTTATTCTCATATTTCCTAATCCAAAAACCCTTTTTTTCTCCTATTTGTTCATTTGGCTTGGTTGAATTTATTTGTGGGTGATTGAAAATCAAAGGTAAAGTGGATATTTCAAAATTTCCTCATTCTTTTCTCCTTTTTTAGTTGAACCCTAAAACCCAATTTATTAATAATATCAATTTTCTTAATTTCTCAGAAATTATTTTCTTTCTAATCATTTGGTTTTATTGCTCTCTTTATAGGATGAAGAAGTTTTCTCCAGTACTTTCTAGGGTCAAATATGCTTCTTCGGCTAATCTAGAAGCATCGAAAACTCAACATTCAAGTGAGAGTATCAATGTTGTTGATTATGAATTGTTGGAAACATATATGGGTATTAGGCCTCCAGTTTCAAGCTATCATCTTGACATCCAAAATGAGGTAAAGAAAGCTTATTTAAAAATATGTCGTCATCAACCTCCTCGCAATTAACAAAATGAGTCCGTTATCATTGCAAAGAGTCAGTTATATAACAAAATGAGTGACGAGTGGTTATATGTTCGTCTTGTAACTTTTATAAAAAGAAATGTTCTTGGAATATTAATGTTGTGAAAAACGATGTCAAGAACAAAGTATAAACCAAGGGAAGAATAAAGGACAAGGAAGAAGAGGAACACAATAATTGGTTATAACCGTTATTCTTTCACTTTCTCTTAAAACAAGATTACAAGTTTACAAGAATAACAAATAACCTCTCTCACCCTAAATTAGGATTTGCAGCTTAGCAATAATGAGAGACTAGTATGCTATTTATAATAAAACCTAACATACTAACTAATGGGCTTTTTCCACAAGGCCCATTACACAAACCAACTTAATAAACAAGCTAACTTAACAAATTAGGGTTTAAACACTAAAACCTAATTTAACATGCTAACAACCCTAGCATCTTCGACACAAGCATGTGAACAACCTTCGACTTCATGCTTAACCCGGTTGAACCAAGAAGCTACCCTTCGTCCATACTAGAGTTCGATCCAATATCTCACAAATCTCCACCTTGAATCTAACTCTACAACATCAAGGGAACAAACTAGCTTTCTTCATGCAGCTTTAGCAACTGCATACAGTGGAAAAACTTGCAACTCGGTAATGTCTTGGTGATCATATCAGCAGCATTGTCTTCAGTCGAAACCTTCAGCACTTGGACTTCTCCATGTTCGATTACTCCTCTGACGAAATGCAGCCTCACATCAATGTGCTTAGTTCGCTCATGATAGGCTGAATTCTTCAACAGGTGTATTGCACTTTGACTATCACATTTAACAGTGATACCTCGACCTTGAAGTTTCAGCTCCTTCGCAAAAACTTCAAGCCACAATGCTTCTTTCACAGCTTCAGTTAATGCAATATACTTCGCTTCAGTGGTTGATAGAGCAACAACTTTCTGAAGTGTTGCTTTCCAACTAATTGCTGTGCCAAACATAGTGAAAACATATCTAGAAATAGATTTCCTGGAATCCATACAACCTGCATAATCAGAGTCGACATATCCTTCGATTACTACTTTACCATCTTCACCCAAGGCTCCACCATAAATTAGGACTCTATTAAGAGACCCATTTATGTACCTTAAAATCCACTTCAATGCTTGCCAGTGAGCCTTTCCAGGATTCGCCATGTACCTGCTTACAAGACTTACTGCGTATGCTATGTCGGGTCTAGTACAAACCATAGCATACATCAAAGAACCGACTATATTAGCATATGGGATTCTATTCATATAGGCTCTTTCGACATCAGTACTGGGACACTGATCAATACTCAGCTTGAATTGAGGGTTTGTTGGAGTCACAACAGGCTTCGAATTCGACATACCAAACTTTTCAAGAATCTTCCGTAGATATGCCTCTTGAGATAGGCATAACTTTGACTTCTTTCTATCTCTTCGAATGTCAATTCCAAGAATCCTGGAAGCAGCTCCCAGATCCTTCATATCGAACTCCTTATTGAGTTCAGCCTTCACCCTCATCACATCTTCGACACTGTTGCTTGCTATGAGAATATCATCAACATAAAGCAACAAAATAACAAATGAATTACCAGGTCGAAATCTGAAGTAAACCCAGTGGTCGAACTGACTTCTAATGAAACTTATGTGTGCCATGAACTTGTCGAATCTCCTATTCCACTGTCGAGGAGATTGTTTCAGCCCATATAAAGATCTTTTTAGCTTGCACACATAATCTTCCTTTCCCTTTTCGACATACCCTTCAGGTTGCCTCATCAGAATCGTTTCATCTAAATCACCATACAAGAACGCAGTCTTCACATCCATTTGTTCCAGTTCAAGGTCGAACTGTGCCACCATGGCAAGCAACATTCGAATGGACCTATGCTTCACAACAGGAGAGAACACATCATTGAAGTCGACACCTTCTTTCTGAGTGAAACCCCTTGCGACCAGTCTTGCCTTGTATCTTTTCGACGTCACTCCTTCAATTCCTTCCTTAACTTTGAAAATCCATTTACAGCTGACTAACCTTGCCCCAACAGGTTTCTTGATCAGTTCCCAAGTGTGATTATCATGAAGAGATTTCATCTCATCATCCATGGCCTTCAGCCATTCAGTCTTATTTTAACTCCTCATAACTTCCTTATAATCTCTAGGTTCATCATCAAGAACCTCACTGGCAGAGTTTAATGCATAAGCTATAAGATCTGCATACCCAAGTCTCTGAGGTGGTTTGATGACTCTTCTCGACCTATCTCTCGACAATAGGTAGTCATCTTCAGTTTCCTCAACTTCCTCAGCATCTTCTGCTTCTTCTTCGACTTCATCAGGGATATGCAATTCAGCATCAACATGCTCCACCTCAACAGGAATCTCTACCTGTTCCAGCTCTTCTGTTCTTCGACCATCATCAGTTTTCTTGAAAGCCATTTCAGCTTCATTGAAAACTACATCTCGACTGGTGATACACCTCCTGTGACCTGGCTCTAGGCACCATAGCCTATAAGCTTTGACTCCTTCAGGGTATCCCATGAACATGCATTTCAGAGCTCTAGGTTCGACCTTGTCTTGCCTAATATGAGCATAGGCTACGCAGCCAAATACTCTTAGTTTGTCGAGATCTGGTGGATGTCCCGACCAAACTTCTTCAGGTGTCTTCATATCTAACGTTGTCGAAGGACATCTGTTTATCAGATATGTTGCTGTCGCAACAGCCTCAGCCCAGAACACCTTCTTTAACCCCGCACTAGTCAACATACATCTGACTCTCTCCAAAATAGTTCGATTAAACCTTTCAGCAAAACCATTTTGTTGTGGAGTACCTGCAGTAGTTCTATGCCTTGCAATACTAGAGGTAGCACAAAAACTGTCGAATACCTCATTGCAAAATTCAAGGCCATTGTCGGTTCTCAACCTCTTGACCTTTCTGCCAGTCTGATTTTCAACCAGAGTCTTCCAACTTTTGAAATTCTCAAAAGTTTCATCCTTAGTCTTCTGGATGAATACCCATAATTTTCTGGAATAATCATCTACTATGGATAGGAAATACCTTGCCCCAGAATGTGATGCACACCTTGCAGGCCCCCAAAGATCAGCATGGATGTAGTCAAGGGATCCATGTGTTCTTTGTTTGCCTTTGTTGAACTTCACTTTGCAAGATTTTCCAAGTACACAGGGTTCACAAAACTTCAGCTTTTAGACTTTGTCTCCACCAAGTAGATTTTGTTTCCCTAATTCGACCAGACCCCTTTCACTGACATGGCCCAATCTCATGTGCCAGATTTCTGTCTTCGACAAAGGTTTCGTGGATGCAACATTTGTCGAACCACTTACAACTTCAGCCTCAAGGGTATACAAGCCTTGTTTCTTCACGCCTCTCAAGACTTCCTTCGAACCCTTCATGACTCTTAGGATACTTTTCTCTCCTTGGAAAACATATCCTTTCTTGTCGAATTCACCAAGAGAAAGCAGATTTCTCTTCAAATCAGGAACATACCTGACTTCAGCCAACAACCTTATTGACTCATCATGGAGCTTGAATCTAACAGATCCAATACCTGCAATCTTGCAAGCCTTGTTGTTTCCCAGCAATACTGATCCACCATCTTGATCACATAATTCCTCGAACAAGTCTTTGTTTGGAATCATGTTCCAAGTGCAACCTGAATCCATAATCCACTCTCTTCTCGAGTCACTGCTTGAAACCACAAGAACATAAGATGATTCAAAATCATCTTGAACAATGGCTGCATTGCCATTATCCTTGCCTCCATGATCTTTCAGGCGTTCAGGGCACACCTTTCTTGTGTGACCCTCCTTCTTACAATGATAGCATCGAATGCCAGATGCTTCGCCACTATAAGACTTCGACTGGCTTTTGCCCTTGTTGTCGAACTTACCATTCTTTCGCAAGAATTTTCCTTTAACGGCCAAACCTTCACCAACAGTCGAAGGTTTATGCTCCTTTCGTTCATTCAAGTCCTTAGAATACAAGGCTGATTGAACTTCTTCAAACGTCAGGGACTCCCTTCCATACAAGAGAGTTTCTTTGAAGTGAGCATGTGATCGAGGCAAAGCGCACAATAGTAACAACGCTTGATCTTCATCATCAATATTTACATCAATATTTTCAAGATCAAGAATCAGCTTATTGAATATATCCAACTGCTCAGCCAATACTTTGTCTTCAATCATCTTGAATGAATACAAAGCTTGCTTCAGGTAGAGTCGATTTACCAGCGATTTGGTCATATACAAACTTTCAAGTTTCGCCCATAACCCTGATGCCGTCGTCTCCTTTGATACCTGTCGTAGAACCTTATCACCAAGGCTCAACAGAATTGCGCTGTGTGCTTTCTCGATCATAGTTGTCTTCTCCGCTGCCGTTAATGCAGCATTCATGGCTGCCTCTCCCTTCAACACTTCCAAACAACCCTGATGAACCAGTAGGGCTTTCATCTTCAAGCGCCACAGACCGAAATCATTCACTCCGGTGAACTTTTCAATCTCATACTTTGTTGACGGCATCTTCTCCACGCTCACCGCACCAATTTGTTGTGAAAAACGATGTCAAGAACAAAGTATAAACCAAGGGAAGAATAAAGGACAAGGAAGAAGAAGAACACAATAATTGGTTATAACCGTTATTCTTTCACTTTCTCTTAAAACAAGATTACAAGTTTACAAGAATAACAAATAACCTCTCTCACCCTAAATTAGGATTTGCAGCTTAGCAATGATGAGAGACTAGTATGTTATTTATAATAAAACCTAACATACTAACTAATGCGCTTTTTCCCCAAGGCCAATTACACAAGCCAACTTAATAAACAAGCTAACTTAACAAATTAGGGTTTAAACATTAAAACCTAATTTAACATGCTAACAACCCTAGCATCTTCGACACAAGCATGTGAACAACCTTCGACTTCATGCTTAACCTTGTCGAACCAAGAAGCTACCCTTCGGACATACTAGAGTTCGATCCAATATCTCACAATTAATAATGATGTTATTTTAGCTTATTTTCAAGAAATGAATGATAGACGATTTTCATTGTAATGTATTGCATTAAATAATATTATTATTCATTTTTAATATGATGGTAGTTAGTATTTTATTTTATGTTTAGCCACACAAATATATATTGTTTGGATTCGCCCCTGACATAATGATGAAATCTACCCCTATCAAGCATTCTTACTGTTAACACAAAACTCTTTCCTTTCTATCATTTTTACTTTCTGTCATTTATTTTCCGCATCACAACAAATACAAAACCCTTTCCTAGTTAGAATAATAAAACTGCTAATCTGTCTTTAAAGTCATCGATCTCTAGGGATACGATAATGGTAAAACATACTTTTGTTGCAAACGTAACAGTAACTTCAAATGTTCTTGGTTGTTGATGTCTTATACAATGAGTGTGGAAGTAAGGAACCATGAGTGATATTGTCTCTTTTCCCAATATGAGATCAAATATGTTATATTTTTGATATAGTAAACCAACCTCATGATGTTCCTTTAAGGCCATGGAAATCAATAATGTTTTACTATTCATATGTAAACAATAAGTGGTCAATCTTTGTTTTCATTTCAATAGACATTGTGAATGTGACTTATATAACTTCTATTCTCGAGGAAAATCATTCTAAAAACATTGAAGAAAATAAGGATTTATCTTGGTGTACCAACCATACATTATTTCTTTAATTAATTAAAATGTCTTAAAATCCTTAGTATAGTACATCCTTAGTTGGGAAGTTTCTTGCCTAGTACAATAGATGACATGATTTTAGAATTTATCAAGTATGAATATGATTAATCATGTTTACTTTGAGATAATACAAAAATGAATAATATGTAAATTAATCAAGAACTATGCCATTAACTAGGTTTTATCAACAAGTTGCAAAGGCACAATAGTCTTTTCCTTTCCATTTAACTCTAGCGTGGGGAAAGAAAAACCATTCTAGTTTGGAGAGGAAGCTTACATGTTGGAGAAAAGAGGAGGGGAGAATAAGGCTCATTTAGTTGCATGCAAGGATATATATACACTAATCCACTAATTTATCATTTTAAAACTTCCCCTCATATTCTGTCAGTCAATAAACTAGCAATATTTCAAGACGAAGCTATCTTATATAATAGAATCTACAACCCTTTATCATTTGAAGTTGGTTTATAGGTTTCAATAAAAATTAGGCCATTACTTGATCATTTTGTTTTAGGATATTATGAGAATTAGAGTTAGGTTTCTATGTTTCTCTCATATTGTTATTTTAGAACTATGAACACTTGGGTGGTAGACAATAGGATGTTGTTGATGGCTAAAGTTTATGTATTATTACTTGATTAAATTCCTTGATTGCATGATTAATTTACTTGATATGTCGCCTTATCATTTTTGGGAGTTTAATGTGTTTTTGAGATTTTTAGAGGTGTCAAACATGAAAAGTTTAGAAAAATGTTGCATGAATTGATTCATATCTTCTTCATATGAATCAAATCCAATATTCATAGGTGTGAAAAACAATGTTTTAATGTTGTGATTTTAATTACAGAAGTAGATCGGATTGACTAACATTATCTTCCTTGATATAAAGTGAATTTGATTTGAGCCAAAGAAATCTTGTGACTCGAATCACTAGGTCAAAAGTCCAAAATGTTGTTTTTTGTTTCTAAACCCTAATTTCGATGCTTATAAAACCTTGGGAACATATAATACTCATAATGGATCTTACTTAGTCCTAAATTTAAAATAATAACATGTATGGAATACTAGTTATTACAATTTTTGATGAAAATTCAAACACATAGAACCTTTTCAATTGTCACTCTTCTCATGTAGAGATAACATCAATAGATTATGTGTTTGATATGAACATGACTTGTATTTTTATATGAGTACTTATTTTAGTAGACAAAGTTATTACTATTATTATGGTATTATTTGTATTGAGTCAGAATAATAGGATCCACCTTATCTAAGTGGATTATGCATTTATAGATGTGGCATGTAAGACATCATGGTAAATGGGGTACCGAATATGGAGTTATTCCATCTCCATTCTTACCAAACTTAGTATCTTATCTGATTCATTATATTAACCACTATGTCACGAACCCCTGTCTACTTGTCATGTACATCTAAGCCTCCATATTATTCTCGCATTCAAGAACTAGACACTTATGTAAAAAGAGGAAAGTATAAGTTCTATATTATCAATTAAGTAAGTTTATTTTAACTTATTTGTAGTATAATTTAAGTAAGTGTCCATTGTGTTTTTTCCCCGTATTTGAAACCTTATGTGTTTGATATGAACATGACTTGTATTTTTATATGAGTACTTATTTTAGTAGACAAAGTTATTACTATTATTATGGTATTATTTGTATTGAGTCAGAATAATATGATCCACCTTATCTAAGTGGATTCTGCATTTATAGATGTGGCATGTAAGACATCATGGTAAGTGGGGTACCGAATATGGAGTTATTCCATCTCCATTCTTACCAAACTTAGTATCTTATCTGATTCATTATATTAACCACTATGTCACGAACCCCTGTCTACTTGTCATGTACATCTAAGCCTCCATATTATTCTCGCATTCAAGAACTAGACACTTATGTAAAAAGAGGAAAGTATAAGTTCTATATTATCAATTAAGTAAGTTTATTTTAACTTATTTGTAGTATAATTTAAGTAAGTGTCCATTGTGTTTTTTCCCCGTATTTGAAACCCACTAAAAAAAAGTTTCTTAACTCACATTTATTATTTTAGCAAGAAAGGAGTCGCATAAGTAATGTCCCATTATTACTTGATGAGATTGTTTAAAGCTGAGACTATCTATATGTAACTCCGCCTGCATAAAATTTTCACTTTTGGTAAAATTTACTATGAGGCGACTGTATCTCCTAAAATTCTAAATAATTAATGTAAGGTTATACACTCAACATACGACTCTTAAAATGAGAAAACAAAATAAAAATTATATATTTGTTTTGATTTAAGTTTATGAACTAAAAATCATTAGTTTATCAAACTAATAATATGTAGTTGAATTAAATGTTTGACCTATAAGTTAAATACATAATAAACAATTTGTAGTAAATTTGATATATTATTTAATAAGTTTGATCAAACAAAATTATTAACAATGAAAATTTAATAATCCTTAATATGAATTGAGAAAAAAAATCTTATGTAGTTATATATCTACTAACCTCATCTTTTATTAAAATATAAAAAATAAATTTTTTCTCTTTTGTTAAAAAAAAGTTGTTTGTCTCCATTTTATTATATGGTATATTGTGATTATAAACTCGTGATTAATTTTGACCTTTCTCAATTAATATGTATTAGTTATTTTTAGGTGAATAATCACATTGAAAATAAAATATTGAAAGTAAATGCATAAAAGTAAGGGTTAGAAAAATTGCACTAGAAATTTATAAAGGTTTGACAGAATGTTGGCCTAGTCCTGTCCCCAAAAGGTGTTGTTGAGAGTTTCAATAGAAACTTTAACCTTTTGAAGGTTATGCCCACAAACCTTAATACAATATGATCTTGAGATTTTAACAGGCTTATTCCCAACCAATGATAGCTTTTAACCCAGGCTAAGCTAACAAATCATTCAAAGATTTAACTGATCTCAATAACCAAAATAAAACATTTTCAGACAATGCTTAATAAACCAAGAACATATATTTTAATAATAGTTTAATCTCAAGAACTAAACTCAATCTCTTAAAGGTATCCCATCCTTAAGAATATAAATGACCAAAATGACTACTTACAAAAATATCTTCCGAACAAGTAAATCTTCACTTAGTAGCACTAAGGAAACATAAGTGAATAAGAATAATTTCTAAAGAGAGGGAGAGATATAAATTCCAAATAAATATGAAAACATTGAAAAATGGCGTGATTTGAAGTGAGGGTGTGCCTTTTTTATATAGTGTTGGAAAAACCAACAATGGAAATAATCCATGGGCCGAATATATTATCTAATCGATTGAAAAAACCCTCTCCAATTGATTAGATAACTCAAATATAATCGATTGGAAGGCCTAAAAATGAAAATTTAAATATAGAGTTGTTGCTGAGGGAGTCTTGAGACGCGATTCCCTTAGAAATATCTTCATTAATATTCTGAATGAAATGATCCTTAATGATAATGTGTTCTTAAAATAGACTTTCTTTAGTTGACTTATTTAACTTGAATTTCTCTATATGGACTTTGGACTTTCTCTTGTATTTGATATTTTTCTATCCTTTTATTTTCTTCTTTCAAGGATGTTCTTTAAGGGATACCTGCCAATTAACAACTTCTACTTCGGCCAACTATAGGGGTTAGTTCATCAAATGTAACATTTATGAGTTCTTCTATAGTCATGGTCCTTTTGACAAGAAGTTTAAAAATGATTTTACATTAATTTTTTTATAGACCGTGCATATAGAGGAATCATACTTTATAACCTTTGTTACACACGTTACTTAATGCTAAGTAACTTGTGGAATGATGCTTTGATCAAATAGAACAATTAAATGTTATGATTATGGATCTTACCAAAAATCAAAGATTCAATGATTTTGTCTTATTTTTACTAGGTGAAGAGATCTCTTCCCACACAAGAGTGACACAATAGAACATATTTGTTTCCTTCAATTGTGTCCTTTGAGGAGCAACCATCGGTATCATCATTTGCATCACAACTTGACTTTTCTACCTTTGATACCCATATATTTTTGGGTCCTTTGGTGTTAGTATTAGCGTTTTATTTTTATGTTTACAACACTCTTTATAAAAGTATGAAGGAGGATGTTCTTCTTTGCTCTCACGTTTTTGATGAAACAAAACATGACTACATGTCCGTCTTTATTATACTAATAATTAAATTTTAGGGTTATGCATTTAGATGTTTGTTTGGCATTAAAAATATTGCTAAAGCTTTTACTACTGTTTTTGGATTCATAACAAAGACCAGCCCTATTGTAAGACGGCCTTTGGTTACTTGACAAAAGATTCAAGTTGTTTGTCCCTTTGGTGAATTTATCAAGTGGATTTTGAAGATCATCAATTTAATTTATTTTTCAAAATGACCCATTGATCACACTTAATATATTTGTCTAAAGTCTTATAAGATGATGAAGAGTTTTGAATTAGATCATATTGCCTCTCTAAGACCTTCTATTTATTCCAATATGTTTTTATTTTTCAATAGGGAAGAGATAGTATCTTTGGAGATAGAGGTAATTTATTCTAATTTACTCATTTCTTTTGTTAGCTTCTTACAAATATGAAATAAATTTTGATAAAAAGTGAGAGGTTACCTCATTGTCGTGAGGATTTTTCGTGAGACAGGGGTTTGCTTCTTCTTTATATGAATATTACATATCATCGTTATCCTAGGATATGTATGCTCTTTTTTGGATTTCTTGAACTTTCTTTGATGTTGGTTTCTTTCGGGTTTTGAGGGTAGATTGGTCTTATATGCCCTTTTTCTCCGCACTGATGACATGTAGGAATGGATGATGAATTTTCTTCACTTTGCTTCTAGAGTTTTGAAGTTTATTTTTCATCCCTTAGGAACTCCTTTAATTTTTGAAACATGAGCTTCACGGATTATCAATCTCACTTTAACAGTCTTCATATTCTGATTCCATATCTTTGATGTTAGTAGCTTTAAGTGCAATACTTTTTATATTCTTTTTGTTATCTTCTTCGTCATCAATAAGTTTTTTTCAGCTTCATCTCATGTTCTTGCAATTTACTAAAGAAAATGTGTGTTCATGATTGCTAAATTCTTAGATTCGCAAATCGTAGTGACTTTAGATTGCCAACTACGATTTAGACATCTAAAAATCTTCATGACTAATTCCACATTTGATAATGTTTTTCCCAAAATTCTTATATGGCTCACGATGTGGACGAATCATGTATACATTATTTATGTTTCTAATTCAAGTCACCCAATTTTAAAAAAATTGAAATAAAAAAATCAACTTACTATAAACTAAAAGAAACCACCGACAAATCATCCGATTTGTTGAATTATTTTGTTCAAAGATCAAAAAGAAACTTTTTTTCAAAAAAGCTAAATGAAATTTCTGTTTTTTTCCATGAACATTTTTAAAATTTGCTTTATATGGTAGTGACGAATTGGATATTAATCTAAAAAAAAAATTATTTATACCGTCTATATTTAGTCATTCATTTATGTTGGTCAAAAATGATATATTTTTTTTATAAAGAAAAACAATACTAGTATTTATTTAGTCTTTTGGATAAAGAAACACAATATTTACATATTTATTTAAAAGTAAAAAATAATATTTCAACACTCATTAAATAATTCATTAAAGAAAAAGTACATGTAAATCTCATTTTCATTAAGTCTGTAGACTAATCTTTATTACATCTGTCAAAAAAAAATATAAAAAAAATCTGAAATTAAATAAAATAATATGTGGCATTGTTTCCTTATATCAAGCATGAATATCCATATAAACGTTAAAACCTAATCAATTTTCCCTACTTTCCAATCCTCTTTTCTCGCATCATTTACTATAAATACTGAAATTAATTTCATTTTATTTATTTCACCCTTAAATATTTCATCACAAATTCACAACAAAAAATAAAATAAAAATCTTTTCCTTAAATCTCAACAGTACGTTAGAGTTTTATAGTAGGGTCCACCCACTCCACACACTAAAACGGCGCGCGCCCACAAGATGCACCCTCGCGCACTGGACCACACTCTACCAAAACTCCTACTCATCAAAATCAAATAACCTCTTAAAGGAAACAAAAATAGCATGAGGAAAGGATCACGATAAGTAAACAGTACCTTCAAAACGCATGAGTAACGTGCATGGTTTCTATACGTGGACCAATGGGAACAAAGTAGAGAATTATAAAATAATTTTTTATTATTTTTTCTTTATTATATTATTGAAGTGACCAAAACTATAACACTGATACAACAGAACAGAACTGAACTGAGAAACACATAAAAACATAAAAACAGAAACCAGAGAGAGATTTGGGTTTTCGATCGCTTTAACATTGTTTGTTCATTGCGCCGTTTCGTTTGGTTTCTTCGTTTATGAATCGTTTTCTTGAATTCTTGAATAAAGATACGTGAATTCCGCATTCCCTGCATTGTTATCGGTGGCTCTGAGTTTTTCTTGCGTCAGTCTACAATGGAGGGTGACGGCGATACCAGTGTTGGAAATCGAAAACGGAAAAGAGGGTCGTTGAAAACAAAGCTCCTTGTTAATGAAAAAGTTGAGGTAACGATGATGTTATATGATTCTGATTTCTGATTATTTTTGTATAAAGATTTGGTTTTTATTTTGTTTGTGATTTCTGGGTTGTTGATTTTGTATTAGGTTTTACGATGTGGTGTTCTTTTAGGGTTTTTTGGGGGTTTCTTTACATGACTGTTGTAATTCTGTTATATCAGAATCAGAATCTAGTTTTTTTTTTTTTTTTTTCTGTTTACGAATCTTTGATTTTCTGTTCTTGATTTGACATTTCTGATTCTTTTTTTCCATAATTGAATTACCATTCATCTTTGTGTTATCTTGTTTTGGGCTATGTTTGGATTTCATGCAAGTGATGAATTAGGAATGAGATGAGATACTGTTTATAGTAATATAATGTGGACTCAATGTTATTTCCTTTATTGATGTTTTTTCAGTTTTTGTGATTGTTGTTTTGGGGAGAAAACCTGCATGTTGTGAATGTGATTTCTTAATCTGAAATTTGCAGTTCAAGGGTTTTGTTTTGTAAATATGTTTTTTTTTTTTTTTTCAGCTGAGGAGTTTGGAAGATGGTTTTCTGGGATCATGGCATCCGGGGAAAATTATCCGCCGCGCAAGGACGAAGCGCTATGTTAAATATGAAAATATTCTTAATGACGATGAATCAGATTACATTGTTGATGTTGTGAGTGTTTCTAATGTTTTGGATGGTGTTGTTGATTCTTCTTCTGCTTCAGATTGTGGTTACAGTTACAGACGTGGACTTATTAGACCAGTCCCGCCTTCGATTGAGTTAGAGAGAATGGATCTTCCATTCGGGTTTTGTGTTGATGTGAATTATCAGGATGCTTGGTGGGAAGGTGTGATATTCGATCGCTGCAATGGAATGGAGGAGAGGAGCATATTCTTCCCTGATTTAGGTGATGAAATGAAGGTTGGAGTTACGCAATTGAGAATTACTCAGGATTGGGATGAATCAACTGAGAATTGGTTACCAAGAGGGAAATGGGTGTTTCTTGAGTTGTTTGAGGAGTGTGAGAGGGTATCCTATGTTGCGATCTCGGTCAAACAGATTTGGTATGATGTTAGGATGAGAAAGGATTATGCTGAGACCATTCGAGAATGGACTTGTAATGTGAAGGAATTGTGGAAAGACCTTGTTGTGGAGGTGATTGGTGAGTACTATACCATCACGCTTAACGAAGTTCGCCCCGCCTTAAACCTTCCGAAGAATTTACTCGAAGGAGGGTCATCTGAACCAACTGATAATGTTCACATTGAAGCTAATCATGGTAATGCGTCTGGTTCTGATGTTGGAACATCTGATAGGCATAAGGAAAATGGTGATTCTTCAAACTTGATGGATACAGATCAAAACTGCGGTGGGACTAGCATCTTTCCTTTGGTGGATGGGGACTGTGAGAAGCAAATTATTTTACATGAAGAGATTGAATCAGATAAGGATCGAATACGGAGACATTCTAAGTCCATAATTTGGCAACCTCTGAGACTGTCTGAAGTTGAATTCTGTCCTGAAGTTGTTCATGAGTATGCACTTGGATGTAGGAGCAAGACGGTTCGGGAAACCTTGAAGACGAAAGTAAGGAAACATCTTGCATTTCTTGGTTGGACAATTGAGTGGACCGAAAACAGTTGTCGTCAAAATAGACGATACCGGTACATTTCACCAGATAAGCGTGACCGGAAATGTTACACTTCGATTTTTCAAGTTACTCAAGTTTTGCAAAAGTATCCCAACATGAACTCTAAGCTGCCCCAGATTGACAGAAATCTTTCACATCTGGCCTCTGATCCACCCCGAATGAACAATGATCTAGATGTTTGTCCTCCAACCACTGAGCCTTCTTCAGTTAAAGTTCAACTTGAACCAGAATTCTGTCCTCTAGCCGTCGTGAAATATTACTTGTACACAATAGAGAGAAACTCGGCTGAGAAGAGAGAGTGGAAATTAAAGGCGAAAAAACATCTGTTAGCAGAAGGATGGATCTTTGATTACCCAACTGAAAGAAGGAGGGCATTTGTGTACAATTCTCCACAAAATCATTGTTTACGCACACTTCGAGGTGCATGCAGGCTGTACCTAAAAGAAAAAATTCCTGAATGGACTGATTCAGATCATGTCGATGGTGATGCTCTATTGCTGAGTGTGTTCCAATTGCTTCAAGAAGAGCCTGAATTACAAACTATAGATGATTCACCACCAACTGCAAGGAGAAAACGTAAAGGCACCCGGACTTCAAAGAGTAGTGCACAAAAGAATCTAGAGAAGGAAGTACCTAACCGTAAAGGCGCAAGTACTTCAAAGGCTAGTGCAGAAGAGGATCAAGAGGAGGAAGAACTTACCCGGGTGCTAAGAACAAGCAAAAGGGTGCAGACGGTTTTTGGTTTGTCGCATCAAAAACCTCAAAATATTGTGTCTTGGTTAATAGGTTGCAAAATTGTGTTGCCAAGATACAAGGTCTATTACTGGGAAACAGAAGGCAGAGACTCACCTACGTTTGAGGGAAGGATTACTCTAGAAGGAATTAAGTGCACATGTTGTCAGAATGTATTTGGACTCAGCGGCTTTGCAAACCATGCTGGTGGAAGCAGTAACAGAAGGCCTTCAGCGTGTATCTTTTTGAAGGATGGAAGGTCACTGTTAGATTGCATGAGGGAAGTAATGCATGATCAAAGGTCAAGGGAAACCAAAGAGAAACCATGCAATAATCTGTTTGAAGGCGAAAATGACAACATTTGTTCTGTTTGTAACTACGGGGGTGAACTTATTTTATGCGACCAATGCCCATCGTCGTTTCATAAGAAATGTCTTAATTTGGAGGTAGATTATTAACCAGTTTCCTTTTCAATTATGGCGTATTAAGTTCTATCCTGTTGCTATATTTCCTTTCCTTTTTGTGTCCATGACGTAACTCCTTCGATTCAGTACTTTAATGCCATATTAAATAACTAGTTTCATTCTGCATGTGTAGGGCATCCCTGATGGTGATTGGTTTTGTCCATCATGCCGTTGTGGGATTTGCGGCCAAAACAAAATTGAAGAGACAAAAGATGGAGATTTTCTTACTTGCATTCAGTGTGAACATAAATGTAAGCTGATATATATATAGATTTGCTTCAATATTTCATCCATTTCTTTGTGAATGTCTGTTTTTTATTTGTGTGTGCATAACTACATATGTTGACCAACGAAAATTTTCTTCAACTCTATGTAGATCATGTTGAGTGCCTCAGAAATAGAGCAAAAGATAACTCGAGACGATATATGAAAAATTGGTTCTGCGGAGAAGAATGTGAAAGGGTAAGTTAAATCCACCTCCCTTTTTTCTATTTTCTTTCTTTATCAAACCAAAATAAAGTGTTCCACATCCAACTTAGTAGACTTAATACTTTCTAGTTCGACAATGAGCTCTTTACTCAGATCATGGTTGCATTTATCAATGGCTTTTGTTTAATAGCTAATAATCTAGTGGACAATACATGATTTTGGCGATTGATAAGCATAATAGGTTTAAGTTTGATGCTAGCAAAACCATTTAAGCTCTATGTCTTCAATATATACTGCCAGAGTCAAGTTTTATGAAAATGATTATTCCTACATTTACGCGTATGCACTTTTGCAGGTCTACACAGGGCTCCAAAATCTATTGGGAAAGCCGGTTTTAGTGGGCGAGGACAATCTAACTTGGACATTGGTGAAGTATGTCAACTCTGATAGTTGTAGTGTTGGCAGTGCTGAAAATGATCTAGTGGCAGAGAGTTACAGCAAACTCAGCGTTGCACTTTCGGTGATGCATGAATGTTTTGAACCCTTACCTAACCCATTCTCTAGCGGAGATATCGTGGAAGACGTTATATTTAACCAAAGGTCAGATATTCTTATCCTTCAATTCATGTTCATAACATTTAATTAGGATTCTTTTCATTCTATGTTTGTTCATACTCTCAAACCATGAATAAGGCATCTTGAGTTGAACCTGAAACATATCTGCATAGATTCTAACATATCTATCACTGTGGAAAATGGACTTTTTTTTATAAAATTCATAGATATGTTAGAATCTATAACTATTTTTATCGTATATATAGTTAGTGCGAAGTTTGTAGTTTTACGTTTATCATGCATGATTGAGTTGACGCGTCTCTAGACATTTATTGGAAGATACTAATTAAAAAGTTTCCTTCTTTTTCACTATAAATTTCTTCTCTTCCAGCTTATTGCGAAAAATCTATGCCTATATGGATGGCAACACAAATACTGAGCCAATGTTTTTGAAGAGTATACAAAGTATTTTAGCTCTCGTGAATATATCGTTACGATTTTGGCTATTTGATTCAGAAAAAAATGATTCTAATGGATTGAGCATATATTTTGTAAGTCGTAACTCTTTTAATCTAACAAGATGGCATGCAAAAACATCACTACACGGTTTGAGTTTTCAAATATGTCGGTATTTGTTTCATTTAAAATGTGTGGATCATGTACACCTTTGAGTTTTTTCATTCACTAATGGATTTGTTCACAGGTATACATTGTCCATGAGCATGATATTTAATCTCTAAATTATGCTACATTATTGTTATATTCGCACCGAGCCAGTGCCTTATATATGTATTTTGGAAATTTTCAGGTCGGAGCTCAACAGACTAAACTTCCAGGGTTTCTATACCGTACTTCTAGAGAGGAATGAAGAACTAATCAGTGTGGCTACTATAAGGTGAATATAGGATCTGCTACCACTAAGAATTAAATCAAGTAGTATGTTTTTGCACGATTCTGTGATTGCATTTTATTAACTTGTCATATCATTTTATAGGATATTTGGAGACAAGATAGCTGAAGTTCCTCTAGTCGGTACCAGATTTCAGTATAGACGACTTGGAATGTGTCGTGTTTTAATGGATGAGCTTGAAAAGGTAATATAAAAGTCATACAAAACACGTCATTTTAGCTAGTTATTTATGAACTATATCAAATGATCTCGATATGGCATCAAATTTTAGCATCGAATTTCTCACTTGAATACTTTTCTTGCATCAGAAGCTAAAGCATCTGGGAGTGGAGAGACTAGTCTTACCAGCTGTTCCTGGTGTACTAGAAACATGGACCAATTCTTTTGGTTTCAAGCAGATGAGTAATTTCGAGAGATCGCAGTTTATAGACTATTCTTTCCTAGACTTTCAGGGAACTACCATGTGCCAGAAACTGTTAACAAGACTTCCATCTCCTGAATCGGGCGTAACAAGAGGTTCGTGACTTTTTATGATCCTTAGATCATCTGTAGTGCATGTTCTACATATGTGATTGCTCGAAACTCGCTGTCAATCCAAACATGCACGCAATGAAACAGTTTCTTCATTGATTGATTAGATTATAACCTTATTGTTTCATAATGCAGACACTACTCCGAAACAACAAGACCTTGGATTCTCAGTTAAATGCAGAATTAATTTTGAAAAAGCTAGTCCAGGATCAGAAGTGGATCAAGCAGAAAGGACTGGAAAAATGGATTTACAAGTTTGGAGACCTATGCCTAGTTCCTAAGCAAACAAGAAAAAGAAAAAAAACAGATTTTTGTGAAAGAGACAGAAAGACAGACATAGAGAGGAAGTGTATTGGAGGAGAATAAAAATAAAGTGTAGAAAAAAATTGCTTTTGAACAATAGTGTTTAGGCTATAAGTTTATCTTCCTGCAAATTGATGATGTTCTTGGGATATTTTCAGGGGCATGTCACATATGTGATTGAAAAATAATCTAGGTCTTATTGACATGATTAATTAATGTACTGTTTATATGACCATGTTGTTTGTTATGGGATTTTTGCTACTAGTTTTAAGTGTTTATTATTAAGCTGTTTTATAATAAAAAGATAAAATAAAGTTAAATTACTTCCATATAAAAGTTAAGTTGCTCTGAAGCATATTCTGATTCCTATGATTCTTCAAAATCCAATTCTTCTAAGAATTTTATTATGAAGAATTTTTTTATAAAAACAGGTCAAAAACATGCTAGAAGTTAGTTTTATACCAAACATGTCTTTAAATTTTACCATATTTAATTGTGATGTGCCTAAAATACTGTTGAATTAAGTTACATTTTATTTTATAAGGTTCTTCTCAGATTTAAGCAAATGACTTCTTTTTTTTTTACTTTATGCAATTTTTACCAATAATGAGTTCATTTAATAAAATAATAGTGCAAATAAAGATGAGATTATGTGATTTTCCATACAAATAAATTAGGTTCTCTTTTTTTCATGATTATTTATTTTTGGTACAAAATTATTATTTTAGATTTGCCTACTACTTTGATACTTTTCTGATTGTTCTAGTGACAGACATAGAGACAATCTATTGTATAAAAATAGTTTTTTTTTTTTTTTTAAATATTGAGATTGGTTTTCTTTCATTTATATGCTTTTTATTTAGTATTTATTTATAAGGCAAACAATTTAAATGAAGGTAAATAGACTGTTATAATCTTAGATAAAATAAAACTCAAATAATTCCATTTAGTTATAAATATTTTGATAAATTATTATTTTATTTTAAGGCTAAATTACACTTTTGATCATCTATTTTTGCCAACTCACGAAATCAGTCCTCTTATTTATTTTTTAAATAGTTTTGGTTTTTTGCTCATTTTTTGTCCAAAAAATACTGATGTGTATTATTTTTAGATATGTGCCATACTTTTATTGACTTGGAATAAGGAAGATTAATTATTCATTGCATTTTTTACGATGATCTCTTCCTTCAGTCGTCTTCTCCGAACGATTTCTTTATCTTCTTTCTCTTTCAATTTGTTCGTTCGTCTTCTTTATTCTCTAAAAAAAACTCTTTATGTTATCTTTCAAATAGTTAGTAATAATTTTAATTTATTGTTAAGGTGTGTTTTTTTAATAAGGTTTCATTGAAATAAAGAAAACGGTACAAAAAGAGCAGTGAAGATTATACCAAAACCCTCTCAAGAAGAAATGAACCTAAAGAAAGACAGACCAAACTTATTCTTTACAAAATATGCCTGAAAAAAATTAGGGATGCAATTATAGTTAATGTATTTTGATACCGTTAGCCTAATATTTGCCAAAGAATCCGCACAACTATTCCCTTATCTGAAAATATGAGAAGCCACAAAATTCATACTATTAGTAATATTAGCACAATTGACCCACCCGTTCCGAACTTGCCAAGGAACTTTGAAAGGAGGAGAAAAAGCTCGAACCAAAACCAAAAAGTCAGCTTCTAACCAAATCTTACGCCAACCCTTCTCATGGACGAACTCAATGGCTAACATAGCACCTGTGAGTTTGACAATGAGAGAATTAGTAACACCTAAAAAGCTAGCAAAAGCGTCCAAAAACCTACCGTCAAAATCTCTCGCAATATCCCCACAAGCAGAAGGCCCAAGATTCCCCGAAGAAGCACCATCACAGTTAAACCAAATCTCATCCCAGGGGATGCTTCCAAATGACTTCCACTATTTTCGGAGCACAAGGAGGTTGAATAACAACCCTAAAATTCTTCAAAATCTCAAAATCAATGATATTTAAGAAAGACAGAGTGTTACTTAAATTAACAGCTAACCCGCGGACCGAAACAACACTGGCAATAGAAATAAAAATAGGGATACCAACATCCTTGAATCTGGAACTGTTATGAGCAAACCAAATAGAACTAAGCAAGAATATGACGGCCACCTTAAAAACTAACTTACATTGGTCTGACCAATTCCGCTTGCAAACCCTCCAAATGTCACCCCACGACGAAATACCAAAGCTGCCTCACATAGGCACGGTAAAAAAAGAGATGAGAAATTGTCTCTTCTTCCATAGCGCAAAGACTGCACATTGACGGAAAAGAACAATTTCTCTTCTTATGTTGATCATCAGAAGCAATTTTATTGAACAACATGTCGCAACCTGCTTTAAAATTTACATTTAAAAAGAGATTTGGGTAATTAGGTAAATTAGGCAAATGGAAGGTGTTAGACACCCTTTGCCTCCCTTGTACTCAAGGGGACCCATTTAGCCTTTAGATTTTTTTTTTTAAAAAAAAAAAGAGATTTTTGGCTTGTATAGCGTTGTTCGTAACGATCAAGGCCAAAACCAAGAACCCGAAAAAAAAACTAAATAAAAAAAGAGGAAGGCCTCAAGCATCATCATTGGCCAAAAATATAGATATTTTAAAGGGCTCATGTGAAATCTTTAGCCAAAACAAGTATTAAAAGGAAAACATTTTTAAAATGGGAGACCTCAAGTATAATCATTGGCCAAAAATATTGTAATTCTAGTTAAAGGATTTGAAAAAAGTTTTTTAACAAAAGGGGAAGGCCTCATATGAAATCATTGGCCAAAAGGTTTGATTTTGATAAAAGATTTGGAAAAAGTTTTGAAAAGAAAATGTTTGTTTGTAGTTTTGATAAAAAGATTTGGAAAAGAACAAAAAGCGTAGAAAGAAAAAAAAAAGTTTGAAAAATTGTACGTGAAAATAGAAAATGCCAAAAGGATTCCAAGAATGTCACTTGTGGGATTCAAACGCATGACTATGGGTTTACAAGCTTTTCTCTTTTGCCAACTGTGCTATATTATTTATTCAAAATTAAAAGCCAGTTAAAAGTATATGAAGTGCAAGCAAGTATTTGCTATTTAAAAATTGCAAATAATTTTAAATGAACTATTATATATTTTTTAAATAGATAAAATATAAAATCCAAAATATTAATGTAAATAAAAAAAATAAAAAACCAAGACGTTTGTGTAAATAAATCAAAGAAATTTATAAAACCCAAAATGTTATTATTGTAAATAAACCAAAGAAATTTAAAATCCCAAAATATTAGTAAATAAGCCAGCAAAATTTAAAGCCCAAAGTGTTAGTAAATAAACCAAAGAAATTTCAATATCAAAAATGAAAATGAACCAAAGAATTTTATAAAACCCAATTATGATTTTTGAACCGGGATGAGCAAATTTGGGGTATGACACAACAATCTCCAAACCAAGAACGATTTAGAAGGAGGAATAAACTTCGATCAAATCCAACGCCACCATTCCACCTGAACACCCGAATCCCTCTTAAACTCATAAGCCTCCTTGAGCGAAAGGTCCCCCAAAACCGAGCCATTCCATAATCTTTTATCTAGATGAAGATCATACGGAATATGGCATTGCAGAATTATGTTCTTCATAGCAACCGGAATCATACCCAAATCATTCGGGAAGGACCACTTCCCGTCAACAATAAAAGAATTATCCATCAAATATATAGGATTTGAAAGGCTTCCACCCTCTGCATTAAACGATTTGCCACACCACAAATCGTACCAGAATCGAATAGTGTTGCCGTTTTCATAGAGGCAAGAAGAATTTTTCATAAATCACCGACATCTCACTTTTTATGCTCGACCAACAAGAGGAAAAAATATGATGCTTGATGAAGTTATTCTTCCTTACGACCCTTCCTCTAACAATAATAGCCCAAGGGTCAGCCGAATTGAGAAAGTCCCACGCCAATTTTAAATTTGTTGCCGTATTAAGATGAAACAAAGATCTAATATCAAGTCCTCCTTCAAAATAAGGTTTAGAAATTTTTTCCACGCTACAATGACCATCTTGCTTTTGGAATCCTCCCCACTCCAAATGAAATTACGGGCAACACACTCAATATAACTCAACCATGAAATTGGCCAATCATAGATGGACATGGAATGGATAAACATACTTTGAATCGAAGATTTAACCATCTTCACTCTACCCCCCGAAAGAAAGAAGAGACTTTCCACGACGCGAGCTTAAGAATAATTTTGTCCGCAATAGGCATAAGAAATTTAGCCCGAGGCTTTCCCTTAAAAATAGGGACACCAAGATAAACTAGAGGAGAATTCACAATATTAAAACCTAACAGAGTCGAGAGAATATTCTACCGAGATTGTGATATATTTCCACCAAAAATATAAGACTTACTGCAATTAACTGCCTGGCAAGACGCTGCCTCATGAGCCTTAAAAGCTGAAACCACATTCTTGATATTAATAACACTTCCTTTACAAAAAATCAGTACATCGTCGACATAGAATAAGTGAGAAAGAACCTGAATGAGATTAGACCCCCTAATTAGAGAAAGAGCTCCAGCGCTAACCATCTTATTCTTAAGGTGTGTTTGAGTGTAGATAAATTTTGTAGCACAAATTTTGTTAGTGACATTTGCGTAGTGTTTTGATCTTATTTTGTGTTGTACCCATTGAATATAATTTGTTCTTGCATACTAAGAAAAAGATAAATCAATTATATACAACTTTATACTTATTTTAGGTTTTAATTCATCTATCTTTCATGATTAATTTAGTGATCTCGTTTTTTAATATGATTTTGTATTTTTTTCATTATACAATAATAAATTTATACATAAATAAAACGTAAACGGATAACAAATTAAATTATTATTTTTTATGACAAAATCAATCTTAAAAGTTATATTTATTTTATTATTATTCATAAATTTTTAAATTCTTTCTAGAAGATCAACTACTTCTGATATTAAAAAAAATTAAAAATACCAATGACAAAAATACTATGAAAAATATTGATGGTAAAGACACGCATTTTGTATGTTGATGACTATGAATTTCATGAGTTAAATTTCAAACTTTAACATATCTTATTTTATATATAAATTCAAGGTTGTCATGATGGCAACTCTAGCCACATGTCACCTTGGTAGTATCTCTAAATGAAAATTGACCACATGTCACCTCATAGTAAATTTAAACAAAAATCTTAATTTTAACTTTTATTAATTTAACCTTATATTAAAAATAAATAAATATAATTATCATAATAATAATATAATATAATATTCAGCCACAAAATTAATAATAATTTTATAAATATGTAATATATAATATTTATGAGTTTATATTTTATTAATTTGTTAAAAAAAATCAAACTATTGTTATAAATGATTAATAATATTTTATTTAAATTCAAAAATAAAATGTAAGTAATTTGTAACAAAAAATTAAAATTCCTTATTATTTAGTTTATTTTAGATTTAAAAATAAAAATAAATTTAACATACGTTTATATTTTATTAATTTTAAAAAAAATCAAACAATTGTTGTAAATGATTAATAATATTTTATTTAAATTAAAAAATAAAATGTAAGTAATTTGTAACAAAAAAATTAAAAGCCCTTATTATTTAATTTATTTTATATTTAAAAACAAAAATAAATTTAACATAAGTTTATATTTTATTAAATTTTAAAACAAATTAAACTATTGTTATAAATGATTAATAATATTTTATTTAAATTAAAAACAATTTATGAGTATTAAAAACCAATTTTTTATATCTAAACCTTACTTATTTCATTCATTATTAAATAATATTTTTTATATCTAAACCTTACTTATTTCATTCATTATTAATTTTATAAAAAGATCTAATTCTATTATTAGTAAATTTTTAATTTTTAATATTGTAACCAAAAGATAAAAATCTTACTTATTTAATTCATTATTAAATAATATTATAATTTTTGAATTAATTATAATAAATGTAATGACAACCAATCACTACATATTATTAAAAGAAAAAAATCAAATTATTGTTATTAATTTTAGGCATAATAGTTGAGCTTATTTATTTTTTAAAATAGTGGACTTAATACCATAAATTTTGAATTAACTATAATAAATGTAATGACAACCAATCACTACATATTGTTCCAATAAAAAATCAAATAATTGTCATTAATTTTGATCGTACCTGATCAGAAGAATCGTCGTAGGCTGCTCGGACTGGATCTTCTAGGAAGGAGGGGGTGTACCTGCAAGGTACTCCGATGCCAAAGTGAGAAGACGAGCAAAGGAGTGCAAGTACTAGCTAAAGGTTAGAAAGAAGTGAATACCTGACCCTCTAGTCAAAGAGGGTATTTATAGCCCCCAGCGCTGGGCCATGATCTCGCTATTGGGTTGGATTCCCAAGCCCAACTAGGAGACTGCCAGGTTTCCTGAGCGGAAATATCGGAGGTGCGTGCATGCCCTCTGTCCTGGTTAACCGCTCCGAAGTTCAAGGGAGACGCGGTCTTTTAGGAGCCACGTGGAATCTGTGTTGTTCGGAGGGTTGGATAAGAATGAGCCCTACGCGGAGCAGGGTCCTCGGCGACGAAGGTGCTCGTGGGGGATGCTAGTGCCGGGCGTTGGCTCGCGGGGAGCACACGATCATGTCGGGCGCCACATGGTCCGTGGATACGGGCTTGCCGAGCATGTCTAAGGTGGGCATCCTAGGTGCAGAAGAGGGTCATGGAGGAACGTGAGCCTCTGAGGTTTACTGGGCCGAAACTATGTTGGGCCTAACCTTGGCCCAGTCCAGAACAGGAGCCCCCCCAAGTCGGAGCTTTCTGGTCAAGAAGCTGTGACTTTGATGATGCTCGGACCCCATGACCTTGGTAATGCCCGGCGGGATGGCTCCTCGTCTACCAGATGTGCCTGGAGGAACAGTCTGTGGATGGGGAGGAAACGTCGCGCGTGGGCGACACGTGCTGACGTGGCATAGGTAATGATGGCCTAGGGTCTAGGAGGCGGCGCTTGTCAGGGGACGTGACGCTTCGCCTTCCGAGCCCTTTTCCTATAAAAAGGGGGCGAATTCCCTCATTTGGGAGTTTTCCTCTCTTTGTTTACTTGCTCGGCTTCAGGCAGACGTTCCTCGGAAGATACTCCTCCAGCTGTTCACTATACTGTTCGTTACGACAGTCGTCGTCCACCGAAGAGTTCCCCCCAGTCGTCGTCATCATGTCTTCAAGTAAGTTCGTTTCCCTCTTCGTTGCTTTATTCTTTTTTCCTTAGGGTTTTTGTGCGTTTTATTTTCGCGGTCTTCGTCATCAATGTCGGCTGGGTCCGACGAGCAGTCGTTGCTTCCTCCTCGGGTTATCTAGGCGATGCCCGGGGGTTAGCGTGGGTTTGTGGACCAGATGATGTTGGCGTCAGACCGTCGCGCCTGTTTAGATTCGATTTTTCGTTGTCGTGTCCCGTCATTTTGTGAGTCCTCGGCTGACGGGCGTCTTTCCTCGATGGGGGTTTAGCCGGGGGCTCCGCCGCTCCTGCTCTACCCTTTCGCTTGCATTGCGGTGGAAGGGTGGATTTGATGAACTGTCGAATTCACTTTCTCCCTTCTGCGTGCAGGTGGATCTGATTCGAGTGCCAGCTCGGAGTCCAGCTCAGAATCTGATTCGTGGAGTAGTGGGTCGGATGATTCGACGGCGACTAGCTCCGACGTTGAGGTCATCGAGGATCAAAACGCACCCTCTCCGGCCGACGATGATCATGTTGATTCTCCCGGCTCGGACGCCGAGGGAGGGGTTTCCCCAATGCCCTTGTTTAGTTACGACTGCACGGTCGCGCTCGACTGGATAGCTGACGAAGCCTTGACGGTCGTTTCTCGATAAACTGAGTCTTTAGACGGGGCCTTCAAAGAAGTTGAGGTTTTGGGAGAGGGTGAAGCGCCGAATTACCAAGTGACTTGCCCGTCCCAAGACGAGCGCATATGCTCTCGGTTCAACGAGGACGGTTTTGCGATGTATGAATATGTGTTCAAGGAGCTCGGCTTCCGGTTGCCCTTCTCCGATTTTCAGAAATCGATGATGGCGTTTCTAGCTCTGACGCCGTCCCAATTGCATCCGAATGCTTTTGCTTTTATGCGAGCATTCGAGATTGTCTGTAACTATTTGGGTATTGGCGCCACGACCGCATTGTTCGGTCGGTGTTTTCGTGTTCAACGGCAGGCGGCAGACGGGCGATATAGCTGGGTCTCGTTCAGAAGTGCCGACCGGAAACTCTTCGGGATGTATACTGATTCTGTGAAAGGCTTCAAAGACCGGTACTTTGTCGTTCGTCCGCTCAGCTCGACGGATTATTCTGAGGTGTCGGATATGGTGGTCGTTCGGGATGCAGACGGGGAGATAGCGAGGGGCAAGGACGGACAGGTAGTAAGGGAATTCTGCACGGCATTCTCGTTTTTCTGGTGGAAGGGCCACTTCTCGTCTCCCCCGAAATATTACGTTTGGGAAGATGGGGATCTGGACGAGCAGGAAACAGAGTCGTACTCGGCCCTCTGCAAATACGTAGATAGCTTCACCATGTCTCAGTGGGTGACGAAGAATGGGGATCCCGTGTTGGACGAGAATGGTGTGCCGGTTGTGGAGCTACGGCCTATTAACACTAAGGCTTTGTTATCTTGTCGGACCCCCGAGGAGACTCGGGCGTTGTTAGGTCGTGTCTATTTACCTTGCTTTGCTGTTCCTGTTTGGTGTTTTTGCTAACCCGTTCGTTTCCTTTTTTCTTTGTAGATGCTATGCCGGAGAAGGAAGACAAGGTCCTGAAGATGGCTCAGGATGCGAAGAAGATTCGTCAGAAGAAGGCTCGGGGAACTGGTGCTGGAGAGAACTCGGCCTCGGCAGGCTCTCCTCGGGTGAACTTAGACGAGAGGTCTCCCAAGAGGTCTCGTCATACCGAGGCGGGACGTCATGAGCCGTCGAATCTGGGTTCCGAGCGTGCCTTTGTACTGCCTCCTTGCTACAAGGATGGAGGTTATTTTGAAAAGTTTCCCCTGGTCACCTCTCCGGATGAAGCCCGTCGGATCAGCGAGATGGACCCCCCGGCCCTCAAGAAACAGCTGACGTGCGACAGCGCCGCCGTGATGAGGGTTTTGGGAATGGCCCAAATGTTAGCCAATGGTGGCTCGGGTTCGGCCGAGGCCCTGAAGAAGGCGGAGGCGGCTAGGAAGACTGCCGAGGACAAGGTGAAGACCATGGAGGCCGATCGCGAGAAGCTGAAGAAGAAAATAGATGCGGCTCTGAAGCAGAAGGACGGGGAGATTGCGGCGGAGAAGAAGAAGCTTGCCGACCTTCAGCTTGAGTGGGCTCTCTCGGATGACGAGTTGCCGGACGTGGCTTCTCTACAGTCTAGGGTTGAGTTCGTGGAGAAGATAGACAGCCTGAAAATGAGCCTCGCCGATATGGCTGAAGCTGGGTTCGACCGTGCAGTTCGTCAGCTGAAGTTTCTGAACCCTGGCTTGAAGGAGGATAATATTGGACTTTCTTCGAAGATTGTGGACGGCGTGTTGGTGCCCGAGTCTCCCGGGAGTGAAGAGTAGATAGTGTTGCCCTAGGCCTGCGTGCCTGTCTTCTTCGGCCTGCGTGCCACTTTGTATTTTGTTGGGCTATGCCCGGATTATTTTGGGGGCCTGCGTGCCCGGCATTTTATTTGTAACATCTGGATATCGCCGGCCAATTTGGTCGGCAATTTTAGTGCTCTATAATTTCGTTTGCTCATATCCATTTTGTTTTGCACGTTCGGAAATTTATTGTTACATGCTCGCATTTTGATAATTGTTGGTTATGCTCGCAGCGCCGAGGAATTATCTCAATACTTAGGATATATATTTTTTTTTTTTGATAATCATTGGTTTATGCTCGGATACACCGGGGAGTTATCCCTATAATTATAATATTATTGGTTTTTATGGACTATGCTCGGCTTAGATTGATTGCCCGGGCGTGTTGAATACGGTCCGGGTGCGCAGAGTAGGTGTGCGCTGATAGCGAGTACGAGACCGTGATTGGGGCCAAGTTCTTGCGGCGTGAACGATCCCATCGCGAGCTGGGGTTCTTCCGTGCAGGTACTTCCACGGAGGGTCTAGGTGTAGAGTCTTCCGTGTGGTCGGTCCTCCCATTTTGTGGGGAAATTCGACCGTTGCTGTCGTGGAGTCCTCGCGTTCGTACCAACGACGCGGGTCCATGCCCGGCTAGCACCCGTGTTGGATACAGGTGTCCGGGGGCGTTAGGTTGCGTCTAACTGTAATAACGTCTGAGTTTTTCAGCGTTCTAAGGCCGAGCAAGTTTTATTCCGAGGAGATCCTCGAGGTAGTAGGCGCCATTCTCAGTTTTATTGTAAACTCGGTATGGGCCTTCCCAGTTCGGGGCTAGTTTGCCCTCGCGCGAATCTTTCATATTTCTGCGGAGCACTAGGGCGCCGACTTCGAATTCGCGCTTGATAACTTTAGTGTTGTAGCGGAGAGCTATCTGCTGTTTTAATTTTGCTTCTCGGAGGGAAGATCCTGTTCGGATCTCCTCGACCATGTCGAGCTCTTCCCTCATAGCCTCGTCGTTGAGCTCCTCTTCGAGGGGTGACTCGGTGCGCCGAGAAGGTTCTCGAATTTCCACGGGGATCACGGCTTCGGTGCCGTAGGTTAGTCTAAACGGAGTTTCGCCCGTGCTCGAGTGGGGGGTTGTCCTATATGCCCAAAGTACACTATGTAGTTCTTCGACCCAAGCCCTTTTGGCTTCGCCGAGTCTCCTCTTCAGTCCTCGGAGGATGACTCGGTTGGCTGCCTCGGCTTGCCCGTTCGTCTGAGGATGCTCGACTGAGGTGAAGTGTTGCTTCGTGCTGAGCTTGGTCACAAACTCTTGAAACTTTCTATCAGTGAACTGGGTGCCATTGTCGGTGACTATAGCCTGAGGTACCCCGAACCGAGCGAGTATGTTTCGTTTGTAGAAACGGAGCACGTTTTGAGACGTGATCTTGGCGAGCGCTTCGGCTTCTATCCATTTCGTGAAGTAATCTACGGCGACCACTAGATATTTATTCTGGTACGAGCCGACCGGGAACAGTCCGACGAGGTCCATTCCCCAGGTGGAGAATTGCCAAGGTGAGGATAAGGATTTAAGTTCGTTAGGGGGAGCCAAGTGCATGTCGGCATGATGTAACACCCCAAATTCTACCCAAAATATCATGCGAGAAATCAGAGTATTTTAAAAACTATCAACAAGCATTTGGGATATCACATTTACTTCCTATAAACAACTCATAAACAGATACATAGCACTTTAATCTCAGAGAAGCACAAAACAACTTATAACAACTCTTAGACAAACCAACTTCATTTTAATATGCAGCGGAATCATAACATTCGAATTTATAAACAAATCATCTTATTTAATCGGAAACAACTTCAAACATCATAGTACTTCTCATTATCCAATTTGGAACTCAACAACTAAAACATGAACAACATAGAAACAACAATATAGACAACCCCCGAGTGCTACGTATCAGAGCGACACACCAACCAGATACGATGAATCTACAAACTTCCACAGTTATACTTGAGTACCTGCCCATTTCCCATGGTAGGGGAAACATCAGCAGAAGGGGTGAGATATCAAACATTATAAAGGAAAGTATGATAATACATATAGCAAAGATAAAATCATACACAATTCACCACTTCTCAATATAAGCAATTTGCATCACAACAATAATGTTAACTATCAACTATAACAATGTATTCAAGTTTACAAGTATGTCATTCAAGCACATAATAACATATACTTCATAATCACAACGTAAATTAATACAACTATCAACAATGGCAAAACATGGTTCATATATTCCACATATATACATATATCATTAATACATATATATATATATATATATATATATATATATCTATATATATATATATATATATATATATATATATATTTGCATTCGCATCATATACGTTTCATTTACATATATCACCAAAATCATGTATCAAACATCACCAAATTTAATTATCACATCTCATGCACACATAACAATCACCTAATCACATAATTACATATATTCAAACATCACATAACTCCAATGTAACTCAATGCAAGACATGTGACTCTATGCATGTGGTACCCAATATGGACCCAAAGTTCCACCGCTTCCGATTTATATAGAATCTAGCCACGCTTCAGATCCGGACAAGACCAAAGCCACCAAATGTAAACATATAGTTTACTGCTTTCCGATTCACTCTAGAATCCAAGCCACGCTTGTGTTTCAAAGCAATTCCACCTATGTTTCAAGGCACACTATGATATGAATGTATGTACAATCTCACAAATATATGCAATTAAGATCATCTCTACCATCTTAACTTTCCACATATCACAATAATTCAACTCTATGAATTATCCACCAATTGTACACAACATTCACAACACACACACATCATTCACATATGAGAGGCCAATTAATCAATTACGATTCACACAATCCAATTAACACTAGTAATCATACTATCTCATGTTAATTCTCATTTTTGTCAATTATACATGAACACACATTTTCAACATCAAGCAATTAGTCATTAGAATTAAGGCTAACCAACTAACCATAAAGAATCAATATCAAAACAACATCATTGGCATGACAATATATATTTCTCAACATACATATTCAAGCCAAAACACAATTACAAACAATTTCTCAAAATACCGTAATTTACCGATAAACCGAATAATTGGTCCAAGTCCAAGTATATTCCAATCACATAGACTTATTGGATTCAATTCAATTAATAATTTAACTATCCAATTAATAATTAAACTATATTAATTTCAATTCAACTATTATATTTCTATTCCATTATTTTCCAATTCTATAACAAAACAAATTATTTCACTATCAATGGTTTACTCACAACAAACATAACAATCTAATACACATAGATTATCAATTGCACACAACTTATCACATTTATATCATCACATTCCAACAAATCATCAAATACCCAAAATTGCAACATAGAAGAACATGGATATCAAAGTATAGAATTAAACTCACTATAACATACTATCATACAACCCTTTAGCATGAAAGAACCCCACCCTTACCTTGGCAAATATGAAATCTTTCACCATAGCTCTAAACTTTTCTCCAAAATAAATCCTTCAAACATAATTTGGAGACACACCTAAAAACCAGTTCGGAAATCAGCTTATCAGACGAACTTAAAATCCTCAAAATCAAAATCGCTTCGGTCAGAACTTACCTCTATGAGTCAGGAACGTTGTGTCAAAACCACGCGACGATCCAACGGTTGGATTGAGAGATACATCCGTTTTGCTAAGGTGACTCAATGCTGAAACTTGCTGCGAAAATGAGGTTTCTTCTAGCTTTTCTCTTCCACCATTGTTCTCTTCCCTTTTGCCTCTTTTCTCTTCTTCCTATCTTTTCCCCCAAATGAAAATAGTAACCTCTAAAACCCTAACCTTCTCTTACTATCTCACTGATGTCAATTGGGCTTAACCCACCAATCCATCCATTATGTTTCTATCACTTAGGCCCATTAGTTATATCTCTCTAATAACTCAATTAAGTCAAATACAAACACTCACATAATTAAATACTTAAATAATTATTATATCACATAATAACTAAATAAATAAGTAATTATTAAAAACACCAAATAATATAATTACTAATATAATTAATAAAAATATTAATAAAAATCGGGATGTTACAACTCTCCCCCACTTAGAATATTTTCGTCCTCGAAAATACCATCGACACAACCATCTCATCTCCAAAACTACACTTACTCTCCCCAGAATCACACGAACACAAAGGCGTTCCACACCTTCGACCATACAAAGCTTCAAAATACAAGCTCTCAAAAGATCCTCAAGTTACTGAATCGTCTTCTCCGTTTGACCATCAGCTTGCGGATGATAAACAAAACTCAAACACAACTTAATAATCAAAGTACTCTACAAAACTTTCCAAAATCTAGAAGTAAACTTTGGATCTCTATCAGAAACAACACTCGATGGAATATCATGCCAACTCACAATCTTTTCAAAATACAACTTTGCAAGTCTCTCCATCGGATAATCCCTGCTTATCGGAATAGAGTGAGCAAAATTCGTCAATCCATCTACAATGACCCAAATTGCCTCACAATTAATCGATTTCCTAGAAAAACCCAAAACAAATCCATAGAAATGCTATCCCACTTCCACTCAGGAATGGACAACGGTTGCATCAAACCAGACGGTTTCTGATGTTCAATCTTTGACTTCTGACAAGTCAAACACGAATACATAAATTCCGCAATATCCTTCTTCATACCTCGCCACAAAAATAACTTTCTCAAGTCTTGATACATCTTAGTAGCACTAGGATAATTACTCAACCACTTTGATGCCCTTCATCCCAAAAATTCTCTTTTTCAAATCCGAAACATCTGGAATACAAATTCAATCACGACATCTCATGACACCGTTCTCGTCAATCCGAAAATTATCACCTTATCCTCAATCAATCAATTTCATCTTGTCAACCAATTTCAAATCCGATTTCTGACCTTCTCTAATCTCATTAAGAATACCACAAGTAAGCTTCAACATACCAAACTCAAATCTCGAAATTATTCCAACAATTCCAATTCTTGAATCATCAACATAGACATATGCAATTATTTCCTACTCAATGCATTGGCTACAACGTTCGCTTTTCCCGGATGATAATTCAAAGCAAAATCCTAGTCCTTCAAGAACTCCAACCACCTTCTCTGTCTCATATTCAACTCTTTCTGATCAAGCATATACTTCAAACTCTTGTAGTCACTATACACATCGAATCTCGATCCAAATAAGTATTGCCTTCAAAGTTTTAAAACAAAAACAACGGCGGCCAACTCAAAATCTTGCGTCAGATAATTTCTCTCATGAATCTTAAGTTGCTTTGGAGCATAAGCTACAACTTGTCCTTTTTGTTTCAACATAAAGCCTTGCAAAACCTTCCTTCTTCTTAACCAACAAAAACATATGCACCTCTAGACGACACACTCGAACGAATCAGCCACTCCTCAAACAAATCTTCAAGTTGACTCTTCAACTCTTTCAACATCATAAGTAGACATCCTATATGGAGTCCTCGATACAAGACTAGTTCCAGGAACTAAATCGATCAAAAACTCAACTTTTCTTTCTGACGGTAAATCACTTACATCTTCAGGAAACACTTATGCAAATGCGTCAACTATCGATAATCCCCCAATCGTTATTTCCTCATGAACATCCAAAGTTGCAAACAACCTAAACAACATCGCACCATCTTGCACAGACTTATTCACTTCCAATATTATCAAGCTGGTAAGACAAGTCTTTCTCCAAAATAAATCCTTCAAACATAATTTGGAGACACACCTAAAAACCAGTTCGGAAATCAGCTTATCAGACAAACTTAAAATCCTCAAAATCAAAATCGCTCCGGTCAGAACTTACCTCTATGAGTCAGGAACGTTGTGTCAAAACCACGCGACGATCCAACGGTTGGATTGAGAGATACATCCGTTTTGCTAAGGTGACTCAATGCTGAAACTTGCTGCGAAAATGAGGCTTCTTCTAGCTTTTCTCTTCCACCATTGTTCTCTTCCCTTTTGCCTCTTTTCTCTTCTTCCTATCTTTTCCCCCAAATGAAAATAGTAACCTCTAAAACCCTAACCTTCTCTTACTATCTCACTGATGTCAATTGGGCTTAACCCACCAATCCATCCATTATGTTTCTATCACTTAGGCCCATTAGTTATATCTCTCTAATAACTCAATTAAGTCAAATACAAACACTCACATAATTAAATACTTAAATAATTATTATATCACATAATAACTAAAAGTTAGAACAAGATTTGTTCTGATCAATTATCTTAGTTTTGATGATAACAATAATATGAATTTTGCTTAAGATAATATGGTACTCTAATCCAATGCAATTTCCTTTTCAGGAAATATATAAAGAGTATGCATAAATCAGCGCTCAGAAGCTTTGACTCAGAAGGTTCAGCATGCAACATCAGAACATGGTCTGGCAAGACATCAGAAGATGGTCGAAGCAGAATCAGAACATGGGTCTATGGAAGCATCAGAAGAACATGAGATCAGAAGCACTGAAGTTCTGATGGTATCACGCTCAGAAGCACTTCAAGGTCAGAAGATCAGAAGATGCTTTGCACCAAGCTGTTTGACTCTGATGATATTCAAACGTTGTATTTACAAACATCAGATCAGAAGAAAGTACAAGTGGCAGGCTACGCTGACTGACAAAAGGAACGTTAGAAGCTATTAAAGGCAACGTCAGTAGACACAGCGTGAACAAGGCTCGAGGTAGTTGACAAAAGCGTATAACATTAAATGCAAAGCTGTACGGAACACGCAAAGCATTAAATGCGCTCAACGGTCATCTTCTCAAACGCCTATAAATATGAAGTTCTGATGAGAAGCAAGGTTAACAACTCTTAACCAAATTCTGTGAATATTAACTTGCTGAAACGCTGTTCAATTCAAAGCTCAGAATCTTCATCTTCATCAAAGCTCACTACATTGCTGTTGTAATATATTAGTGAGATTAAGCTTAAACGTTAAGAGAAATATCACAGTTTGTGATTATAGCTTTTAAGAAGCAATTGTAATACTCTTAGAAAGATTACATTAAGTTGTAAGTAACTAGAGTGATCGTGTTGATCAGAATACTCTAGGAAGTCTTAGCTTGTGTCTAAGCAGTTGTAATTAGAGTGATCACGTGGTGGTCAGGATACTCTAAGAAAGTCTTAGCTTGTGTCTAAGCAGTTGTTCCTGGAGTGATCAGGTTGTGATCAGGATACTCTAGAAGACTTAGTCGTGGACTAAGTGGAAAACCATTGTAATCCGTGCGATTAGTGGATTAAATCCTCAGTTGAGGTAAATCATCTCTGCGGGGGTGGACTGGAGTAGTTTAGTTAACAACGAACCAGGATAAAAATAACTGTGCAATTTATTTTTATCTGTCAAGTTTTTAAAGCTACACTTATTCAAACCCCCCCCCCTTTCTAAGTGAAAACTTTGAATACTGGAAAGATAAATTGGAAAGTTACTTTCTTGGTCTAGATGGTGATCTATGGGATCTTCTGATGGATGGTTACAAACATCCGGTAAATGCCAGAGGCGTAAAGCTGACAAGGCAAGAAATGAGCGATGATCAGAAGAAGCTTTTCAGGAATCATCATAAATGCAGAACTGTTTTGCTGAATGCTATCTCTCATGCTGAGTATGAGAAGATATCTAACAGGGAAACGGCCTATGACATATATGAGTCCTTGAAAATGACTCATGAAGGAAATGCTCAAGTCAAAGAGACCAAAGCTCTTGCACTAATCCAGAAGTATGAAGCCTTCAAGATGGAGGATGATGAAGACATTGAAAGGATGTTTTCAAGATTTCAAACTCTTACTGCTGGATTGAGAGTTTTGGATAAAGGCTACATCAAGGCTGATCATGTAAAGAAGATTATCAGAAGCTTACCCAGAAGATGGGGTCCAATGGTAACTGCATTCAAGATTGCAAAGAATCTGAATGAAGTTTCTTTGGAAGAGCTTATCAGTGCCTTGAGAAGCCACGAAATTGAGCTGGACGCAAACGAGCCTCAGAAGAAAGGTAAGTCTATTGCATTAAAATCTAATGTTAAAAAATGCACTAACGCTTTTCAGGCAAGAGAAGAAGATTCTGAAGAATCAGAATCTGAAGAAGAAGATGAACTGTCCTTGATCTCCAGAAGGCTAAATCAACTCTGGAAGAACAAGCAAAGGAAGTTCAGAGGCGTCAGAAGTTCAAAGAAATTTGAACGTGGAGAATCTTCTGATGACAGAAGATCTGACAAGAAGAAGGCTGTCTGCTATGAGTGCAATGAGCCTGGACATTACAAGAATGAGTGTCCGAAACTTCAGAAAGAAAATCCCAAGAAGAAGTTTCATAAGAAGAAAGGTCTTATGGCAACCTGGGATGAATCAGAAGATGATTCTAACTCTGAAGATGAGCAGGCTAACTGTGCGCTGATGGCGACAGAAGATGATGGATCAGAATCTACATCAGAATCAGATTCTGAAGAGGTATTTTCTGAACTATCTAGAAAAGAGTTAGTTTCCAGTCTAACAGAACTTCTGGAACTCAAAGCTCATCTTAGTATCAAATACAAAAAGCTGAAGAAGCAATTTGAATTTGAAACTAAGAAGCTGGAATTGGAAAATTCTGAACTAAAGGAAAAAGTTTTAAATTTATCCAAAAACAGTGGATCTCCTTCTGAAACAGAAAAAGCCACTCCTAGCATGAATCATATTCTGAAAGAATATGACTTGAGCTTCAGAAAATTTTTATCTAGAAGCATAGGCAGAAGTCAACTTGCTTCTATGATATATGCTGTGTCTGGAAATAATAGAGTAGGCATTGGTTATGAGGGTGAAATCCCATACAAGCTTGAATCTGTGGATGATATGAAAATATCATACAAGTCTCTGTATAACCAATTTAAATTTGGCCACTCCCATGATATTAGGCACACATCACATGCACAAAGCTTTCACATAACACACACTAAGAAGCATGTGACACAACCTAGGAAATATCATGAAACTCAGAATAAGAAGTATCATTCTGCTCCTCCTGTTAAATATTTTGCTAAACCCAAGTTCCACCAGAACTTGAAGAGAACTAACAAGAAAGGACCCAAGAAGATGTGGGTACCAAAGAAAAAGTCTATTCCTATTGCAGATTCTCTTGGTGACAAAGAAGATAACATTCAACATGTCATGTCACCTGGATTCAAGATGTTCTCAACACTTGAAGGGAAGAAGGATTGTTTTCCAAGTCCTGATACTTAAATCTGCTAGAGAAGTTAAGTGTGAAGGAGATCAGAAGAGCAAGTTTATTAGATCTGGAACCATCTGTTTAAGTTTGTTTCTAAAGCAATGGTGTTTCGTTCTTGGCTATTCTGAATGCTCTAAATGCTACAGAATATACAATATTGAAACATTGATTGTAGATGAATCAATAAATATCTGGTTTGATGATAAACGTGTTTCTAATGAAACAAAGCAGCTTAAGAATTTCTGCAGATACAGTTTTGTCTTATCAGAAGCTGCAGAACAAAGAAGTGAATCTTCAGAAGCTGTGTATATCAGAAGGAATGGATCAGAAGATCATTCAGATTTACATCAGCACACTTCAGAAGGAGTGTTTCCAGAAGAGAAACTTGATCAATCAGAAGCAGTGATCAGAATCAAAAGGCGTAAAGTCTATTCATATTCTACAGCTGACATCCATTATCTAATGGTGAACACGTGTCTGTGCGGTTAGTACAAAGCGTGCAGTTGAAAAGACGCCGACCTAGGTAACTGTTTTTAAATCATTTCATTTACCATGTTCTCTCTCCTTATGTCATTTCTCATTAAATGTATAATGATTTCTTTATTTTCAAATCTTTTAAATAACCCGCTTCATCTTCATTCTCTCTTTCTCTCTCTTTCTCTCTCTCTTGTGCATCCCCCTCGTTGCATTTTTTTTAAAACCCTAGTTTTTGATTTTGATCTCAAAGCATAATCATCATGAACTCATCTTCTTGTTCATCAAACTCAAAAGAAAACCTCACCTCTACACAAATCCTTCTAAGCAAATATGAGTATGCTCCCTTGAAAACTTGCTTAATACCCACGAAAGAACTGGAAGTTTTATGTGAAACTGCTGTGGACTTAAACAATCTTAAAGCGAATGGCTTTAAGTGTGATGCAAGAATATTTGAGCAAGGATGGTCTAAGTATCTTGATAGATTGGTTGGTCCAATTTATCCTGAACTTGTGAAGGATTTCTGGGTACATGCAACGGTTACCCCAACTGCCATCATTTCATTCGTGCTAGGGCATGAAGTGGTTATCAATGAAAAGCTCATCAGGAAGCTGTACAATCTGAATGATGAAGAAGGCTGGACTGGTTTTCGACATGCATCAGTTGATTGGTCTAAAGTTGAACAACAAATCTCTCAGACTTGTGGAATTGACTCTAACAACACAGGCACCTTAAGGCCATTTTATAGAGTATGGGCTGAGATTATTCTGGGTTCTCTTCATCACAGAAAAAGGATGCTCTCCTCCTCCTACATCAGTCCGGATCACAAGTATACTCTTTTCTGCATTGGCAAAAAGACTGAAATCAACATCTCCCATATTTTGTTTGAGAATCTGAAGACTTCTATCTTTGAGTCAAGAGAAGACGAAAGGGCGAAGTACCCTCATATTTCAAGAACGACTATTCCTTTTGGAAGAATGATTTCAGACATTCTGATTGAAAGCAAAGTGTTGGACTCCATCAGAAAACTCAATGCATCCCATTTGCTTGGAGTAGTTCAAGGCCCCATTTTCAATGGTGTGGATTTGTTCAGATTAGAACTCATTCAAAGTGTACCTTCCATATGCTCAAGCTTTCCTGACATTCTCTCAAGAAGAGTTGCTGTTGAAGGTTTTGCCCCCTTGTTTCAAGAAGAACTGCATCAGACTGTCAAGCTATACCTGGAAGATTGTGTTAGGAAGCAATCAGATATTGATCCTGCTTGGATCCGTGGCAGAATACTTCCGTCCAAGGCTGACCTTCTAAAGAAGGATCAGAAGGAACAAAAGGCTAGGTCTAAAAGAAAAGCCCGAGAAGATGAGGCTAAGGAAGCCAAGAAGTTGAGAGTCACCTTTGATCCTGACAAGGTGAACTCTGAAGAAAGAAGAGATAAAAGGATCAGAGATTCCTTTCGCAGAACCAGATCCTCTTCTTCTGTACAAACCTCCAGGCAGGTTTTTACTCCACCTCCTTCTGTCCCTAAACCATCCTTCCAATCACCTCCATCTAAACCAAAAATAAACTTCACCTTACCAAATCCTTCTCCATCATCCTTCTCCTCTCCTATTTTAAATCCCACTCCTTTAAGTATTCTTCCCCCAACCCCTTCTGATAAATCCTTCTCACCTATTCCCTTTACAAATACTCCATCCTCTTCTCAATCTAGCATCTCTGATATTCCATCATCATCAATCATTCTCTCAGATATCCCTTCTTCCTTATCCACCGCACCTCCACCTTCTATATCCCATCCCTTACCTACCAGAAAATCCAAACCTTACTGTCTTCTCTATCCTGACTACAAATTCACCTTCAATCCGCCTGAACCTGAACCCTATACCTACCTGGAACTTTTCAGACATGAGGTGATTAGCAGTCTAGACCTTCTGAAGGATGCATTTCTAAATGGTCTGGATGATGTTTCTACAAGAAATCTCTGGAGAAGATTTCGCAAGGATTTTCAAGTAGAAGCAATGGGAGTACAGAAAAGACTAGTGGTTGCTGCTCCTGGTTACCCTGGCTACCTTCTGGAGAATGATAGTGGTATATACTACCATCCTCTCAAAAATTGTGTTGCAGCTGAGGAGAAACCCTTTGTGGATGAGATGGAACAGTTAAGACTGGCTGCTGTAATGGAAGCAAATCCATGCAGGGATATGGTTATCTTTATTCCTGATCATCCTGTTCTGCTTGGAGACTTCAAGACACTCTTTAACTATCTAAGGGAAAACCCTTCTAAGAAAGGCCCAAGCTTGGTCATTCCGGAAGTTGTTGACCCACCAGAAGTTGAAGGTCCTTCTGCTCCCAGGAATCTAGCTGCCATTCTTCAGGCACTTGAGAATGGAGACTCGGAAATTCCTGTTGCAGAATATGGAGATGCTTCTATGCAAGAAGCAGATGTTGAAGATCATGTTGCTGAATCAGATCCTGTTGAGGAAATCCCTGTAAATGATCTATCCATGGAAGCTACAGATCAAGTTGCTATTCCTGTGGTTGAAAGCGGTGAAACTTCTTCTGATCAACCTTCTCGTCTTGCAAGGACTCTGGAAGAAATTCAGAAGAGACAGGATGAGCAAAGCTCACTCAATGCTGAGTTTAGAACTTTCATGGTGAGGCAAGATGGACACAACAATGAAATTCAAGAGATGCTGGCCAAGATCCTGTCAAAGCTAGGGTCATAGATTGAGTCTGTGTTGTTTCTTTCTTCTTGCTGCATCTGTTTTTGTGCATCTTGTCTTTCTTCTCTGTGTGTACTTCTGTACCTGTTGTTTGCACTTAAATGAAATCATCCTTTTCCTCCGTGTGTTTCTTTTTGTTTATCTCTGAATCTTTTCTGTTTTTTGATGATATGACAAAAAGGGGGAGAAATATGTGATAAATGATTTGATTTAATCAGTTGCTTTTACTAACAAGAACTACAAGTTCTATTTGGTTTAAGTGTTTTGCAGGTATAAAGAAGTGAAGAAAATCTTCAAAGCAAACACAAGAAGCAAAACCATAAGAAGCGTTATTCTATAAAAAGAATAAGCTTATGGAAACTGAAGCAAGCTGAGTGCTGTCAAGCTTCAGAATCAGAAGCACCGATAATAGAATTTGATCCAAAATTTGTCTATTTGCTTTGACAAAATTCTATTTGCTCTGATACATTATTTTAGCCTATATGGCTCTGATACATATCATGTGTTCTAATATACATTTTATGTTCTGACTCGTTCATGCTGACTTTTGTCGTTTAGTTTTTGTTCTGTAACATTTCAGGATGTAGAGATGCTCTGATGATGCTCTGGTACATTCAACAATGTTCTGATACAAATCTAGCATGAAGTGATGTTGGTAGAAATTCAAAGCTCTGAAGCTATCCGAGGGAAGCAGAAATCAGAAGCTGTGAATGTTCTAAAGATCCAGAAAACTCAAGTTCTGAAGCTGTCCTAAATGGAAGCAGAAATCAGAAGCTGTGAATGTTCTGAAGATCAAAGAAATTCAAGTTCTGAAGCTGTCCTAGATGGAAGCAGGAATCAGAAGCTGGGAATGTTCTGAAGATCAAAGAAATTCAAGTTCTGAAGCTGTCCTAGATGGAAGCAGGAATCAGAAGCTGGGAATGTTCTGAAGATCAAAGAAATTCAAGTTCTGAAGCTGTCCTGAATGGAAGCAGGAATCAGAAGCTATGAGTGTTCTAGGGATCTAAAGAAATTCAAGTTCTGAAGCTGTCCAATGGAAGCAGAAGTCAGAAGCTATGAATTCTCTGAAGACAGAAGCTTATGTGATCGTCTCTACCGAAATAATCAGGGAAGTCTTTTATTAAAGCTCTTCGAGTATTTATTTCAGGGGGAGATTATTTACCTCAGGGGGAGATTGTTAATCTCAGGGGGAGACATATTCACATGCTTATGCTATAGCTGTGTAATTTGTCTTTTGCCGTCTGCTCTTTCTGATCGCAAATTCATATCATTTATATGTTTTTGTCATCATCAAAAAGGGGGAGATTGTTAGAACAAGATTTGTTCTGATCAATTATCTTAGTTTTGATGATAACAATAATATGAATTTTGCTTAAGATAATATGGTACTCTAATCCAATGCAATTTCCTTTTCAGGAAATATATAAAGAGTATGCATAAATCAGCGCTCAGAAGCTTTGACTCAGAAGGTTCAGCATGCAACATCAGAACATGGTCTGGCAAGACATCAGAAGATGGTCGAAGCAGAATCAGAACATGGGTCTATGGAAGCATCAGAAGAACATGAGATCAGAAGCACTGAAGTTCTGATGGTATCACGCTCAGAAGCACTTCAAGGTCAGAAGATCAGAAGATGCTTTGCACCAAGCTGTTTGACTCTGATGATATTCAAACGTTGTATTTACAAACATCAGATCAGAAGAAAGTACAAGTGGCAGGCTACGCTGACTGACAAAAGGAACGTTAGAAGCTATTAAAGGCAACGTCAGTAGACACAGCGTGAACAAGGCTCGAGGTAGTTGACAAAAGCGTATAACATTAAATGCAAAGCTGTACGGAACACGCAAAGCATTAAATGCGCTCAACGGTCATCTTCTCAAACGCCTATAAATATGAAGTTCTGATGAGAAGCAAGGTTAACAACTCTGAACCAAATTCTGTGAATATTAACTTGCTGAAACGCTGTTCAATTCAAAGCTCAGAATCTTCATCTTCATCAAAGCTCACTACATTGCTGTTGTAATATATTAGTGAGATTAAGCTTAAACGTTAAGAGAAATATCACAGTTTGTGATTATAGCTTTTAAGAAGCAATTGTAATACTCTTAGAAAGATTACATTAAGTTGTAAGTAACTAGAGTGATCGTGTTGATCAGAATACTCTAGGAAGTCTTAGCTTGTGTCTAAGCAGTTGTAATTAGAGTGATCACGTGGTGGTCAGGATACTCTAAGAAAGTCTTAGCTTGTGTCTAAGCAGTTGTTCCTGGAGTGATCAGGTTGTGATCAGGATACTCTAGAAGACTTAGTCGTGGACTAAGTGGAAAACCATTGTAATCCGTGCGATTAGTGGATTAAATCCTCAGTTGAGGTAAATCATCTCTGCGGGGGTGGACTGGAGTAGTTTAGTTAACAACGAACCAGGATAAAAATAACTGTGCAATTTATTTTTATCTGTCAAGTTTTTAAAGCTACACTTATTCAAACCCCCCCCCCCCCCCTTTTCTAAGTGTTTTTCTATCCTTCACTAAATATATAAGTAATTATTAAAAACACCAAATAATATAATTACTAATATAATTAATAAAAATATTAATAAAAATCGGGATGTTACACATGACGCTGGCATTTGTCGCATTTACGGACATGCTCTTTGGCGTCTTGCTGCATGGTCGGCCAATAGTAACCAGCTCTGAGGGCTTTCCTCGCTAGTGATCGGCCGCCGAGGTGTTGGCCATTGATCCCCTCGTGGAGCTCTTGGAGTATCTCAGATGCTTGCGAAGCGTCGACACATTTAAGGAGAGGGACGGAGAAGCCTCGTCGGTATAGTTTGTTCTCGATGATGGTGTACGAGCATGCTCGTCTCTTGATAGTTGAAGCTTCCTTCGCGTCGGCTGGAAGTTCGTCCTTGGTGAGGAAGTTATATACTGGAGTCATCCAGCAATGGTCGTCCCCGATAGCGAATACTTGTAGAGCTTGCGCGTTTTTGCTTATGCTCGGTCTGGGCAAGATTTCTTGGATTACCGACTTGTTTCCGCCTTTCTTTCTCGTACTCGCAAGTTTGGATAATATGTCGGCACGTGAGTTATGCTCCCGGGGAATATGCTCGACGTCTGCCTTTGAGAATTTTTTCATTTTCTCTCTGACGAGAGTGAGATACTCGGCCAGTGTGTCATTTTTGGCTTGGTAATTGCCGCTGACTTGGGAAGCGACGAGCTGGGAATCGGTATAAATCATGACCTCCCGAGCTCCTACGTCTTCGGCGAGACGTAGGCCCGCTAGGAGAGCTTCATATTCAGCCTGGTTGTTCGACGTGGTAAAAGATAAGACCAAGGACACCTCGATGATGAGTCCCTCGTCATTTTCTAGGATAATGCCGGCTCCACTTCCCGAGTTGCTCGAAGCGCCGTCCACATAGATGGTCCATTTGTTTTCGGTGGGAGTCGGGCAGTTGGAAATCGAGGTCATCTCGGCCACGAAGTCAGCGAGCGCTTGAGCCTTCAGTGCCTTCCTACCCTCGTATTGTATGTCGAATTCGGATAGCTCGAGGGACCATCTTAGCATTCTCCCGGCCATGTCCGGTCGGCTGAGAAGTTGTTTGATGGGTTGGTCTGTCCGGACGACAATGGTGTGGGCGAGGAAGTAGTACCTCAGCCTCCGGGCAGCTGTTATTAGGGCCAGTGCGACTTTCTCTATCTGTTGATACCGCACCTCGGGCCCTTGTAGGGCTTTGCTTGTGAAGTATATTGGCTTCTGCCCGTCTTCTGCTTCTCGGATCAAGGCCGCGCTGGCTGCCTCATTTGAGACGGCCAGGTAAAGATATAGGATCTCGTTGCTATCTGGTCGGGAGAGGACGGGCGGCCTGGAGAGAACTTGTTTGAGGTGGAACAGCGCTTGCTCGCATTCCTCGGACCATTCAAAGGTTGCTTCTTTCCGAAGTAACTTAAAGAATGGGAGGGCATGCTGGGCGGATTTCGCGACGAAGCGGGATAGTGCCGTGAGCATTCCGTTTAGTACTTGGATAGATTTTTTATTGATAGGGGTAGGAAGTTCCGAGAATGCTCGGCATTTATCGGGATTGGCTTCTATTCCTCGCTCGGTTAGATAGAAACCGAGGAACTTGCCCGCCCGTACTCCGAAGGTGCATTTCTCGGGGTTGAAACGCATCTTGCAGGATCGGGCCTGCTTGAACACCCGTTCAAGGTGCGCTGTGTGGTCGGTGTCTTCTCGAGATTTGACGATCATGTCGTCCATATATACCTCGAGGGTGTCGCCGATCTCTTCCCAGAAAACCTTGTTCATCATCCGCTGGTACGTGGCTCCGGCGTTCTTGAGTCCGAAGGGCATTACGTTATAGTAATAGTTGCCCGACTCGGTCATAAATGCTGTGCATTGCTTATCGCATCTCGCCATGGGGATTTGGTTGTAACCTGAATAAGCATCCATAAACGATAACAATTTATAGCCGGCCGAGTTGTCGACCAGCCTATCAATACTAGGCAATGGATAAGCATCTTTGGGACATGCCCGGTTAACATCGGTATAATCAACGCACATTCTCCATTTTCCATTAGATTTTTTGACAAGTACAACATTTGAGAGCCAAGTTGAATACTTGGCCTCGGAAATAAAATTTGCCTCTAGGAGGTCTTTTACAGCTTTCTCGGCAGCCTCCGCTTTCTCGGGAGACTGCCGACGCCGGCGTTGAACTACTGCCTTCACGGCTGGATCGATGGAGAGGTGGTGGTAGGCGACCTCAGGGTCGAGTCCGGGCATTTCCGCTGCGCTCCAGGCGAACAAGTCGGCGTTGGCTTGAAGACATGCTACGAGCTGCTTCCTCGGAAGATCTGGGATGTCCTTGCCGATCTTTACCGCTTTGTCGGGGTTGTCGCCCAGCGGGATGAGGTCGAAGTCCCCGTCTGGGATAGGCCTGACAGGGTGAGTTACATTCGGCCTCTTTTCTTCGGCATTCTTCAGCTCTTCGTCAGTGAACCGAGCATCCAAGTCGATTGAGCTGACTTTTGGTGGATGTTGATCTTCCTGAGGATGATTGTCTTCGGCCCTCGGCTTTTTGTTTGGATCTGATGGAGGGGCGATCAGCTGCAACCCCTTCACGGAGGCGTCGAAAATCCTTCTGGCCGCTTCGATGTCTGCCTTGATGGTGGCCACTCGTCCCCGCTTTGTGTAGAACTTCATCTTGAGGTGCACGGTGGAAGGGACGGCGGTGAGCTCGGCCAGAGTAGGTCGTCCGATGATGCAGTTGTAGAGAGTCTTGCAGTCGATCACCAAGAATCTTGTCTTGACCTGCCTGGATGCTTCCTCTTCTCCGAAAGTGACGATAAGTTCGACGTAGCCCCACGGCTTGGTGGTAGCCCCGTTGAAGCCTTGGAGATCAGAGCCCACATAAGGAGTGAGGTGCGAGTCGTCCAGCTGGAGTGTCCGGAACAGGTGAGAATACATGATGTCGACCGAGCTGCCTTCGTCGACCAGGACTCGTCGTACGTCAAAGTTTGCCATTCTAGCTCGAACGAGCAAATGAATTGTGGCATTTGGAGCTCCGTCGGGCAGCTCTTCCAAGTAGAAGGTGATCGGATCCGATTTTCCTCTAAACTTCCGCAGAGTAGGGGCGAGATCCGAGTTGGCGCTGATCAACTCATCGAATTTTCTCTTTACCGAGCTGATAGTGAGGGAGCCGGGGTCACCGGCGTTGGAGATGACCATTGAGGCCGGGAAATGCTCCCAGGTGCTGAAGGCAGTCGTCACGCCGACTGAAGGGATGAAGTCTTCCGGTCGGGTTACGGACAGCGCGACTTGAAGCGGTCTGCTGTCTGGTGAGTTGCCCTCGTCAGAGTTCCGAGGGACGTCTCTTCGGGAAGGTTCTCCCTTCTTCGTGTACTTTGACAGGCGGCCCTCTTTGATCAGGGTCTCTATGGCATCTTTGAGATGTATGCATTCGTCGGTCAGATGCCCGTGACTCTTGTGGTACTTGCAGTATTTGGATTTGTCCGTCCCCGGTCTTGTAGGATTTGACTTCGGAGGCCTGATGCTGGAGTTCTTGAACTCGGTGTTTTGGCAGTCGGCCAGGATTTTCTCGCGCGAGACGTTCAAGGGAGTGTAGTCGTTGAACCGTCCTGCCGGCCCTCGGCGCTCTTTGGCGTCTCGGGACCTGTCGTCTCTCCTTTTATCCTGTCCCCGGAGTGATCCTGAATCATCGAGGTTTGAGCTGCGAGCAGCGTCACTGCCCCTCGAAGCTTTGATCGCGGCTGCCTCGCCCTCTTCAAAGTCGATGAACGCCTTTGCTTTGCGGAGGAGGGCGTTCATCGTGTGCACCTTCTCAATTTTAATGGCCTTCTTGAAGTCACTACCGGGGAGAAGTCCTCGTTCTAAGAGGTATCTCTTCATATAGTCGGCCGTTTGCACTTGGACGGCCTCCTTGTTGAACCTGTCGAGGTAGTCCCGAAGGGGTTCGTTGGGCCCTTGTATCACAGCCTCGAGATTGGCCTCCGATTTTGGTTGTCGTCGGGAGGCTGTAAAGTGGCTCAAGAAAAGTTCTTTGAGCTCGGTCTAGGAATGGATGGAGTTGGGACGGAGGTTTCTGTACCAAGTCATTGCTCCCTTCCTGAGGGTGGTCGGGAAGATGCGGCACTTGATAGAGCCCCTGACGACGTGATAGTCCATGATTGCTTCGATGCTCCGAATATGGTCGTCAGGGTCGATGGTCCCGTCGTATTGGTCCAACACTGGCGGTTTTTCCATTCCCCGGGGGAGGTGGGCTCTCCGGATACTCTCGGACAAAGGGCTGCGGAAGTCCTCTTCGTCGCTCGGTCCTGGTGAAGTGGAGTGCCTTCCTCGCCAGGGTCTTCCTTGTTCATTGTCCGGACTGGCGCGGTTGTCCCGAGGAGGACGTTCGCGGGGTTTCGGCGCAGCTTTGGAAGGGCCCCGACGATCTTGTTCAGGGGAGAGGCTTCTCGCTTTAGTGGCTTCTGGTCTCCGGTTCTTCCTGCTCTTTCTTGGTGGAGAGCGGGAACGTGTCCTCCGGCGGCGATATCTTCTCGGTGGAGAGCGTGAGGAAGATGGGGAACGCCGGTGGTATCTCCTCGGTGGTGAGCGCGAGGAGGAATAGGAGCGTGAATGGTAGTGCCTCTTCGGAGGGGAGCGGTGTCGTCGCTGCCTTTCCAGTTCGTGGATTCGGTCGTCTTGAATTCGGAGGAGGCTGTTTGTCATTTGTATCTCTTTGAGCAGGCGGACGGTGATGGGGTCAGCGTCCTCGGGAATGTTGAGTGGCTCCTCTTCTTCTCCATGACGGTCTCTCCGCCTATCGGAGGTGTGGGTGAATGAGGAAGCAGCATGCCCGTCTCTGGGGTCAGTCTCATTCACATTCTGGGGTTGTTCTGGCCCATTGTGAGTTCGGTGCTGCTCGTCCTCCCCATTCTGAACGTGTCCCTCGGGAGGGACTTGGTCAACGTTCTGAACCTGTTGGAGGCCCTGCAGCTGCTGGATGCTATGGATCTGCTGCCTCCTAGGTGGTGAGGTCTCATGCCCGGGTCTTCTCTGCCCGGCAGGAGTATGCCGATTTCCTCCCTGCCGACGTCGATTCGCCCCCTCGCGGGTGGACTCGTCGATCAGGTGTTGCAGGAGGAAGGGATCAGCGCTTGGGATGTTGTTGTTGTTGTCAGCCATGACGATTGGAAAAGGATTAGCTTTGATCTTTGTTTGTTAAAGACGGGGAAGCAAGATTCCCACAGACGGCGCCACTGATCGTACCTGATCAGAAGAATCGTCGTAGGCTGCTCGGACTGGATCTTCTAGGAAGGAGGGGGTGTACCTGCAAGGTACTCCGATGCCAAAGTGAGAAGACGAGCAAAGGAGTGCAAGTACTAGCTAAAGGTTAGAAAGAAGTGAATACCTGACCCTCTAGTCAAAGAGGGTATTTATAGCCCCCAGCGCTGGGCCATGATCTCGCTATTGAGTTGGATTCCCAAGCCTAACTAGGAGACTTCCAGGTTTCCTGAGCGGAAATATCGGAGGTGCGTGCATGCCCTCTGTCCTGGTTAACCGCTCAGAAGTTCAAGGGAGACGCGGTCTTTTAGGAGCCACGTGGAATCTGTGTTGTTCGGAGGGTTGGATAAGAAGGAGCCCTGCGCGGAGCAGGGTCCTCGGCGACGAAGGTGCTCGTGGGGGATGCTAGTGCCGGGCGTTGGCTCGCGGGGAGCACACGATCATGCCGGGCGCCACATGATCCGTGGATACGGGCTTGCCGAGCATGTCTAAGGTGGGCATCCTAGGTGCAGAAGAGGGTCATGGAGGAACGTGGGCCTCTGAGGTTTACTGGGCCGAAACTATGTTGGGCCTAACCTTGGCCCAGTCCAGAACAAATTTTATGTATAATATCGAGCATATATTTTTTTAAACGGTGGAGTATAAACTAAATAAAACAAAAACGGTGGATTATAATAAATGCTACAATTATGAATTTCATTAAAACAAAATTTAATCATTATTATTTGATTCTCTCATATTAGAAATCAAGCGTGTGATCTGTTTTATAGTTACCCTTTTTTCAACTTTTCCTCGCTAACTCCAAATTAATTTTTTTTATTACTAAATAAATTTTGTTAAAACGGTGAGTATTATTTCAACAAAAAAATTTTAATTAATAAATTGATGATTCACTCATTTATTACATTAATATAAAATTTTAATTAATAAATTTATTAATTACTATTTTTATTAATTGGTAAAAATTTATAACATAAACCTTTGAATTACTTTTGTCCCTTCGCATTCCTCCACACCTTTATAAACAACCTTAATCCCGCATTCGTTATTTATTCACTTCTATACCCATTTCACTTATTTACTATTTTTTAGAATTTTTCACTATGTCTATTATCGATAACAACTTCAATCCGAAGTTCTTCTTTCATTGCTATGTTTTATAGATTTGTGTATTTTAGTGAGTTGTGCAAATTATTTCAAAAATAATTTGTAGATTAGTTTATCTTATTATTAAATCTCATACTAAATTATTTTATTTTCATGTTAAATATTGTATGTTTTTGCAGGTTTAAGGTAGATAGGATAGGGTATAACAAGAAGAAACAATGAAAATTATATTTTCTTTGAAATAAGCAAATGCAAGAGATCGGAGGTAAATCTGGGTAGAGTGTAATTATTTTCGTCGGAAATATTTGGCTAAGCTCCTTTAGTATCTCAAAAACAAATAATTAAATTGTAACTTAAATATAATTTCTTACATACATGGAGAGAATGAAAACCATAGACATTACTCCATGACCTCTAAGATTTTGTATTCTCCTAATTTCCTTTCATTTCTAACACTTGATTTCCTACCTGCGAGGATGTAGAGTATGTCCAAACATTCTCATCATTTATTTGTAGTTCATTATTATTTTTCGTAAGAGCTTTGTTCTATCCATAAAACTTTAGATACAGGGTGTCTATTTCTCCATTTTATCAATTTAATATTTATTTATTATTATTAGTATTAGATTAGTAGTTTTATGACTATTGTGTTTGGTAATATTTTTATTTAATAATTTCAACTTCACATTATGTAAGGATTTTCTCCTTAATATTGACACTTAAATAATAAGTCTACTCAATATTTGTTTCTATTGAAATTATTGTTTATGAGAATCAAATGAGTTGATAATCTCCACCTCCTCAATGTTAAAAAACTGAACACAAGAAAACTTTATCGTGTATATAATATGCTTATTTTTAACACTTTGAAAACTCTATTGTAACTAATTAATGTGCAAGAGATCGTATGTACGAACTTCACAATCTTTCATATCTATAAGGATATAAAACTGATTAAGATATTAAGATATTGAAGTTACTTTCTTCATATTTGTCCTATTTATTTTATTTGACTATTTACATAGTCTATTATAAATTTTAGTTTTTTAAATTTGATTGTAGTAGTCATTTTATTGCAATTATATATGTCACTGCTTTTTACCAAAAATAAATAAAATATATCATTATAGTTTCTTTAAATTTGAAGTATAATGTATTGAATATGACCTAAATTCTTTTGTTCAATGAATTATATCATATTAACAACTTTAATAATATATTATAATGTTGCTCTAAAATTAGACCTACAAAATTATCCATCTCAGTTCACTAATAACTCGAATTTGTTTTCTCGGTATCTTATACAATATATTATAGGTAAAATCAAATCAATAAAAAATTTAATTAATAAGTATTATATCCAACCTTTTTAATCAACAATTAAAAATATTTATTTCCATTAAAGAGGAAATTAGGTATCCATATTGGTGACAACATCTTTAATTTAAATTGTATAATTTTAAACTCGAACAAATTCTAAATATTATATGCAAAAGATAAAATAAATAAAAAATATAGAAGAACATGCTTTAAGATTCTTAAGATTATAAACATGGTAGTTTTAATAAATTATAATTTCAAAAAGTTTAAGATAAAAAAACATTTTAAAGTCTTTCCGCGCAACGCGCGGGTCAACATCTAGTTATTAGTAATATTAAAGTCATTGGTACATTTAACCTAACTCGTTAGAATAAAGAATGTGATGATGGGAGAGGTTTCCATGCAACTAGGGGTGGGAATCGGCTGGACCGAGCTAGCCTTTGCCAAGCCTGAGTCTGACCTGCTATAATATTCAAAACCTAAGTCTGGCCTGTAGCCTATCATAGGCTTATTTTTTTTGGCCTGGGTCCGGCTTTTTGAAGGCCTGATTGGCCTATTAGCCTACTTAAAAGCCAATTTCATTTGAACATTTGTAAATAAGTCATTCAACTCGTCTTTATATAAGCTAACAAATTAAAAGATCAGTGAGATTAAATGTTTGTTTGCATTAGTTTATTTAAGTTTACCTAGTAGCATAAATTTTGTGATATTATTTGTTTGAGAGAACTTATCGAAACAACTTATGACATTGTTCATAAGATTCTTTTCATCTTATTTTCATAATTTCTTCAAGATAACTAAAATTTATTTTTATATTTTTAATTCAAAGTAAAAAATATAATATAATAATAATAAAATTATTCATATTTATTTAAATAGGCCGGCCTCTTAGAGTTAAAAGGCTTTTTATGTGGCCTGTGGCCTAACATTTTTAGCTAAATAGGCTTATAAAAAAGCCTAGGCCTTTTCTATTTATCTAAAAAGTTTGGCCTGACCTAGGCCTATGTAGGCTAGGCCGTAGGCCCCTGTTAGTCGGTCTGGTCTATTCCCACCCCTACATGCAACTATATCTCTTTCGGAGTATGTTTGTTTTATTTTTAAGAATATATATATATATATATATATATATATATATATATATATATATATATATATATATATATATATATATATATTAAAAATGTTTTTTTAAAACATTTGAAATTTAAGAATAACTATTTAAATAAAAATTTTATTTTATATTTTAAATAAAAATTGTAAACTTTTTTAACAAAATATATTATACTATAATTTATTTTTTTGAAGAACTATAAAAATCAATTTTAATGAAAACTGAAACAAATGGCTTTCATTTTTTCCAAACTCTAGTGCCCTTAGCACCTTTAATCATATCTCTTTTAATTTTAAAAAAATCATAACTTTAACTAATTATGAAATCACAAATATTTTTCTTATGTATAAATTTGATATTAGTTATCTCATATTAAAATATTATAATTATTTTATTTTAATTTATTAAAAATTTTAAATTTATCTAATTGTTGAGATGAAGTTGACAAATAACAATTTATCATTTTTAAAATTAATTAAAATATACAATAAAAATAATTAAATAAAAGGTTATTTAAAAAATAATTAAATGAAGTTAATACTTTATTAACAGTTTTAATATTAACAGTTTTTAAACAGTTACAAATTTGGCTTGAAAAAATAACAATTGTTTTTAAAAAATGTGTGTAAGGGTTCTTCCAGTTTAACAATCCGGCACTTATTTATTGATCACCTCTTGCATTATGACATTGAAGCAGCATGATTTACGACCGCTTCCAGAAGTGGGAGAGTAGGGTAATTTCCCCTATCATTCAGAGCAGCATGATTTACTTCACCCTAACTTTTTCCACACCGTTGCAGACCAGAGACACGTATCTTCCCATGTTCGCTCGCTTTGAGCGGATTTTCAAAGAAGCAGGCGACGTCGAAGAAATGGTATCACATCCAATATCCTTGGTAGTTGAATGAAGGGTGATGTGATATGACCAAAGCACCTCGTGTAGTTGTTCAGCCTAAAGTCCTTTGACATCATCTAGCTTCTTCTCGATACCCTTCAATATTACCTTGTTTTCTAGTTTCTCTTTCCTATTCGTCTGTGGATGGCTAACAGAAATAAACTTTGTTTTCACTCCTAGGTCGTGACAAAAACCAAATATGGTTGTGCTCGCGAACTGAGTGCTATTGTCTGTAATGATGAAGTTTGGAAAGCTAAACTGAAACATAATCCTACCAATAAAAACAACGGGCTCTTCCCGCTGTGATCTTGGAGATGACTTCAACTTCTTTCCATTTTGTGAAATACTGTACTCCAACGATCATAAACTTTAGTTGGTTAAGTGCTAAGGGGAAAGGGCCTAGAATGTCCAACACTCATTGGTAAAATGGCTAGGCCATCATGATGGAGTGGAGAAGTTCAGCTAGTGCATGATGCATATTGTTGTGCCTATAGAATTTATCTCATTTGCTAATGAATGTCATATTCTGCTTCATTATGGTAGGAAATTAATATCCCGTCCTAAGCAGCTTGTGGGTTATATCTCATCCGCCAATATAACTGCCACATGCCCCTCAATTTACTTTAGTGAGGAGTAGGGTAATTTCATGTTCCCTTAGATACCTTAACATGGGAAAAACCATTCCCATTTTTAGATCCTCCCTAACATCAGAGTGTATTTTGGTGCACAATTGTTCTTTGCCTTTAATTCGTCTTGTGGTAGTTCATGTGATTACAGATTGTGGAATATGGGCATCATCCAACCATTGGCCTGGGAGACTTTAAAAGTATTGGTCTCACCCCTCAATACTAGGGACGACGAGCGTTTCCTGAATTACAGTGCGGTTGTATCCTATTTTCTTCGAGCCAGAGAGCTTGGACATAAATTTCTCCCTAAAATTCTGCTCATTGGGCACATATATTATCTCGAAAGATTTGAATCATTCTAACAAGTCACATACCTTTTTAGATATTTGACGAGTTTACGCTCTTTCGTTAAATATTCCTCAACTGATCTCAAACCAATGTGGAATTTTACACAGGCTATCCTCCAAACCAAGATGAAATTTTATGTTGTCTATCCTCAAAAATGAACTATGGTTTTGCATACAATAGGGGTGGACAGGTTTTGAGAAATCCGTCAGTCCCCATCTGATCTATGGTAACCGTTTGCACACGGTCGAATTCAAAACGGATTTCGGGTTTAAAGAGTGAAAAAATCGGGTTTTAATTGCTTGTAACGGCTTGGTTCGGTCGGGCCAATTCAACCTAAGGAAAATTGAACCCGACTGCACTGCTGGTTTATTATATCATTATGTTAGCTGGAGTGGACTATATTTTTTTAAAGCCTAATAGCAATACCCATTGTTCAAACACCAATATATAACTAAAAACCATAACCGTCACACAGTTTGTCTCTCTTCCTCCTTTTTCTTACACGCTCCATTCTTTCTCTTGTCTTATTTTTTTTTTTTGCTCTTAACTAAATACAAAAATCATCAAAGGTGAGAATTTCTATTGTGTAATCTTCATCTCCTCAATTTTCTTCGTTATCTTCACTAATATTGGTTGAAGTTTGGTGTTGTTACTGGTTGTAGCATCGTTATCTTTGTCTCCTCAATTTTCTCCCTCTTTAATTTCTTGTTTCCTCTCTTTTGTATGTTGCATAGTATTGTTTGGTTTGAAAGATGAATGGTTGAATGATGAATTAGGAAGAAACAACAAACTTTCATTTTTTTTATAATTCGAATGTTATAAGATATTTCTTGTTCCTATTCGGTAGGAAGAAGAAACAAGATGTATGTTATGGAAATTTTTCTTTTGTTATTTTATATAATATTAAAACGGAAAAAAATTAATAAAATGGATAAAAAAATAAAATCGGTCACTAATTATAAACCGCTCAAACTGACCCGAAAATCAACCAAACCTTAAACCTGAAAACCGATGATAAAAACTGTTTAAATTGGATCTCCACATATTAAGCCAGATTGAATATTTGAGACCGAACCCAAATCAATCCGACCGTTGTCCAACCCTAGCCTACAATATTACCTTATATATTGTAATATATTCTTACCTAACGTGATTTATCATTTCCTACTTTTAATACCATTAATCAATTTTATTTGCTATATTTCATAATTTAATATCATAACTTGGTTAATAGAGTGTAAATATTGGTTATTATATTTTATATTTTAATGTCAGAGTTTGGTTAATGTTAGGTAATTTATTGGTTAATGAAGTAGTAAACTTGGTTAATGAATTATAAGTAAAATATGTTATTAATAACATATATTTTTTGTGGTTAATGCAATACTAAAATTGGTTAATGAAAAATTTTATATTTGTGTTATAAAAATAATTTTAAAAATAAAAATATTTTTTATAAATATTATTATTTTATTTAAAAAAACATTGTTCACTGTATAAATATGGTGAAAAGTGTTTGGTGTAAGTATTTGGTGTACACAATGGTGTAAAAATTACCTGAGAAAAACAGAGTCGGGTACGACTCTCTAATCTGATCCTCACGCTCCCAAGTCAAACTTCCGCCAGTTGGTCCACCCTATTGTACCTTCACCAAGGAAATCTCTTTACCATGCAATTTCTTCACTTCCCGACTTTCTATCTGCACGGGTGATGCTTCAACTGTTAGGTTATCTCTTACCTGTGCATCATCCATTTGGATCAATTGCGAAGGATCCGGAATGTACCTCATCAACTGAGATACATGAAACACGTCATGAAGATTTGCAAGCTACAACGATAAAGTAATCTGATAGGCCACCTCACATATCTTCTTTGAAAACTGGTATAGACCAACAAAACGAGTGGTGAGCTTTTGCAACTTCTAAGCTCTATCAGCAGTTGTTACCGGAGTAACTCTAAAAAACACATAACCTCCCATTTGGAACTCAAGTGTTTTTCTCCTCTTATCATGATAACTCTTCTGACGGCTCTAAGAACCTTTCATCTTCTCTTGAATCATCTTTATCTTTTCAGTTGTTTCTTGCATGATCTCAGGTTTGAGCACTGCACTCTCTCCTGATTTGGTTTAACACAAAGGATTCCTACACCTCCTTCCATACAATGCCTCATATGGAGCCATCCCAATACTAGAATGAAAACTATTATTATAGGTAAACTCAATCAATGGAAAATGGGTGTCCCAAGCACCTCCTTGTTCCAAAACACATGACCTCAACGAATCTTCCAAAGACTGGATAGTCCTTTCTGTTTGACCATCAGTCTACGGATGGTAAGCAGAACTCAATCTCAACTTAGTACCCAAATCATTTTGCAAACTTTTCCACAAACTCGGCATAAACCTCGGATCTCTATCTGACACAATTCTCGATGGTATACCATGTAATCTCACAATCTCTTCGATATACTTCTCAGCTAAATTCTGCAAGGGATGATTGATCTTCATCGGTAGGAAATGAGCCGATTTAGTCAATCTATCCACTATCAGCCATATCGAATCATTGACCTTACTAGTCTTCAGCAACCCCGACATGAAGTCTATGGAAATATTATCCCATTTCCATTCCAGAATATCCAACGGTTGCATCAGTCCCAAAGGCTTCTAATGTTTAATCTTTGACTTCTAACAAGTTAAACAAGCATAAACAAACTCACCAACTTCCTTTTTCATACCGAGCCACCAAAGTAGCTTCTTCAAATCCTGATACATGTTTGTAGCACCGGGATGAATACTTAAACCACTTAGATATCCTTATTCAAGAATATTCTTTTTAAGTTCTGACACGTCTGGAACACACACTCTATTTCTGAACCTCATCATGCCACTATCGTAAATTTGGAAATCACCTTCATTACCTTGGTTAATTAGCAGTAACTAGTAAACCAATCACACATCAGCTTTCTGATCTTCTCTGATCTCATGAAGGATACCACTGGTAAACTTCAACATACCTAACTTTACAATTTTAGGCGTTTCTTCACACACTAAGCTCATATATTTGAATTTCTCAATCAATTCGAACTCGCGCACCATAAGCATCAACATATGCAAATATTTCCTACCCAGAGCATTCGCTATAACATTTTCTTTACCAGGATGGTAACTCAAATCAAAATCATAATCCTTCAATAACTCAAGCCATCTTCTCTGCCTCATATTTAGTTCCTTCTAATCAAATAAGTACTTAAGACTCTTTTGATCAATGAACACTTCAAATTTCGAACCAAACAGATAGTGTCTCCAAATTTTCAGTACAAAAACCACTTCTCCGAATTCGAAGTCATGCATAGGATAATTCCTTTCATGCACCTTCAGTTGTTTGGACGCATAAGCTACAACTTGAACATTCTGCATCAGTACACCACTAAGACCCATCTTAGAAGCATCACAATATACTACAAACAATTCACTTGGATTGGGGAAAACTAATATTGGAGCAGTCATCAACTTCTTTTCAGTTCCAAAAAACTTTCTTTACACACAACATCTCACACATATGCTTTGCCTTTTCTACTCAACTAAGTCAAAGGCAATTCCAAATTAGAAAAACCCTCCATAAACTTGCGGTAATAACCATCCAAACCAAGAAAACTTCGTATCTCAATAGCAAACTTCAGATTCTACCACCGTAACAAAGCATTAATCTTAAAAGGGTCGACAAAATTCCACCACTTGAAATCACATGGCCAAGGAAACTCACTTCCTTCAACCATAACTCACACTTTGACAATTTTTCATACAACTTCTACTCTTTCAACACTTGCAACACAATTATCAAATGCTCAGTGTAACACCTGAGGCTGAAGAAGGCGAAGGGTGGTTGCACCGCATGTAACACCTAAGGCCGAAGAAGGAAAGGGGGATTACCACATCGAAATGAAAGGGATCTTGAGTCTGTGGAGGGAAGAGACTCCATGGTTGAAGGAAGACTTATAAGGACTGATAAGTACTTCCTATACCAATAAGATGTATCTTCTTTTTTGGTAGCCTATCACATAAGAACTGCAAAGTTAAGGAGGCTTGACTTGAAGTAGTATTTGGATGGGTGACCTTCTGGGAAATTTCCCGGAAAGCTTGTGAGTGAGGATAAATCATGCTGAAAAGACCCGTGTTGGTTTGTGGGGTCAGTCAACAATCCCAGAAGCAGTCTAGGGCATTACAAATGGTATCAGAGCCATACCTCTCCTAGTACGATATGGTTCGAGGACAAACCATGCGGAAACTGGTGGGCGTGTAACACTCGAGGCCGGGGAAGGCGAGAGGTGGTTTCACCACATGTATTACCAGAGGCCAAAAAGGGCAAGGGTGGTCGCCATATCGGAATGAGAGGGATCTTGAGGCTGTGCAGGGAAGATACTACATGGTTGAAGGAAGGCTTATATGGATTGATAGGTACAACTTATACCAACAAGATGTATCTTCTTTTTCGGTAGCCTAATAAATAAGAACTTCATAGTTAATGAGGTTTGACTTGGAGTAGTATTTAGATGGGTGACCTTTTGGGAAGATTCCCAGAAAGCGTGTGAGTGAGGACAAATCATGCTGAAAAGACCCGTGTTAGTTTGTGGAGTCATTCGATAATCCTGCAAGCAGTCTGGGGCGTTACACTCAGCATGTTCTTCTTTGATTTGGAATAGATCAGAATATCATCAATAAAGACCACCACAAACTTATCCATATACAAATGGAACGTTCGATTCATATACTCCATGAAAACACCTGGTGCATTAGATACGCCAAATGACATTACAGTGTACTCATAGTGACCATACCTTATTCTAAACGTCGTCTTTGGAATATCATCTGGTTTAACACAAATCTAATAATAACCAGACCTCAAATCAATCATTCTAAACACACAAGCACCCACCAACTGATCCATTAAATCGTAAATTCTCAGAACTGGATACTTATTCTTAATAGTCACCTTATTCAATTGTCAATAGTCCATGCATAATTTCATACTACCATTTTTCTTTTTAACCAACAACACAGGAGCACCCCATAGAGAAACACTCGGTCGAATAAACTTTTTCTCAATTAATTCTTCCGATTGTTTCTTCAGTTCACCCAACTTTGAAGCTAACATTCTGTAAGGAGCCATTGACACTGGACTTGTACCAGGTACTTATTATATAGCAAACTCCACCTCACGCTCTAGAGGTAAATCACTGATGTCATCTCGAAACACCTCTGGAAATTCATAGACAACAAGTAACTCAACACTGACAACTTCACGTTCAATATGCAATGCCGAAAATATTGCAAACATTTGAGTTTCATCTTCTAAAAGTCCATCTACTTGCTTAGCAGATAAAAACATCAGCTCTCCACCGTCACCAAACTCTGGGTACCTCATAGTCTTACTGTAGCAATTGATATGAACATAGTTGAACTCCAACCAGTTCATTCCAAGAATAACATCAATTTGGTGCAAGGGTAAACACAACAAATCCATCATGAAACTCTTACCATAAATGGTCAAAGGGAAACTCAAATAGACTAGCGCAATAGTTATAAAACCATTAGCTAGAGTATCAATCACCATACTCCCACTCATAAAAGACAATTTCAAACCCATCATAGTAGCACATCTAATCGAAATAAACAACTGAGTAGCACCAGTATCAATAATAGCAACCAACTCAACATTGTTAATAAAATAAGTACCTCGAATCAAGTTGTCCTTCTTAGAATCTTCTAAACCACTTAAAGCGAACACTCTACCATTAGTATAAGCAGTAGTAGTATCCTTCTTCGGCTCCTAACACTAGATACTAATGTGACCCTGTTCACCACAGTTGAAACAAGTCGGACCTTCATTTTTGCATTTAGGGGCATGATAACCTGTCTTACCACATTTGAAACATCTTAGCACTTTATTGGTATAATCGTTGGCACGATGATCTAACTCACCACACTTAAAGCACCTGGTCGAAGCAAGAGCTCCTCCCCCACTTGGCTTATTCTCATCAGAAACTCTTTGTTTCCCTTTGTCAGTAGGAGTACTATACGACTTACCACAATCTTGTTTCTTGTCTTTCTTCTCATTATAACTCTTATAAAAAGAAGATTTGGCTCTAGTATCCTGATCATAAATCCTACACTTATTCAATAGCACAGGAAGTTGGTGAATCTCAAGATACCCAATACCCTGCTTGATCTCTAGACGTAGTCCATTCTCAAACTTGATGCACGTCACACTCATCAATATATCACACTCACCGGTACATCATAATAGAACATAGAAATATTTTACATCATATAATCACATAACTCACAATTATCGTCACATCACAAATCACCAACAAAATTCATGCAATATTTCATAGGATGTTAATGCAACAACACTTACTCAATGCATGTGGTACCAAAAATTATGAACACCTGGTTCATCACCCTTCAAAGATCCCCACCATAGGATCAATTTCCTCTTGGAACCATAGCACATCACAAATACACTCAATCCACACAATAGGATTGAGGCACATCACAAGCGGACCACCGTCCAAAAATGCTATGAATGTATGATGCACAACAAAGTCATATAAATTTCGACAACGGCTAGTCAATGGCATCATCATTCATATTACTCATCTTCACATATCATATATATATACAATAAACATGCACATCATTAAATCATCATCACAACACCGTCTTTAACGTCACGACAACATCACAACATCGTATTCGTCATAAAAATAGGACATTATAGCATAGCAATCATATCAACACATAGGTACTAGAATCATGCCTCAAATAAATTATAGGTCTACGCGTCAGCTTCCCAACACATTGAACGGCGCGTCAAACCGACTACTGAAATTCAAGTTACGGCCTTTTGAAGAAATGCTGCCAGACTGCTTGCCTCAGCTTCGCCAGGCGGCCTAGGAGCGCTCTTCTCGCTTCCTGCTCGCCTAGTGTTCGCCCGACGAATTGAGCAATTTGGACCCCCCTTGTTTCATTCCTCGGCAACGCTGGGACGAAATTCCCCCCATACATTTTCCAGGGGCCTCATCCTTCTCACTTCATGCTCGCCCCGCGACGTCGGAGCGCTCTGCCCGCCCTACGAAATTCGTGATTCGGCAACTTCTCAATTGCGATTCACTGTTGTTCCAAGCCATACCAATTTCGATTCCATACATCATACTCATTCCAAAACGCATTATAAACATTGTATATCACGTATTAACATCAAATCACATCATCATATCATTATGGACGTAAATCATAGTATATAATCATCATCATCAACAATTTCATAATACTTTTCATCAAATTATCATACAAGGCAAAAACCTACCACTACCTTAACCCAATATCAATCATAATAAACCTGATTACACCCTTTTACCTCGAATTCCTAGCAATCGATCTCTTTCTTCGTGTTTTATGGAAGTTCCTCTTTGGTTCTCAGCGTCCTAACTCTCATTTCACGTCTTTTCTCTATTCCACAATCGTACAAAATAAACCTCATCTCTCTTATTTTATCTTTTTACTTAGTTACACCTTAGACCCTTTATATGCTATTCCTCTTATGCCCTTATTCACCTTTTCACCTTAAAAATCTATTAAATTATTATTATAACTATAAATAATATAACTCAAATTATTTAAATCTAAATAATTCTAATTAGCACCTTAATCCACCATTAACCCACAACATACCACACATACCTCACATAAATTCACAAAAGATCACAAACAATCAATCAAATAATTAAATCTAAATTTTGAGGTGTTACAGATTTGGCCTCTGAAGATGAGTCAGCGTCTGAAGGTGACTCTAAAGCTAAAGGAGACTTTGAAGGTAAGTTTAAGTTTAAATGCGAGTATGACTATGAAGGTGGAACTTCTGAAGGTGGTCTAGCCTATAAAGTTAGCCTAACATCTGAAGAAGATTCTAAACATGTTCAGAGGTACCAAAGAAGATTTATAGAGTTTTACATGTTGCGAGTGTCATACCCCAAAATTTACCTCCCACACTTTTCTCATAACAAAAACAAGGTTCAAATCTCAAGGCATGGCTCATTCACATAATCCAGATAATCCACAGTCAACTGATCCAAATTGAAAGGTTAACCAAAGTCAAAGCATGATCCAAACTTATAACCATTGGTCACATAACAAGTATGGGGAGGTATATCCATCATTTGATCAAATATTGATCATGATTCCATTAACAGAAACTCAGAGATGAACAAATACAAAAAGGTTCAAATTAGGGTTTCTTTAGGAGAAAGTCAACCCAACTTTGACTGGGCATAACTTTCACCTGGAACATCAAAAATTCCCCACTCAAAGCCTATTGTGAAGGAAATTGAATTCTCTACAACTTTGTGTCTCACAAGCCAAGGCTAAAAATGCTTCATTTAAGAGATACAAAGCAAAAGATTACAGGTCATTTTCAGGCATCCTTCAAAAGTAGTTTTTCCCAAAGAGGATATGATCAAGATAAAAGTTCCAAATGAAAAATATATTCCAAAGTGGCTTGTAGAGGACCTCTTGAGGTTTCCAAAAAGTCTTAGAAATCCCTCATAGCTTAAATATTGAGTGAGATATGATCAATCAAAGTTGGGAGATTTTGAGGGACCAAATGTGAAAAAGGAGGGTTTCAAAAGTGAAATTCTTACTTATGGGCCTACATTTTATGACTCAAACTTGATCCATAAGTTATCCAAACCATGTACCACGAATTTCACCTTTTATTTATTTTTTTATATGATTTTTATTTCATTTAACAATGATTTAAAAATAATATAATTGAAGAAAATCAAGTATTGTGTGAAAAAGATTCATATTGACTATTTCCAATCACAATTATGACAGAATTATAATCTATTTTCGTGGTATATTAATTGGGAAGGAATTAATAGAAGATTTGGACAAAGTTAGAAAGTTTCCAATCAAATCTCTAATCAAATTTCTCAATATTGAAAGATTGGATTCAAGTGAGGTTTTGGACAATTTTATTGACCTAACTCGTTGCCTATAAGTACCTAACATATACCACTTGAATAAGGGTTGAGAATTCTGCCCAGAGAGAGAGTTGCAAGAACGAAAAAAAGCTCCAAGAACTCAGAATCGGTTTCAAGGAATTTGTGCCTTTCAACGAGAATTGAAGGTTGCAAAAGATTCACAGAAGGATTCTGAACGTATCTGGATACTCGCACGACTTCAACACCCCCAGAACAATCTCCAATTAGCCTAAGTAAGTCACTCTGAACTTTGGATCGATTAGCATGGTTTACGCATTCATATGATAATTCGTTTGTATATTTTGCTTGTGTCTGATGCTGTGAACGTTTTTGGATCCTTAATTTTGTTTCTGAGCATGTTTCATATGAATCGCCATTGAAGACCGTTTTAAGCTTTTAGGGTTCATAATTAGGGCTTTCTGGTAGAGATGAAATTAGGGAAAATTAAGGCCACCATTAGCTTCGCATGGTTTAGACGAAGCGTCTGAAAGGCTCGCGAAAGATTTATGTGAACGTATGAGCTATTCGTTATTATTCAGGTCTATTCGCTACGAAGGAATCTCTAGCAGATTCGTAGCTAATTTATGAGAGATTTGCAGGTCTAGGGGTGGAAGACGATGAGCTGGCATCGTCTGGTTCGTTAGTTTAAATTTCGCGCGCATGAATTTCTATTTGGAGGTTCGTTTTTATTTATTGAGTCAAGTGCGTATATTTAACAATTGGTTTGTCTGGTTGAGTTGGTTGAAACGCGCGCGTGTGAGGGAGAGGTCGCAGGTTCGAGCCTCCCCTCCAACAATATTTTTGTGTAAAATCCCTTTTCTTGATCCAGTGCGTGCACAACATCATAGGCACGCCATACTGCCTCAAATCTGACCCTTGATTCTCACCCCAACCAGATCTGACGCCCTTAGTTTGATGTCCATACCATGAGCCCTCATAACAACCCTACTGAATCAAAACCCTTATAAATGAATTAAATTTGAATTAATTTGTTTGTTTTAATTAGAATAGTTTAATATATATTTATTAATATTGCAACAGTTATTTTATAAATAAATTAATATATGATGTATGCTAAATTATAATTTGTTACTCGTGCCGATTAAATCGATTAATCGCTATGGTTAACAATATATTTAATTAAAATGTTATTTAATTAAATAAAATATGATTTCTATTATTTGGTTAAATGGTTGCAACTATTTTATTAGTTGTGATGATTAACCGTTTTTCCCTCGATTTAATTTGTTATTCTTTTTAATCGAATCAATCGGTTATGAGGGGTAACAATGCATATAAAACTCCATAAAAATTATTAAAATATACCTCAGTTCATTATTAGTGATAATCGAATCAATCGATTAAAATTGGTAGTGATGCAAATTTCAAATCTTTTAACCATGGTGATCAAACCTATTGATCATTGCGGTTAATAGTGCCAAATCAGGGTTGTACGCCCTAAATCCTAATAATTCTAAATTCCATTCAAACTACAATTACAAACCCAAACTGCGATAGGCTGACCAAAAAGCCTCTAAAAAAACCATATCAAATCAAATTCCAACTCTAAATGGCGTACAACTCTTCCCGAACTACGTAGACTCTGATCCTCCCTAAGGAGGTACGTAGGCACTTGGCAACAAGGCGAGTCCCCCTCTTCAAAATCTCAATCGTGTCCTAAAATTCTGTTTGCCACATTTCTCCCTAATTCCTGCCATGCAACCCTAATCTTTGAATGTTAGCCTTTAGGAAAGGGCTGAGGGTGCCTAACACCTTCCCTCAGCCTGATTATAATAACTTACCCTCAATCTCTTATCTGTGTAGGGTTTCCTATTCGCCCTTCAGAATAGGTGGCGACTCGAAAGCATAAATTTTTAGGCAGGTTGCTACAGCTGGCGACTCTGCTGGGGACAACACTTTTAGTGAATTATTATGCTCCTAAGGCTTGAGTGGGTTTAGGTTTATGGCTCGTGTTTATGGTTTAGGGTTTGTGGCGCATTTTAGGGTTTGGCAAACTTGCTATTTTTAGGGTTTGGGGGGAGGTTCATCTTTTAATAAATATTAATGTTTTTATTATTTATTTGTTTTTGTTTTTTGTTTATTTGTTCTGCTTTGAAATGTTTAATTATTATATGCATTGCTGCTTTATATTATGTTAAACCCTAAGTGTGGGAGTTAACTTTGAGATCAATAGGGGAGTACGAATCTCCTACGAATCTCACTGATAACTCCACTCGGAGTGGGTTGAGTGTTCGGAAAGGTCCAAAACGAGGCTTGACTTTGTTGAGGGCTGGACTGGATACTTAGCTGATCTCTCCGAGAACCTACCCCAAAAATTCGAACCTCATGGATAAAATGAGTCGTTTTAAAATCCGAAGAGACAAAGAGTCTCGGAGGCTACGAATGACCCCATGAGACCTTCTAGAACCCCCCATAAAAGGTTGGCTCCCTAGAGCCCCCTACGTCGAACCTATGAACCTGGGTTTCTTAAAATATTGTGTTATATATGTTTGATTTGTTTTATATATATATATATATTTGTTTTGTTATTATGATTTCCTTTTTTTGTGTGTTTGCATGCATCATCTCTCATTTGCATCCTCATCATGTTTTATCCACAAAAAAATAGTAAATAAAAAATATGATATAAATGTAAAAAAAATATATTCTATTTGGTGAATGTGTAGGAAGGATGAGCACCAAGAAGACCATTGTTCACCTTTCCGTTTCCACTCCGGATATCAAGAAGCTGAAAATAATCAAGGAGAAATTACCATCAAGTGCCTTGGATAGGTTTGTAATCCGCTATGGGAATATTTTGGACTTGCTAAGGGTGAGAGTACAAGAAGAAGCAATTACTGCTTTGGTTCAATTTTATGACCCTCCGCTTAGGTGCTTCACTTTTCAAGACTTTCAGTTGGCTCCAACTTTGGAAGAGATGGATGCTACTTTGGGGTTCTCAAAAATTAAAAAAGAATTCTATACTGGTGCGGGTAAAGAAGTTGACTTTTCAGATTTGGCAAAAGCTTTGGGGTTATCTGCTACGGAATTGAAGACTAATTATAAAACTGATGGGGATGTGCATGGGATCAAAAGATCTTACTTAGAAAATCAAGCTTTAATGTATGCTCAAAAGAAACAATGGGACATTTGTGGACATTTATTAGCTCTTTTGATTTTTGGAGTTGTCTTATTGCCAAAAAATGTTGATTATGTTGATCCCGCTGCCATTCATGCTTTCACTTCCTTTAAGGTTTATGGAAAAGATCCTACTCCGACTATCCTCGCTAATATTTACTATGCTATCCATACAAAGTATGAAAAGAAGAGAGGAATGCTATTTTGTTGTGTCCACTGGCTATATTCTTGGTTGACTTCTCATCTCTACAAATCTAGTTGCTTTATCAAAGAGCTTGCTAGGAACGAGTGGTCTCAAAAGCTAAGGGCTCTTAAAGCTGATTCTATCCTATGGTATGCAAAGAAATTAAAATCTGATAGGATCATTTACAAATGTGGAGATTTCGACAATGTGCCATTAATGGGGACTCTTGGTTGTATTAATTATAACCCCGTTTTAGCATTGCGTCAATTAGGACATTCTATGGATAGTGAACCTTCGGAGCAACAAATAGAAGAATTGATCTTGCATGATAATGGGAAGGGTGCACCAAGAACATTGAAAAGAGTGATTCAAGCTTGGAGTCAGGTTCAAAGAAAATATTTTGGGCCAAAGAATGCAATTGCAAAAGCACCTTACACCACATGGGTTCAAGAAAGAGTTGGAAAGATTTTGCTACCTTTTGTTGTGGATCCCGCATACAAGCCTGATTCTCCCGATCCTGTTCCTCTATCCATCGAAGAGATAGAAGGGATCAAGGCTGCCCTAGAGGCATCCCAAAAGGAAAAAGAGAAACTAGAACTTGATTTGCATCAACTTACCAACGAAAAAAGTCAACTACGCTTTGACCTCAAAGAGAAAAATCAAGAACTTCAAGCAATGAAGGAGGAGAATGATAGACAAAGGGGTAAGAGGAAACGTGCAACCGAAGGAGTTCTAAGTGCTAATTTTAATTTGGAAGCACATAATGAGAGGTTGGAACAAGCGGATAGGGAAATTGCAAGGTGGAGAAGGCGTTACGAAAAGGCTTCCCATGACAAAACAGAATCTGAGAAGAATCTGGAAGCTGTGATCTTTGAATTAACTGATAGGACTAAAGATCAAGAGGATGAAATAAGAGGTCTCAAATATGATCTTCAAGAAGCCCTCAATGCTGGACAACAAGAACATGCAAGAAGATTAACCACGGAGGAAGAACTTTTACAGCGCACTGGTGAGTATGAAAGGGCATTTCAAGCTATGGTGTCACTTAGGGAAGTATTCACAAGACAAAAAGAGGAATTTGAGGCAGCCTTGGAAGAAAAAGATTATTGGAAAAGACTTTATTCAATTATTTCTGCGGCGAATGAGCATGTGAGCATGGTTCCCAAGATGCTCGAAGAATATGAAAAATGTCGTGAGGATCATGCTAAGCTAGTCTTCTTGTGTAATGATCTAATCCTGGATATTCCAAAAAGTTTGGAAAGAGCAGAATCTTCTCCCATCATCCTTCCTGAAGTCGTCAAAGAGTTTATGGAGCTTTGTAGGAGCATGGTGGACAAGTTCAAAGAAGACATCCAAAGACGCTCTTAGTTTTATGTTATTTCCTTGTTGCTTTTATTCCAAGTACTTTTGATTCAAGTTATTTTAAGTATTTTTAATTTTCAGTTTCCTTTCTTTTTTGTAAACCAACAATGAAGTGGTGTTTCCTTTCAATTAATAAAGTGTGTTTATTTTCGCATTTACTTGTTGTTCCTATAATATCCACCAAATAAATATATGCAAAAAAAAAAGAGAAAAAAAAGGAAGAAAAAAAAATAAAAAAAGAAAGAATGTATATTTACTATAATAATGTGGATAAAACATGAACATAGCATAAGCATAACATTCATATCATGCATGCCATATTTCATTACCAAAGCATTAAAGAAAAACTATCTTCATCTCCAGTCACACCATTGCAACTCAACCGCTAATTCAGACAAGATCTCAAAAGAAAAGGGCAATGGAACAATTGGAACAGAACCAGGCCGCCCTTCGTGAGGAAATGACCCAACTAAAGGGTACTGTTGAAGACCTCCAGGGAGGAATGGCCCAAGTGCTGAGCTTCATGAAAGAACTCAAAGATAAGCAAGATAAAGCTAAGGAAGTTCATGATCAGTATGAAGAGATACCTAAAGATGGCAACCCATTGCTAGGATATGTTAAGGGTCATGACCCTCACAAGGCAAAAGCCCACTCCTCAAAAAGGACTATCACAACTCATGAAGAGGGAGAGGCTTCTCAAGAAGGATTTATCCCTACTATTCAGAAAGAAGGGGCGTCTCGCACCGTTCGCATTCCAGTCAACAATCCGCTTAGGGATGAGGACTACTTGGATTTACAGTATGGGGACACTAATGACACAGATCAAGTCCCTCAACCAAAGCTGACCTCCGTTGATTCTGGGGAGAATTCCAAGGAGAGTGGACAAATCAAGGCGCTGGAAGAAAGGATGAAAGCAATGGAAGGATATGATGTCTTCGATGTGGATACCTATGAGATGAGCTTAGTGCCGGATTTGACTATTCCTCACAAATTCAAGATACCCGACTTCGAAAAGTACAAGGGACTCTCTTGTCCGAGGAATCACTTGCGCATGTATGTGCGAAAAATGGCTGCTTATGCTCATGACCAAAAGCTGATGATGCATTTTTTCCAAGATAGCCTGAGTGGAGCATCGGTTGACTGGTATATGCAATTAGAGAAGTCTCACATCCGAAGCTGGACCGACCTTGCTAATACGTTCCTGAAACAATATAAATACAATTTGGACATGGCACCCGATCGGATGCAACTCCAAAATTTGTCACAAAAGAAAGAGGAATCATTCAAGGAGTATGCACAAAGATGGAGGGAAATGGCCTCCCGAGTCCAACCTCCCCTGTTGGAAAAAGAACTCGTAAAAATGTTTATGGCTACATTACAAGGGCCATACTACGATAAAATGGTAGGGAGTGTGTCTTCAGGGTTTTCAGATTTAGTGGTTATTGGTGAAAGGATAGAAGACGGAATTAAGAGCGGGAAAATACAAGGAGCATCATCTAACTCTTATCACTCAAAAAGGCCCACCTCAACCTTCGCTAAAAAGAAGGAAGGGGAGACCAACGCAGTAGTGCATCAAGAGCCTAGACCTCCTGTGTCCTACCCACCTCAACAAAGCAGGTTCCAAGGTCCTCCGAGGAAATTCGATCCTCTACCCACTTCCAAGAGTGAAATACTAAAATATTTGCTGAGTGAATCATTGGTAGAGCTTAGACCTATGCCACCCCTAATTCCAGGAAAGATTCCACCCAGATTCAACCCGAATGAGAGGTGTGAATTTCACGACAATTCTCCTGGACATACGTTGGAAAAATGTTGGGCCTTTAGGCACAAGGTTCAGGACTTGATAGAGTCAGGTGCAATTGCTTTTGACAAACCCAATGTGAAAACAAATCCAATGCCACACCATGAAGGCGCAGTCAATGCAATAGAAGTTGTCAATGAGCAAGAGTTGGTTCAACAACGGAACTCCCCCACAGATGCACTTAAGAGGTATCTTCTTATAAAGGGGTTTATCCTAGAACATAACGAAGCTTTCGAAGACACTTTGCAAAGACTCATGGATCAAGGATTGATCCAATTGGAGGAACACCCTGAAGAGGAATATGTGGCGATGGTGGAAAGAAACGAGCCTTTAATGATACCTGCACAAGGGGCAAGGAAACCATTGATTATCCCATGCTCTAGACCGCCAGTGATGATACCTGCGCAAGAACGTACCAAGATCATCCCAATCAGAGGACCATATCCTTTGGACAAGATGAAAGCGGTACCATGGGAATACGAGACCGATACTAATACTGCAGTATCAAGCATCGTTGGACCTGGAGGTATGACCCGTAGTGGGCGCATATTCAAAACTGCGCAAGTACAACCAATGTCTAGTGGAAACTTGACACAATCTGGAGAACAAGTTGTCACGAGACCAATTGACGAGGCTGAACCTAAGGATAAAGAAACTTCTAATAAAGATGCTGAGGAGTTTCTCGCTCTGATTAAGAAGAGTGATTATAGAGTGGTAGATCAGTTGCAACAGACACCGTCTAAAATATCGCTCTTATCATTATTGATACACTCCGAGAAGCATCGAGATGCCTTGATGAAGATCCTAAACGCTGCCCATGTAACTAAGGACATCACAGTCAATCAATTTGATGGGATGGTGGCCAATCTAACTGCTGGGGCATGCCTGGGTTTCAGTGACAATGAGTTACCCCTACAAGGAAAGTCACACAACAAAGCCTTGCATATCTCCATGCAATGTGGGAAGGCTCATCTGGCTAGAGTTTTGATCGACACAGGGTCATCTTTAAACGTGATGCCAAAAGCCACACTTGATAAGATAGCCTTAGAGGGACTCGTGGTTAGACCTAGTCGTCTGGTGGTTAAAGCTTTCGATGGATCACAGAGTCCGGTATTTGGAGAAGTAGACCTTCCTGTCATAATTGGTCCCCACACCTTCTGCATCAACTTCCAAGTGATGGAAATCGAGCCAGCTTATACCTGCCTACTAGGGCGTCCTTGGATCCATGCAGCTGGGGCAGTCACCTCCACCCTCCATCAGAAACTAAAGTTTGTGAATGGGAACTCCATAGTAACTATCAATGGAGAAGAGGATATATTTGTCAGCAATCTAAACTCATACAGATATATTGAGGCTGGAGACGAAGCATTGGGTACCGCATTTCAAGCTCTAGAAATTGCAACTGCTATCACACTACCAGTGGAGAAGATAAGAAGGGCGGTAACCTCATGGAAAGACCTACAAGACGCAGATACTAAAGGCTGGGGCAAGCTGCCAGAAGTTTTGGAGAAGAAGGATCGCCTGGGGTTAGGATACCAACCCACCAAGGTCACAAGCATTAAGAAAGAAGAACGGCCATTTCCCCCAATAATGCAAACTTTTGTGACTGGCGGTTATGAGCATGTGGCTATGGTGTCCAATCAGGACTCTCAAGAAGGGACATCCAATTTCATTCGAGAGATCAGGCCAGGAGAACAGCTTCAGAATTGGACAAGCCTGGAGATACCGGAGATAGTTTTCATTTCAAAGTAATTTGCTTTTGTGTGTTTTATTTCCCCTTTTTGATAAAGAAAAACAATAACGCTCATGCCTCGCCCGAAGCATAGAGCTAGTTTGTAAGGGCCCCATTTACTTTCAAGTTCGAAGTTTATTAATAAAATTGTCTTTGCATTTTGGTATTGAAAATATTGTCTTTTCTCGCATTTATTCCTTTCCCATTTCTGAAAATGACAAATAAATTTCTTGCACAAACAAAGCACGTTCACATCTGCATACTAAAAGAAAACAAACATAAAACATGTGCAGATCACTTTCTGACACCACCGATAATAATACTGCTGAGACTCTATACAAACTCGAGGCTCTCGCTAATCAGGCTGAAGGAGGGGATGAGGAAGACGATGAACTTCCGGAAGAGTTGTCAAGGTTAGTGGATAAGGAATCCAAGAGCATGCTCCCTCCACAAGAGGCCATTGAAACCATAAACTTGGGAACAGATGAAGAACCCAAAAACATTAAGATTGGGGCAACGCTAGGTAAGGACGTAAAAGCAACGTTAATCAAGCTCCTCCACGAGTATGCAGAGATTTTTGCTTGGTCATACCGTGATATGCCGGGGTTGGATACAGACATCGTGGTACACAGGTTACCTCTCAAAGAAGGATGTGCGCCGGTCAGGCAAAAGCGCAGAAGGGTTCGACCAGATATGGATAGTAAGATTAGGGAAGAGGTGCTCAAACAGTTCGATGCCGGGTTTCTTGCTGTGGTTGACTACCCACCTTGGATTGCAAACATAGTGCCGGTTCCTAAAAAAGACGGGAAAGTGCGCATGTGTGTAGATTACAGGGATCTAAATAAAGCAAGTCCAAAAGATGATTTCCCACTTCCACATATAGATATCTTGGTGGATAATACAGCACAAGCTTCAGTGTTCTCTTTTATGGATGGTTTCTCCGGGTATAATCAGATTAAGATGGCTCCCGAGGATATGGAAAAGACTACCTTCATGACCTCTTGGGGCACTTTTTGCTACAAAGTAATGCCATTCGGGTTGAGAAATGCAGGGGCAACATATCAAAGAGCCATGGTCACATTATTCCATGATATGATCCATAAAGAGGTCGAAGTATATGTAGATGATATGATTGCCAAGTCTCGCACTGAAGAAGAACATATTACAAATCTACATAAGCTGTTTGAACGTCTAAAGAAGTACAAGCTAAGGTTAAACCCGAACAAGTGTACGTTTGGTGTAAGATCGGGAAAGCTGTTGGGATTCATTGTAAGCCAACGAGGTATAGAGGTTGATCCCGATAAAGTAAAAGCCATACAAGCGATGCCCGTTCCAAAAACAGAAAAAGAGGTACGAGGTTTCCTGGGTCGATTGAATTACATCTCAAGGTTCATTTCACATCTAACAGCTACATGCGAGCCTATATTCAAACTACTCAGGAAAGATCAACCTATCAAGTGGAATGATGATTGTCAAGTAGCCTTCGAAACCATAAAGAACTACTTACAAGAACCACCTATACTCTTACCTCCTGTACCCGGAAGGCCACTAATCATGTACCTCACAGTACTCGAAAGGTCTATGGGGTGTGTACTGGGGCAACAAGATGAAACAGGCAGGAAAGAACACGCTATTTACTACCTCAGTAAGAAATTCACGGATTGCGAGTCTCGGTATTCACCATTGGAAAAGACATGTTGCGCCCTAGCATGGGCCTCCAAACGTCTAAGGCAATATATGCTGAACCACTCCACATGGCTGATATCGAGAATGGATCCTTTGAAATACGTGTTCGAAAAACAGGCTCTCACGGGTAGAATTGCAAGATGGCAAATGTTGTTGTCCGAATACGACATACAGTATGTGTAACACGGTGAACTGACTTTTTAATAATCGAAATGTCGCGGTTAAGCATGAGTCGCCACCGACTTTTATTTTATCCAAACTAAATCAGAAAGGCAAAAAGAAACAGAAAAAAACCTTTTAAAAGAAATCTAAGTTCGGGGGGTAATTTATGCAAAGGGAAGGTGTAAGGCACCCTTTGCATCCATGGTTTTCCATGGGCTCTTAATTGCTTTGCTTGCTCGTTTGTTTAGAAAAAGTAGATGAAAGAGATAGGGACTTTAGCTTGTGAATAAGCGTTGCCCTTTTGAAAAATTATGAGAAAGAATATAATAAAAAGGTTTGAGCATTGCAAGGCAATTAGGGGCAATTACCTTAAACTCAGATGATAGGTCTCTTTTTGCCTTTCAGAATGAAAGGGTCTATCCTTGCCATAAGAGGGCAGGAAGCCTTTCGTTTGGAGGTTGACGGGTCGTCGAAGCATCCTTTGCCATAAGACTGTCCCATGCCATAGAGGGGCAGGTAGTCTAAGGCAAGGATCAGAATAAGCCATTTTCGTAGGCAGCCAGAAGATACCTCAGCCTTTTCGTAGGCAACATCCGAGGGTCGAGGTCATTTGTGTATCGAAGGCAGCATCATTAGGGTCGTGACCTTTTTATCGAGGCAACATGGCTGAGGTATCTCGAATTCGAGGGACGAGGCTTATTCTGCAAAAACACAAAGGCAACAGGCAACAGGCAACAGGCAACAAGGCAACAGAGAGGTTACCCCAAAAGAGTGCGTGTGTGCAACAATCACGTGGTTAATTCAGTTATGTTATCTTGTAAATTAGTGATTCTAAATTCAATTCATGGTTGTCACTCCCTATGTTACTAACCACGCAATATAACAAACGCAATATAACAAATACGGGGAAGGGAAATTGCAACCAGCGGAGGAGAGGGGAATTGAAACCAGCGGGATATAAAAATAAAAGGCAACAGGTTTAACACAAGTAATAATTGAAAATAGGGTTTAGGGTTACCAATACTCGTAGCTTTGGCAGTCGACAAACCCTGAAGATTTGGAAAAGAAAGAACAAACAGAGGGGTGAGTGCATTATCGGTTCGGAGGCAAATGAAGTTAACCCTAAAAAACAAAAGAATAAAGAATTTTAAAAAGTAAATGAACGAAGAGTACTTAGCTTGGCATTTGCCCTGACAGGGTTGGTGGGCCAAGGTTTGCCTAAAGCATTGACTCTGACCATTAAGAACTGAAAGAAGAAACATCAAGGCTTGAGTGTATAGGCAGTTCATTGGTATTTAAAAATAAACTCTAATTTTAAAATGGGGAAAATAAACAAACGGAGAGAATAATTTTGCGTTAAATATATAAAATAAATAAATAAAGAGAATTGAATCGGGACTTAGCTTCGTAATAGGTGTGGCGTGTTATCGGGAGAAACCCTGTTGGTAACCCTGAAAAGGCATAGAAAAGAAATATAAAATCAGTGTATGGCATGATCTCGTAAACCCTGATTAGGGTACGGATTTAAATAAGAAACCACAAATGATTTAATTAATTATTGGTCTTGCGACCTAATTAATTAAATCAGGATCAGAAGATTAAATTGAATGTAAAAATATTTTTATGAATTTTTATGAATTAAAATAAAATATGTATGAATTTTTGATTATATAAGTGATTAAATGTAATTTAAATGAAAGAAATTAAATAGATATAATTAAAATAAATATTCAGGATTTTAAATACTATATATAAATATAATCTAATAATATAAATAAGGATGATAAAAATAAAAAAAAAATATGTAAATAATATAATTATAAGAAAATAAATAGATATATGAATATAATAATGAGAATTTAGTAAATAATATAAGTAAATAAGTAAAGAAGAAAATAAATGATAAAATAAGAATATATATTAAATAGTACAAAAAGAAATAAGTTTAAATGTTATTATTATAAAAAAACAAAGTTTTTGTAATTTGAAAAGAAAATAAATGAAAAGAAAAAAAATAATAAAATAAAATAATAAAATAATAATAAAAAGAAAAAGAAAAAGAAAACTTAGCGAAATAATCCGGTGTTGCGCCTCTACGGTGGTTCATGGTGCGCCTGCAAGTTTCTGTGCATTGGATCTGCTGGATGATCAGATGGATGGACGTGATGGTGAGGGAGCATCGTACGCGCATACAGGGAACACACTGAATCATAAAAAGCCAAAAAACAGACGCGCCCGCTTTTCTGTTTGAAAACAGCCAATAGGATGCTGCCACGGTATCATCTTCTTCGCTGAAAAAAACCTAAACGCGTAGCTGCGAATTTGCTACGAATCGGGCTCGTAGCGAATCAAACCTGCAAAACGAAATTCTTGTACACACCATATAAATTTGGCGCGACCTCATGGACGTGATCGTCCAGAGCTCACGAGTTTAATGGTACTCATTATTAGCCCTAATTTTACCTAATATGGAAAGCCCCAATTTCAAGCTTTTGGAGCCCTTCAATGGCGTTAGGCTCAGATCAACATGTAAACCCAATTCAGTTTCCAGAATCCATTAGAACATCATACTAAACACACATATACAATTAAAAGCTATGAATGATGCGTATATTTGATGAATCGAGTTTAAAGAAAATTGAACAAACCGAGAGTTTTTGGGGTCGATTCTGGACTCTACGAATGATGATGATGATCTGAAAAGCTTTGGCAATCTCCACTGAACGTGTAAGGACCTTTGAATCTCTCTGAAAATCCTCCTAACTCCGAAACTGTTTTGAAATTTTCTTCAACCTTGCACTCGGGTTTGTGGCTCTTGAAGGCCGAAATTTCGTAACCCTAACTTCTGAATTGCCTCTATACTTATAAGAGAAGGATTAGGTCTAATAGTTTTGAACTCAATCCAAGTGAATCTTTGATTGGCACTCAAGAAAAATTTGATTTCTTAAACTTTCTAAATTTGGTTCAAATCCAATTTTTCCAAACAATTATCCTTAGAACGAATTTTGTACATTTATGGGATACTATTGATTGTTGAATTGATCAAAAAATATATTTAAACCAAATCTTTTTCAAATTTCTTTGATTTATTGATTTAAACTATATTTTTAATGAAAAAAAATCAATAAAAATCAGATAATTGTTAGAAATTCGTGGTACTTGGATTAGAAACTCTTGGATACTTGGGAATCATGATTGAGTTAAAATAATTTGGGCAAAATATTTTAAATTCTTTTACATTTTTCTCTCCAAAATAACCCAACTTTGACAAGGCCTATCTCCCTCAATTTTTGAGGTATGGAAGTGTTCTAAGACATTTTAGAAACCTTGGAGAGTCTTCTAACCAATGTCTTTGGTCTTATATCAAAATCCTTTTCCATTCTCATTTTATGTCCTTTTGAAAAAGGTGTCTTTTTGTTGACTTTTGAAAAGGACCTCTAATGTTTAAGGCCATATCTCTTAAACCATTGACCTATGGGCTTTGATTCTTGGACCATTGGATAGAGGAATGAATTCCCTTCAAAATGAGCTTTGGTTGGAATTTTTCTGATGAAGTATGAATACTTGGTGAATTTTCAAAGTTTGGTTGACTTTTTCAGTTCATGCCCAAAATAGTAACCTTTAACTTTTGACTTTTCTGATCTTTTCTTGTATCATCATGATCAACCCTTGATCAAATGATGATTTTAGGGTTATGAGGATGTTGTTGACCAAGTATCTTGAACTTTGACTGTATTTGGACTTGAAATGACTATTTTGCCCTTGGGGATTGACTGTTGACCTAATCACGATTTGAGGGACCAACTTGTTCTGTTTGACTTGAAACTTTACATGGAGATACTTTGGGATATTAGGGACCTTATTGAACCACCTTGAGCCATTGATTCAATGATTTTCCCTTGAATTAGTCAAACCCTAGTTTAGAGTTTCTATGTAGGAGACTGTGTTTTGGAGCTTTGTGTTTTTGAATAGCATGGGCAAATTTTGGGGTATGACAGCTGCCCCTGTTCAATTATCTTAAACCGGAAGATGTAGAGTGGTCTGCATGCCAGTCGGTATCTGAAGGTAGAAGATGATTGAACATAAGAATACCAAGAAATTTGCCCTATTTGAAGTAAGGACTTTTGTCGGAGATGGGCTTGTGGATGCCATCTGGTAGTTGAAGTCTGAGAAGATGTTGTTTGCGCGTTGATCGTGTCATTCACCGTTCGTAGTAAATGAATTAGATTCTTGGGAATTGATCGTGTCAGTACCGTTCGTGATACTTGAATTAGATTTTTTGTCGTGTCAGTACCGTTCGTAGTAGCTGAATTAGACTGGGAAAGTCAGTGATCGTGTCTACACCGTTCGTGATGATAGAATTAGATCTCTGAGAGTTGATCGTGTCAGTACCGTTCGTAGTAACCGAATTAGATCTTAGAAACAGTTGATCGTGTCCACACCGTTCGTGATGATGGAATTAGATCTCTGCAATTTGATCGTGTCAGTACCGTTCGTAGTAACTGAATTAGATCTTCTGTCGTGTCAGTACCGTTCGTAGTAGCTGAATTAGACTGAGAAGGTCAGTGATCGTATCTACACCGTTCGTGATGATAGAATTAGATCTCTGAGAGTTGACCGTGTCAGTACCGTTCGTAGTATCTGAATTAGATCTTCTGTCGTGTCAGTACCGTTCGTAGTAGCTGAATTAGACTTTGAAAGTGATCGTGTCATTACCGTTCGTGGTAAATGAATTAGATCTTCGAGCATTGATCGTGTCAGTACCATTCGTAGTAGCTGAATTAGATCTTGGAAAGTTGGAGATTTCGTTCATTTGTCGGTACCTGTATTCTGAAAAAGGTAAGGTTAATCTTTATGCAATGTCATGATGCATGGGTTATGTAATGAAAATGAGAGCTTTTGCATGTTATGTATGAGTTCATTATGAGGTAATGTATGCAGTGTATGAATATGTTTATGACATATGATATGTGAATATGATTTATGTTGTCTTGATTGAGAAAATAAATCTCTATGTCTTCGTGATTTTGATGTTTGATCTTATTTTGAAGATGCTCAGCTAGAGATTTATGATTTCTGCTTGGAGATGATCAGTGACTTGATGCACCCTGATTGGGAATAAAAAATATTAGTAAACCATGTTGGAGAAGAGCGAAGTGTTGAAGAAACCGGTTGTGTTGAAGATGTAAACTCTATTGGGGAGCCATATCTTTGTCGGGACGAGAGCATTTGAAGATATCTTCTTAATGATTGCTCTGTGGGGATATGATCTTGTGAACCCGACTCTGTGGGGGAGACATGGGTGTCTTGAAAGTTGCCCCCAGTATTATAGCTGCCATTCATGGATTTGTATTGAGACACACCGCTGAGTATTGATCAAGATGTCGGACTGGACTTGCATAGATTTGCCCCAGTTAGCTGGAACTTTAGAAAGATTCGCCTCGCGAGGACTTTGTGAGATGTACACCATGGGCGATATGCCCCTAGTAATCGTAGGCTCAAGACAGTGTCCCATGTTAGCTTTAGATATACTTGGATGTATGCTCCTGATTGTTCGAGCATCCATGAGAGATTCTCGGAATCTTGACTTGATTGCCCCAGGTTGATTGGGAAAAACATGTCATGCCCCTTGTATACGTAAGAGACATGGCTTCTTGGAGTGATTTTGTTTGTCGGGATAACTTTCAGTCATTAGCCATACCCTGTGCAAATTTATTCTGATGCTAACATTTGAAATTACGTAGCAGAATATGTTTAATAGTGAATTCATGAGATGCAATGCATACGTTTGTCTTGAGTTTTTAAAAAACATTAAAACAAGAGATGTAAAAGCGTGATATTTGTAAAACATGCTATTTTTTGTAGAAGCGAAATATCCACTCAGCATTTTAGTAAACCTTAAGGAGTCGGGATACCTTTTTGGTGACAGTATGCTTTCGAACTAACCATGCTTCAGTTAGGACTTTTAAGGGTTGTAACGTGGTTTGGTTCACGGTTTTAAGAAACAAAAGATAAAGGCTCAAAGTTTATTTATACCCATCCCCTTCTTCGTGATATTCTTCATTCCTAAGCTCAGTTGGTTCGACTTATGCATTCAGGCTCCAAGATACTTTTGGATTTGCGCCTTTGATAATGTTGATGGTTCGCAAACAAAGAGAACTTTTGAGATGGCAGTCACGTCTTCCCTTTGGTAGTCACAACATTGTGTTGTTCAGGAATTTATTGACTTATCTGTTTTCATCTTTTTGATATCCCTAACTTTTGCCTGAACTGTTTATTTTTGAGATTACAGTCAGCGGGATTCCTTGATTTTTGCCTAAGTCACCTTTTTGATTTTTGACTTAGCAGGCTTTTCTTTGTATATATGTTTTTCGTTTTTTTTTTCTTATGAAAGATATTGACTGCCTTGCTTAATGACTGATGAACCATCATTGGATTTCGATTGACATCTCTAACACTTCTTCGATGTGTACGGATGAACGCTTGTGATTGAAACCTTTGTTGAAAGGTGTACAGAGTGATTCTCTTAAAATAGAATGCACAGCCAAAATAACTGAGAACTACCCTGCCCCAGGTTAAAAATGCGGGTGTTTCGTACAAAAAGAAACTTCTACTCCTTAGGCTCAAAGGGGTTGACGAGGGATTACCATCCTTATATCTCCACTGTTTAGGAATTGAAACAATGCCTGTACATCGTCAGCATAGTCCGTTCAAAAGCATATTGTATGAGGTTGCGGTATCATTTTCGTCATCCTCCCTCAAAAGGTATACAACTTTAGCAGGAGTTGAGTATCACAAAAACATATGCAGAATAAAGACATAATTTAAAATGACTGATAACGAAATAATTTATTCAAGACAAATATATGCAATGCACTGATGATGATTATTAAAACAGATAATGTCTATCATGATTCGAATGTTTAAACAAACAAAATAGAAATTGCAAATGAAAGTAAATCTAATGGTCTAAAAAGTTCATCCTTCTAGACATTAATCAATCTTTTTGTGATTAGGCATAGGAGTAGTGATCATCACAGGGGTCTTGGGATGATAGAATTCAATTTCACCAGCATCGATCATGTCTTGAATCTTGTTCTTCAATGGCCAACAATCATTCGTATCATGCCCAGGGCTATTGGAGTGATATGCGCACCTCGCATTGGGCTTGTAGCTAGGGGCGGAGGTGTTGGGCTTTATAGGAGGATCTCTTAAAGTAATCAAGTTCTCTCTCAGCAAATGTTGTAATGCCTGAGCCAGTGACATATTGATCTTTGTAAACTGACGTTTAGATGTATCTGACCTGCGTCTTTGTTGCGGAGCTAATGTAGAGGTCAGAATTGTCCCCACAGATTGTTTGGGTTCATCGTGATCTTTCTGGTCGTACACAACGTGAGGTTCCTCAGGAGGGTGGCAGTCAATGATCTTGTCATCGATTAAGTCTTGGATCTTATTCTTCAATGTCCAACAGTTATTAGTGTCATGTCCAGGACTATCAGAGTGATACGCACACCTTGCATTAGGATTATAACGAGAAGAGGAAGTACTGGGATTCCTCGGAGGGTCCTTCAAAGTGATTAGCCCTTTTTTCAGCAATTGTTGCAACGCTTCGGCCAGAGTCATATTGATCTTTGTGAATTGGCGCTTAGGTGTATCTGACTTGTGTCTTTGTTGTGGAACTGGTGTAAAGGTCAGAATTGTCCCCACAGATTGGTTGGGTTCATTGTGACCTTTCCGATTGTACCCAGTATTGACCATATGAGGTTTCTCAGGTGAAATGACGTCAATGATCTTGCAATCAATGAGGTCTTGGATCATGTGCTTCAATGGTCCACAATCCTCTGTATCGTGACCAGGACTGTTTGAATGATAAGCACATCTTGCATGGTACTTGTACCCAGGAGTGGGATTAGCAGGAAGTGAATATGGAGGCAATAGAGTTATCAAGTTCTGATTGAGCAGTTGTTGCAGAGCTTGAGACAGCGGCATATGTAACGGAGTAAATGACCGCTTAGGGTTGGATCTCTGATTATCTTGACCGCCTTGGAGCTTATGTTGATTCTTCTCCTTCTCGATTAGAAGTGCCTTCAATTCTTTTTGCCCCTTGGCCAAGTTAAGGATCATTTCTTGGAATTGGTTGTTCTGAGTTTGGAGATTCTTCATAGATTGTTCGAGATTCATCTTTGTTACTGAAATAAACAGTACAAAGATGAGGCGTTTGATTTTATGAAACCTGTGATGCGATGTTTATGAATGATATGATTATGCATATGCAATGTTTCGAGGACCTTAGAATTTAAATTTGTTTAAAACAAAACAAAAAGAAACTTTATTAATAATAATTAAGAGAAAGTAATTGTAAATTGTTTTATTGTTGTCTTTTACAATAAGGAAAGTATAAAACTAGAAAATAAAATAAAACTTAGAAAAGATAAATTCTTCAAGTCTCCCATGGACGCTTCCTTTTTGAACCAATGAAGTTGTTGATGCCTTGCTCTGCTTGAAGTAATCTTGTGAGTTCTAACACTTTCTTTTCTTTGTCACGAAACTGAGCTTCGAAAGTGTCTCTTTCTTCCTTTAGTTGAATCCAGGATCTCTTTAATTCTTCGATGTCAGTTGGCATATCTGGATGAGTAATAACTTGAGGAACTCTTTCCTCGCAATCAGGCTCCACTATCACAGGTAAGACATACGGATAAGGCATGATGAGACGTTGAGCACGAGCGCGTACCCATCTAAGGTAAGGCCCCAAAGGAATGGAGTTTCTTTGTCCCAAGCTTTTGTTATCAATTCTATTTACCATATCCCAAGCTCGTATGAACTTCCGGCGGTGATTCTGAGTGTCATCTTCATAATCGAACACAATCCCTTGTATAAGCATATGGTGAGGACCATCTCTTCGAGCGTAACCAAATTGTCGTAAAGCCAAGCAAGGATTATAAGTGATACCCCCTCGTATGCCAAGTAAAGGCACATTAGGATATTGTCCACAACGGTCGATCATGATGAAACTTTCCTTGGATAAAGACAACCAACGGATGTCAGAATGTGAAAGTGACATTATTCTCTTGTGCCACTTCAACCTTTGGTCGTTCCTCATTACTGAGCGAGGCAAGTGCGAAATAAACCACTTAGATAACAAAGGTATGCAACACATAAGAGTCCCTCGTTTCTTCATAGTACGAGTGTGCAGAGAGTGTAGGATATCTCCAAGCAAGGTAGGAACTGGATTGCGTGTCAGAAATATCTTTATGGCGTGCACATCAATGAACTGATCAGGATTAGGGAACAACACCAAACCATAGATGAGTAATGCTAATATGTCTTCGAAGGCTTGATAACTCATGGACTTCAGAAACATGCGAGCTTTCCCAAGTAAGAACTTAGCGAGGAATCCCTGGACTCCACTTCTGGTTTCCCAATGGCCCTCAATATCAGACTTTTTAAGATGTAGAGCAGGAGCGATGACTTCCAATTTTGGAGTTTCTTCCAAACCAGTGAACGGAATCTGATCTCGGATAGTGAGTCCAAGTATGTCAGCAAACTCCTCCATGGTAGGTACCAACTGATAATCTGGGAAAGTAAAGCAATGATGCTCGGGATCGAAGAATTGAAATAGTACACTCATCATTTCTTCGTCAAAACCTGAAGTAACTAAACTGGGCAAGAGACCATGTCTTTCAGAGAATCGGGAACCTCCAGGAATCTCTAATACCAATTCTTTCAGTTCGGAAGGTATCTTCACAAAGTTAACTCGAATGGTGTTTCTAGTCTCCATGACCTACAAAACAGAACAAAGATGAATTCCTTGGTCCTCGAATGGTTAGTCATGATGTTATGATGCTTATGATGTTTATGATGTCATGATGTCAAGTAGATAACAAACACAAACAAGTCACACAATTTTGCCTTAAGGTTAGGCTTGCATGTGGTCTGGGGGCGCGTACCCTCCCCACTGAAGTTTAGTCGGTTCAAACCTGTCCTATATACAGATCAGGTTCTAAGGAGCTCATATCATTGACCTTTCTCGAAGGCGCTTATCTCAGTTCGGCAATCGAATCGCCAACCGAAAAGGTCCTGAAAGTCCAGTCCATATGAGTGTAGCTTCGAGTATCAACCAACTTCAGTCGGAACCAAAGCCGGCCATCTCGCTACTTTCTAATAGGCCAAAGTCAAGTTCGACTAAGGTTCTAAGGGCAAATTAGTGCTTAATGACACCACGCGGCAGCCAAGCATTTCCTCAGGTCGGATCCCGAGGAACACCAGGACAAACCAATGTGTCACACTAACGATGGCCATCAGATCAACCACATCAGTATACGCTGTGCAGTCTCCTTGATCTCATGCCATATACCTAAGGTACTCAGATCCGGGTTAGGATCTTTCACACAACAGAATACCCAAAACAGCCCTGCAAAATTAAATCAAACAAAGCAAACAATAGAAAACATTTAAATGAATCCTAAACTTTTAAGGTAACCCCTCTTTTATCGAAAATTAATCCCCAGCAGAGTCGCCAGTTCTGTAACACGGTGAACTGACTTTTTAATAATCGAAATGTCGCGGTTAAGCATGAGTCGCCACCGACTTTTATTTTATCCAAACTAAATCAGAAAGGCAAAAAGAAACAGAAAAAAACCTTTTAAAAGAAATCTAAGTTCGGGGGGTAATTTATGCAAAGGGAAGGTGTAAGGCACCCTTTGCATCCATGGTTTTCCATGGGCTCTTAATTGCTTTGCTTGCTCGTTTGTTTAGAAAAAGTAGATGAAAGAGATAGGGACTTTAGCTTGTGAATAAGCGTTGCCCTTTTGAAAAATTATGAGAAAGAATATAATAAAAAGGTTTGAGCATTGCAAGGCAATTAGGGGCAATTACCTTAAACTCAGATGATAGGTCTCTTTTTGCCTTTCAGAATGAAAGGGTCTATCCTTGCCATAAGAGGGCAGGAAGCCTTTCGTTTGGAGGTTGACGGGTCGTCGAAGCATCCTTTGCCATAAGACTGTCCCATGCCATAGAGGGGCAGGTAGTCTAAGGCAAGGATCAGAATAAGCCATTTTCGTAGGCAGCCAGAAGATACCTCAGCCTTTTCGTAGGCAACATCCGAGGGTCGAGGTCATTTGTGTATCGAAGGCAGCATCATTAGGGTCGTGACCTTTTTATCGAGGCAACATGGCTGAGGTATCTCGAATTCGAGGGACGAGGCTTATTCTGCAAAAACACAAAGGCAACAGGCAACAGGCAACAGGCAACAAGGCAACAGAGAGGTTACCCCAAAAGAGTGCGTGTGTGCAACAATCACGTGGTTAATTCAGTTATGTTATCTTGTAAATTAGTGATTCTAAATTCAATTCATGGTTGTCACTCCCTATGTTACTAACCACGCAATATAACAAACGCAATATAACAAATACGGGGAAGGGAAATTGCAACCAGCGGAGGAGAGGGGAATTGAAACCAGCGGGATATAAAAATAAAAGGCAACAGGTTTAACACAAGTAATAATTGAAAATAGGGTTTAGGGTTACCAATACTCGTAGCTTTGGCAGTCGACAAACCCTGAAGATTTGGAAAAGAAAGAACAAACAGAGGGGTGAGTGCATTATCGGTTCGGAGGCAAATGAAGTTAACCCTAAAAAACAAAAGAATAAAGAATTTTAAAAAGTAAATGAACGAAGAGTACTTAGCTTGGCATTTGCCCTGACAGGGTTGGTGGGCCAAGGTTTGCCTAAAGCATTGACTCTGACCATTAAGAACTGAAAGAAGAAACATCAAGGCTTGAGTGTATAGGCAGTTCATTGGTATTTAAAAATAAACTCTAATTTTAAAATGGGGAAAATAAACAAACGGAGAGAATAATTTTGCGTTAAATATATAAAATAAATAAATAAAGAGAATTGAATCGGGACTTAGCTTCGTAATAGGTGTGGCGTGTTATCGGGAGAAACCCTGTTGGTAACCCTGAAAAGGCATAGAAAAGAAATATAAAATCAGTGTATGGCATGATCTCGTAAACCCTGATTAGGGTACGGATTTAAATAAGAAACCACAAATGATTTAATTAATTATTGGTCTTGCGACCTAATTAATTAAATCAGGATCAGAAGATTAAATTGAATGTAAAAATATTTTTTATGAATTTTTATGAATTAAAATAAAATATGTATGAATTTTTGATTATATAAGTGATTAAATGTAATTTAAATGAAAGAAATTAAATAGATATAATTAAAATAAATATTCAGGATTTTAAATACTATATATAAATATAATCTAATAATATAAATAAGGATGATAAAAATAAAAAAAAAATATGTAAATAATATAATTATAAGAAAATAAATAGATATATGAATATAATAATGAGAATTTAGTAAATAATATAAGTAAATAAGTAAAGAAGAAAATAAATGATAAAATAAGAATATATATTAAATAGTACAAAAAGAAATAAGTTTAAATGTTATTATTATAAAAAAACAAAGTTTTTGTAATTTGAAAAGAAAAAAAATAATAAAATAAAATAATAATAAAAAGAAAAAGAAAAAGAAAACTTAGCGAAATAATCCGGTGTTGCGCCTCTACGGTGGTTCATGGTGCGCCTGCAAGTTTCTGTGCATTGGATCTGCTGGATGATCAGATGGATGGACGTGATGGTGAGGGAGCATCGTACGCGCATACAGGGAACACACTGAATCATAAAAAGCCAAAAAACAGACGCGCCCGCTTTTCTGTTTGAAAACAGCCAATAGGATGCTGCCACGGTATCATCTTCTTCGCTGAAAAAAACCTAAACGCGTAGCTGCGAATTTGCTACGAATCGGGCTCGTAGCGAATCAAACCTGCAAAACGAAATTCTTGTACACACCATATAAATTTGGCGCGACCTCATGGACGTGATCGTCCAGAGCTCACGAGTTTAATGGTACTCATTATTAGCCCTAATTTTACCTAATATGGAAAGCCCCAATTTCAAGCTTTTGGAGCCCTTCAATGGCGTTAGGCTCAGATCAACATGTAAACCCAATTCAGTTTCCAGAATCCATTAGAACATCATACTAAACACACATATACAATTAAAAGCTATGAATGATGCGTATATTTGATGAATCGAGTTTAAAGAAAATTGAACAAACCGAGAGTTTTTGGGGTCGATTCTGGACTCTACGAATGATGATGATGATCTGAAAAGCTTTGGCAATCTCCACTGAACGTGTAAGGACCTTTGAATCTCTCTGAAAATCCTCCTAACTCCGAAACTGTTTTGAAATTTTCTTCAACCTTGCACTCGGGTTTGTGGCTCTTGAAGGCCGAAATTTCGTAACCCTAACTTCTGAATTGCCTCTATACTTATAAGAGAAGGATTAGGTCTAATAGTTTTGAACTCAATCCAAGTGAATCTTTGATTGGCACTCAAGAAAAATTTGATTTCTTAAACTTTCTAAATTTGGTTCAAATCCAATTTTTCCAAACAATTATCCTTAGAACGAATTTTGTACATTTATGGGATACTATTGATTGTTGAATTGATCAAAAAATATATTTAAACCAAATCTTTTTCAAATTTCTTTGATTTATTGATTTAAACTATATTTTTAATGAAAAAAAATCAATAAAAATCAGATAATTGTTAGAAATTCGTGGTACTAGGATTAGAAACTCTTGGATACTTGGGAATCATGATTGAGTTAAAATAATTTGGGCAAAATATTTTAAATTCTTTTACATTTTTCTCTCCAAAATAACCCAACTTTGACAAGGCCTATCTCCCTCAATTTTTGAGGTATGGAAGTGTTCTAAGACATTTTAGAAACCTTGGAGAGTCCTCTAACCAATGTCTTTGGTCTTATATCAAAATCCTTTTCCATTCTCATTTTATGTCCTTTTGAAAAAGGTGTCTTTTTGTTGACTTTTGAAAAGGACCTCTAATGTTTAAGGCCATATCTCTTAAACCATTGACCTATGGGCTTTGATTCTTGGACCATTGGATAGAGGAATGAATTCCCTTCAAAATGAGCTTTGGTTGGAATTTTTCTGATGAAGTATGAATACTTGGTGAATTTTCAAAGTTTGGTTGACTTTTTCAGTTCATGCCCAAAATAGTAACCTTTAACTTTTGACTTTTCTGATCTTTTCTTGTATCATCATGATCAACCCTTGATCAAATGATGATTTTAGGGTTATGAGGATGTTGTTGACCAAGTATCTTGAACTTTGACTGTATTTGGACTTGAAATGACTATTTTGCCCTTGGGGATCGACTGTTGACCTAATCACGATTTGAGGGACCAACTTGTTCTGTTTGACTTGAAACTTTACATGGAGATACTTTGGGATATTAGGGACCTTATTGAACCACCTTGAGCCATTGATTCAATGATTTTCCCTTGAATTAGTCAAACCCTAGTTTAGAGTTTCTATGTAGGAGACTGTGTTTTGGAGCTTTGTGTTTTTGAATAGCATGGGCAAATTTTGGGGTATGACAGTATGTAACTCAAAAAGCAATAAAAGGGAGTGTCTTGGCAGAACATCTTGCCCACCAACCACTCGAGGAATACCAATCTATGAAGTTCGACTTCCCAGACGAGGATATTATGCTAGTAAGAGACTATGAAATACCGGGACCCGATGAGGGACCCGAACCGGGTTTGGTATGGAAACTCATGTTCGACGGTGCTTCAAATGCACTAGGACATGGCATAGGGGCAGTATTGACATCTCCCGATGACCAACACTTACCCTTCACTGCAAGACTATGTTTCGACTGTACCAACAACATTGCAGAATACGAAGCATGCATATTGGGGTTAGAAGCTGCAATCGACCTAAGAATCAAACTCCTTGATGTATACGGAGACTCAGCATTGGTAATCCATCAGGTCAACAAAGAGTGGGACACTCGAGATGCAAAGCTAATCCCATACCGAGACCTTATACTGGAGTTGACAGCTGAATTTGATACTATCACCTTTACTCATATCCCGAGGGAAGAAAATCAAATAGCCGATGCACTAGCAACGCTTTCCTCTATGTTCAAAGTGACCTGGCCAAACCATGAACCACGAATAACCGTTAGGCACTTCGACGAGCCTGCCTATTGTCTCACGATCGAGGAACAGTCGGACAACAAACCATGGTACCACGACATTAAAGAGTACCTGGAAAAACAAGAATACCCGGAGAATGCCTCAACAATTGATAAAAAGACACTGAGGAGACTTGCATCCAAGTTCTTCTTAAGCGGAAGCATCCTATACAAAAGGAACTATGATTCAGTGTTATTGAGGTGTGTAGATAAAAACGAGGCCAATGAAATTATCAGGGAGGTACATGAAGGAACCTTCGGAACTCATGCAAACGGACATTCAATGGCTAGAAAGATACTGCGGGCAGGGTATTACTGGTTAACAATGGAGGCCGACTGTTTCCAATATGCAAGGACCTGTCACAAGTGCCAAATCTACGCTGACAAGGTGCACGTACCACCAAACCCGTTGAACGTTCTGAGTTCACCATGGCCATTTGCAATGTGGGGAATCGACATGATAGGGATGATAGAACCTAAAGCTTCGAACGGACACCGATTTATATTAGTCGCCATAGACTACTTTACCAAATGGGTCGAAGCTGCCTCTTACACCAACGTAACAAGACAAGTAGTCACTCGGTTCATCAAGCATAATATCATATGTCGGTATGGGGTTCCAAGCAGGATTATCACCGATAATGGGTCAAATCTGAACAATAACATGATGAGGGAGCTGTGCGAGGAGTTCAAGATTGAACACCACAATTCTTCACCATACAGGCCTAAAATGAACGGCGCTGTCGAAGCTGCAAACAAAAATATCAAAAAAATAATACAAAAGATGGTGAAAACATACAAGGATTGGCACGAAATGCTGCCCTTCGCCCTACACGGTTACAGAACCTCGGTGCGTACATCTACAGGGGCAACTCCCTTCTCCCTAGTCTACGGTATGGAAGCTGTCCTCCCAATCGAAGTGGAGATCCCGTCATTAAGAGTCATAACTGACACAAAGTTAGAAGAATCGGAATGGGTAAAAACTCGTTTCGATCAGCTTAATCTCATTGAAGAAAAGCGACTGACAGCTTTGTGTCATGGACAACTCTATCAGAAGAGGATGAAAAAAGCGTTCGATAAGAAGGTCCGACCTCGAACCTACAAAGAAGGTGACATTGTCCTCAAGAAGATACTGTTACCTCGACTCGACGCCCGTGGAAAATGGACACCTAACTACGAAGGTCCATACATTGTAAAAACGGTGTTCTCGGGAGGGGCATTAGTCCTCACTACAATGGATGGGGATGAGCTATCGCACCCAATCAATTCAGATGCAGTCAAGAGGTACTATGCCTAGCAGGGATAAGGCTCCAAGCTACGAGCCCAAGACAATTCGTAAAGGATAGGAAATCGAGCAATCATCAACTTCCGAAGTCAAAGGATTACTGGGGCCCTCGATAGCAAAAAAAAGAGCAATAGCAGTATTAATGTCATTTCTATTCGTCATTTTTCTTTCTCTCATACCCTTTGTACATTCGCCAATTTAAGGCAATAATCAATAAAAGCTTTTCACTTTCATACTTATCTTTTCATCATTTCAATACCAAGTGCAAAGAATAATTTATTTCTCATAAACTTTAAACTTCGAATTTAAAACAGGAAACGTACAAATCATTAGACTGAAATAAAGGGGATAAAACCACGATACCTCCGGCAGCCAATATACGCCTGATGATCTGATAAACCCTAAAAAAAAAAAAACACCGCCACATTCCAACATACTAGCCCCGGGCGATCTGAGTCAAGACCCGTAAAGTTGCTCGAAAGATCTTAAACAAATTCCAATTGGTGACAAAAGATAGTACCCCATAGTCATCATACTTACATATTCACTTACATAAACACTCATACACATCGCATTTACATACAAAACATTCACATGACCTGCATTCGCATACAAACATTCATCATACAAATAACAAAATCATAAGCATACACATTTGCAAGATAACCTTTTATACACGTAACTCGCCCGCATCAAGACAAATAACCCTTTTGGGGTTAATCCAACTACGATAGTAAGCAGGTACGGCTAACTGCGACGACTTACTAGACTGACAGTAAGTGGGCCCTACCATCTACGATAAGCTTACTCTAACTACGATAGTGAGTAGGTACGGTCAAATGCGACGACTTACTGAAAAGTAAGTGGACCTTACCATCTACGATAAGCTTACTCCAACTACGATAGTAAGCAGGTACGGCTAACTGCGACGACTTACTAGACTGACAGTAAGTGGGCCCTACCATCTACGATAAGCTTACTCTAACTACGATAGTGAGTAGGTACGGTCAACTGCGACGACTTACTGGAAAGTAAGTGGACCTTACCATCTACGATAAACTCACTCCAACTACGATAGTAAGCAGGTACGGCTAACTGCGACGACTTACTAGACTGACAGTAAGTGGGCCCTACCATCTACGATAAGCTTACTCCAACTACGATAGTGAGTAGGTACGGTCAACTGCGACGACTTACTGAAAAGTAAGTGGACCTTACCATCTACGATAAGCTCACTCCAACTACGATAGTAAGCAGGTATGGCTAACTACGACGACTTACTAGAGCTATAGTAAGTGGGTCATACCATCTGCGACAGACTTATTCCAACTACGATAGTGAATGGGTATACCAACCGCGACGACTTACTAGAATTATAGTAAGTGAGTTACCCATAAGCTGCAAACCCCTGCTAGCGCCATAAGCAAGGTAACTACTTTAACAAGGCATCCCTCTCCACTACCGGGTACAAGGCAAATTCAAGGGGTCTTCCATTATTTAATAACTCTTCGATCAAAAGACGTGAGAACTGCGTATTCTCACTCCATTCAATCAAAGGTAATTAAATAGGGGCAGCTGTCATACCCCAAAATTTACCTCCCACACTTTTCTCATAACAAAAACAAGGTTCAAATCTCAAGGCATGGCTCATTCACATAATCCAGATAATCCACAGTCAACTGATCCAAATTGAAAGGTTAACCAAAGTCAAAGCATGATCCAAACTTATAACCATTGGTCACATAACAAGTATGGGGAGGTATATCCATCATTTGATCAAATATTGATCATGATTCCATTAACAGAAACTCAGAGATGAACAAATACAAAAAGGTTCAAATTAGGGTTTCTTTAGGAGAAAGTCAACCCAACTTTGACTGGGCATAACTTTCACCTGGAACATCAAAAATTCCCCACTCAAAGCCTATTGTGAAGGAAATTGAATTCTCTACAACTTTGTGTCTCACAAGCCAAGGCTAAAAATGCTTCATTTAAGAGATACAAAGCAAAAGATTACAGGTCATTTTCAGGCATCCTTCAAAAGTAGTTTTTCCCAAAGAGGATATGATCAAGATAAAAGTTCCAAATGAAAAATATATTCCAAAGTGGCTTGTAGAGGACCTCTTGAGGTTTCCAAAAAGTCTTAGAAATCCCTCATAGCTTAAATATTGAGTGAGATATGATCAATCAAAGTTGGGAGATTTTGAGGGACCAAATGTGAAAAAGGAGGGTTTCAAAAGTGAAATTCTTACTTATGGGCCTACATTTTATGACTCAAACTTGATCCATAAGTTATCCAAACCATGTACCACGAATTTCACCTTTTATTTATTTTTTTATATGATTTTTATTTCATTTAACAATGATTTAAAAATAATATAATTGAAGAAAATCAAGTATTGTGTGAAAAAGATTCATATTGACTATTTCCAATCACAATTATGACAGAATTATAATCTATTTTCGTGGTATATTAATTGGGAAGGAATTAATAGAAGATTTGGACAAAGTTAGAAAGTTTCCAATCAAATCTCTAATCAAATTTCTCAATATTGAAAGATTGGATTCAAGTGAGGTTTTGGACAATTTTATTGACCTAACTCGTTGCCTATAAGTACCTAACATATACCACTTGAATAAGGGTTGAGAATTCTGCCCAGAGAGAGAGTTGCAAGAACGAAAAAAAGCTCCAAGAACTCAGAATCGGTTTCAAGGAATTTGTGCCTTTCAACGAGAATTGAAGGTTGCAAAAGATTCACAGAAGGATTCTGAACGTATCTGGATACTCGCACGACTTCAACACCCCCAGAACAATCTCCAATTAGCCTAAGTAAGTCACTCTGAACTTTGGATCGATTAGCATGGTTTACGCATTCATATGATAATTCGTTTGTATATTTTGCTTGTGTCTGATGCTGTGAACGTTTTTGGATCCTTAATTTTGTTTCTGAGCATGTTTCATATGAATCGCCATTGAAGACCGTTTTAAGCTTTTAGGGTTCATAATTAGGGCTTTCTGGTAGAGATGAAATTAGGGAAAATTAAGGCCACCATTAGCTTCGCATGGTTTAGACGAAGCGTCTGAAAGGCTCGCGAAAGATTTATGTGAACGTATGAGCTATTCGTTATTATTCAGGTCTATTCGCTACGAAGGAATCTCTAGCAGATTCGTAGCTAATTTATGAGAGATTTGCAGGTCTAGGGGTGGAAGACGATGAGCTGGCATCGTCTGGTTCGTTAGTTTAAATTTCGCGCGCATGAATTTCTATTTGGAGGTTCGTTTTTATTTATTGAGTCAAGTGCGTATATTTAACAATTGGTTTGTCTGGTTGAGTTGGTTGAAACGCGCGCGTGTGAGGGAGAGGTCGCAGGTTCGAGCCTCCCCTCCAACAATATTTTTGTGTAAAATCCCTTTTCTTGATCCAGTGCGTGCACAACATCATAGGCACGCCATACTGCCTCAAATCTGACCCTTGATTCTCACCCCAACCAGATCTGACGCCCTTAGTTTGATGTCCATACCATGAGCCCTCATAACAACCCTACTGAATCAAAACCCTTATAAATGAATTAAATTTGAATTAATTTGTTTGTTTTAATTAGAATAGTTTAATATATATTTATTAATATTGCAACAGTTATTTTATAAATAAATTAATATATGATGTATGCTAAATTATAATTTGTTACTCGTGCCGATTAAATCGATTAATCGCAATGGTTAACAATATATTTAATTAAAATGTTATTTAATTAAATAAAATATGATTTCTATTATTTGGTTAAATGGTTGCAACTATTTTATTAGTTGTGATGATTAACCGTTTTTCCCTCGATTTAATTTGTTATTCTTTTTAATCGAATCAATCGGTTATGAGGGGTAACAATGCATATAAAACTCCATAAAAATTATTAAAATATACCTCAGTTCATTATTAGTGATAATCGAATCAATCGATTAAAATTGGTAGTGATGCAAATTTCAAATCTTTTAACCATGGTGATCAAACCTATTGATCATTGCGGTTAATAGTGCCAAATCAGGGTTGTACGCCCTAAATCCTAATAATTCTAAATTCCATTCAAACTACAATTACAAACCCAAACTGCGATAGGCTGACCAAAAAGCCTCTAAAAAAACCATATCAAATCAAATTCCAACTCTAAATGGCGTACAACTCTTCCCGAACTACGTAGACTCTGATCCTCCCTAAGGAGGTACGTAGGCACTTGGCAACAAGGCGAGTCCCCCTCTTCAAAATCTCAATCGTGTCCTAAAATTCTGTTTGCCACATTTCTCCCTAATTCCTGCCATGCAACCCTAATCTTTGAATGTTAGCCTTTAGGAAAGGGCTGAGGGTGCCTAACACCTTCCCTCAGCCTGATTATAATAACTTACCCTCAATCTCTTATCTGTGTAGGGTTTCCTATTCGCCCTTCAGAATAGGTGGCGACTCGAAAGCATAAATTTTTAGGCAGGTTGCTACAGCGAGATACTGAGATAGACTCTGAAGGAGAAGTCATTAAGTTTTCCATTTTAGTAGACTCTGAACCAGTTAATACTCAAGAAGCTCTCAAGAAGAAAGTGAGACTGAAGGCCATGAAATAAGAACTTGAGGCTATAGAAAGAAACAAGACTTGGGAGTTGACTGAGCTTCAAAATAATAAGAAAGCCAGCAGTATTAGATGGGTTTTTAAGATAAAGCTAACGTCAGATGGGCCAATTGCAAAACATAAAGCAAGGTTAATTGTAAGAGGATTTCTACAGAAATATGGTTTAGATTATTTTGAAATGGTTGCTCTTGTAGCTTGACCTCTGATGCATTAAAATTTAAAATCTGATTTTCTGAATGGTCATTTACAAGAGGAAGTTTATATGTCACAACCTCCTAAATTTGTGAAAAAGAATTAGGAAGGGATGATGTATAAGTTGCATAAAGCCTTGTATGGACTGAAACAAGCTCCTAGAGCTTGGAATCGGGAAATTGATTAACTTTCCAAGCCTCAAGGATTCTAAAAGTATGGGGTTTATGTTCATCATACCTTTGTAAGTAATATGATTTTGGTGTGTCTCTATGTTGATGACATATTGCTAATAGAGAGATGTTCAAGAAGGCGCCGATGAATGAGTTTGAGATGACTGATATAGGAAACATGGTATATGTTCTAAGAATGGATATTATGTACTCTGAGAAGGGTATAATTTTGCATCAGCTAAAGTATGAATTTGATTTTCTGAAGAGAATTGAGTAAACAAATTGAAAGTCTACAATCACACCTGCTGAAAAAAATCACAAGTTGGATTATGATGTTAAGAGTGATGATGTAGATGCTACAACTTTTAAACAGTTGGTTGGCTTATTGAGATATCTCTATAACAACATACTTGACATCTACTATGCAGTTGGAATGGTGAGTAATAAACAAACCAAATTGGTCACATTACCAAGTTGTTGTCATGATACTAAGGTATATTAAGAGGGCTTTGAGGTATGAAGTTTTATTCTCTTCTGGTGCTAAATTTGAATCAGAGCTGATATGCTATTCAGACTTTAATTAGTGTAGAGATAGAGTTGATATAAGAAGTACTTCTGGATATTTCTTCAAGTATTTGTGAAGTCCCATTTCTTGGTGCTCCAAGAAGCAACTTGTGGTTGCCTTGTTAACATGTGAAGCTGAGTACATAGTTGTTGATTTGTCTGTGTGTCAAGCTGGTTTGCTGATGAATTTATTACAGGATTTGAAGATCAAGGTGTGCAAGCTTGTGAAGCTGATGATAGACAACCAACCTGCCATAAGCCTTGCCAAGAACTTAGTGCTTCATGAGAGAAGCAAACACATTGACACAAAGTTCCATTTCCTGCGTAATCAGGTTCAGAATAGAATGCTTGAAGTTGTTTACTGTAGCATTTAGAAGCAACTTGCAGGAATGCTGACCAAAGCTATAAGATTGAACACTTTATCCACTTGAGGGATGAAATTGGTGTTGTTGATTTTAGTCTTGAATATAAATTAAGGGATGGTGTTGAAGTGTAATCCAAATTCAACACTAGTTAGTTTGCATTTAGCTTTAATTTGAGTTTCATTTGGTTAACATTTATATTTAGATGTTAGTATATAAACCCATTGATAGTTGTCTTTGTAACATAATTCACAATTTACAGTTTTCAATTTGAGATAGATGTTAGTTTCGCTCTCCTCTCTCTTCTTTCATTTTCATTTTCATTTTCAACCTTATACACCCAATAATTATTGGTTGGATTTGAAAAACTAATCCAATATTCTATTTTAAGGATAGATTATTCAATAATATCTACTTTTATATGATTTTCAATTTTCTATCCGTTTGTCATTTTAATTTAGGATGGAGCAAACACTATAATTATGAGTTTCAAAGTTTAATATCTATGCATCCTATTTTCTCATCAAATCCACTTGCTCACTCATCATTTCTATCTTAGATTACATTGTTTAATTGAAGTTTGAAAAAGAAAAAAAAAATCTTTTTTCTATAAGAACTCACCATTGCTCAAATTTACTAAACCGGTTTTAAAAAGTTCCATATTCGTTACCACGTTCATCCATCTTCACATGCACACAACAAAGAAAAAGCACTTTTTTCTCTCCACCAACACCATTTCTATACCTTTTCTCTCAAAACAGTTACCTCTTCTATTAACACCTTTTAGTTTTCCCTCTCTTCTACTCTCTATCAATGTCTCTTCTTTCTTCAGTTTTCCTTTCATTCTTCTCTCTTCTTTTCATACTTTCACTTCAATGTCAAAAAGCTTCTTCTCTTCATCATCATCATCATCACCACCATCAAAAACCCATTTTGAAATCTAGCAACAACCAAAGCAGTTGTGCATTGTTTGTAGGAACTTGGTTTCATGATGAAACTGAAAGTTACCCTTTTTATCAATCTTCTAGCTGTGAAATCATAGACCCGGAATTCAATTGCCAAATGTATGGTCGCCCAGATTCTGATTACCTTAAATACAGATGGAAACCGCTCAATTGTGAGCTTCCAAGGTACAAAGTTTACAAACAACTGAAAAAGATTGAATTTTTAGATAATGTAGTGTACACTGTATAGTAGTAGTTTCATAGTATAATTTGAATATTCTGAGTGATGGTGTTTTGTTGTACTGTGTAATGGAAGGTTCAATGGTGTTGAGTTTCTGATGAAGATGAGAGGAAAGACTGTAATGTTTGTTGGGGACTCGTTGGGAAGGAACCAATGGCAGTCTTTGATTTGTATGCTGTCTGCTGCAGTACCTCAATCACTGACACAACTAGTCACTGGAGATCCTCTTTCCACCTTCACATTCTTGGTTAGTCTAAAATAGATTTATGAGCTTAAGTTAATTGCTAACAAAATTTTAAAATTGTGGTTATGATCATTGATATATTCCGAAAAATTGCGGTCATGTGTGATACGAGTCTTACGTCAGAGAATATATGGCATGAACATGTGCTTATAAGTGGGGGACAGTTCTTATCCTATAAGTGGTTTTGTAAATTTCAATTAGGTTCAACTACATTTCTTAACATGGTATCAAACCACCGGTCCTGAGCGTGAGGGAGTGAGTGTCTTAAGAGTCTCGCTTCACTGACATTTATAAATGGGGCAATCCTAACTCTACAATTTGCAGTTTTGTAGGGTATGATACGACACCAACGCGTATTGGTGCGTCATAGTTATTTTGATAAGAAAAAGTCCCTTTGCTGATATCTACCAATACCCCATTTTCCATTTCACACTATTTCTATTTCTATTACTAAGATTTAAACTATGATAACTTTCCAGCAGCAGAATGGTTGTTTCCCTCTTTCTAAAGTTTCATTGAGAATCACGAAAGGGGTAGGGTCATGCTTTTTGGTAATAATAAGACAAATAAGCTGTTGAAAAATGGTTTGATAGATAGTGTCAATTGAATTATTAATAGATTTAAGGGTCCAATTAAATAGTATGTATGCATATGAGGGGGCCCAAAACATTTTCAAAAACTTTGACATAGTTACATATTGCATACATCATTTTTGTGACTTTTCCTATAGAATGTTATTATGAAAACAAGAGAAACATGAGGTTAAAATTGGATTTAATATGATATATACAGGACTATGGTGTGAAGATTGCATTTCACAGAGCACCTTATTTGGTGGATATGGATATGGTCCAAGGGAAGAGAATCTTGAGGCTTGATGAGGCAGATAAGAATGGTAACACATGGAAGAGTGCTGATGTATTGTTGTTCAACACAGGACATTGGTGGACTCATCAAGGATCACTTCAAGGGTAGGCCAGAATATGTTCCTTTTTTGAAGCTTATTCAAGAAAGTACTATTAGAAAATTACATAGATTGAGTTTCGAAGAAATTTGATTTTTTTGGTTTGTTTTGTTGATTAATTGAGTGCAGATGGGATTATCTAGAATTAAGAGGGGAGTATTATTCTGACATGGATCGATTGGGAGCGTTGGAAAGTGGTATGAAAACATGGGCTACTTGGGTTGATGCAAATATCGACAGAAGTAGAACCCAAGTGTTGTTTCAAGCAATTTCTCCAACTCATTACAAGTAGGTTATTATCAAAGTTATGCTATTAGTTATGCTAAGATTTTGTCGCATTGATCGTTGAAATATACGTGTAGCCAAAACGAATGGAATGCAGAAGCTGGTAGAACAACAACGATGATGACAACGAAGAACTGCTATGGTGAAACAGCTCCAATCAGTGGCACGACAATAAACCATGGAGGAGTAGAAACATACACTCAACAACAGATGAGAATAGTGGATATGGTGATTCGTGAAATGCGTGATCCTGCATATCTTCTTGACATCACAATGTTATCGGCGTTGAGGAAAGATGGACACCCTTCGATTTACAGTGGTGAATTGAATCCGCAGCAGAGAGCTAACCCGGATCACTCAGCTGATTGTAGTCATTGGTGTCTTCCTGGTTTGCCTGATACATGGAATCAACTTCTCTATGTTGCTTTATTCTATTAATTCATTTTATTAGTATTATAAAACCTTAAGCAATTTGTACAAGGTAACTCATAACTTGGAAATCCAATAGATTAAGATAAGATAACAGTTCAAATTACAGAATTCAAAATGATACAAGATGCAATACTTATTTAAAGCATTGTCTATATTATATAGCATAACTTTGCCTCGGATAAAATTAAACACATGGCAAATTCTTCATTAATGTTATGTTTTCAATTATTATCTTCATTCTTCTAGCACAGTCATTCCTTGGCCCAGCTGAAACTAGCCCTGGATGGCAAGCTCGACAGGAGCGGCTTCCAGTGGTATAATCGTCTCAAATTCAACAGTTTTGTTGACTTTGTTCTGGTTTTCATAAGCTGAATCATGAACTCCAAGTGCAGCTCTACCAGAAGGATCGAGGTTGTTTGACCAAGCAGCATCCCACTCAACAGCTTTTGCTGTGCTACATGCAACCGTTGGTCCTCCGGGAACAGTTAGCCTTGCCGAGTTCTGCAAAACAAGTTCAAGAAATACCAATTTTGAATCAGAACTTGTTAAACTATGTTATCTTATGGTCAATGAAGTACTCTCAGAAACACTAAATACGTATTGATATTGACATGAAAATAACCGCTAGTAATAACTAAGAAAATAGAAATGATTGAATGTAACCAGTGCTACATTGCTTATGGTTACAACAAATTAAGAAGAATTGATTGGTTATCTTGCCTGAGGGAAGAACCGCTCAAAGATCATTCTGTAGTAGTATGCTTCCTTTGTGTTTGGTGTGTTGTGAGGGAAGATATTACCAGCATTAAGCATCATTTTATCAGTCACCTATTAGAGAATGTCAAGAATCAAAAAATAATGAACACGAATTTCGTAACAATAGAAAACTTCATCACTGTAATTGTAAGGAAAAAAAAGTTGGATTTAATACATGTTTTGCAGCATGAGCTTTAAGGCCATCAATCCAGCTATAACCAACTCCATCACTGAATTGTTCTTTCTGCCTATACAAGATATGCTGCGTGAAATCGAATGTTTCAATGTTAGTTTCGATCGCAAGTTAACTTTGCGTAAATCGATAAAACAGAAAATTACTTCGTATTCGTACCTTTGGCAGATAAGGATTCTCTTCATCATCAAAGGCCTTCCTCAAAATAAACTTCTCAATTCGTCCTTCATCTCGTTTTATCTGAAAGTTTAAATAAACCAGCTCAGTAACATTCTTGGACAAGTATTGAAACAACAAAATAACTTTCTTGATTTATACCATTTTATTCTCAGGATCAATATTCATCGCAACATTGATAAATTCCTTGTCCAAAAACGGAACTCTAGCTTCTAGACCCCAAGCGAAAGTCGATTTATTAGCTCTCTGGCAATCATATTGATGGAGTGCTTTGATCTGCATATAAAAAGAAAAACATGTTTGTTAATCGTTACACTCCAACCCCTTAAACTGTGTATTAATACTGAACACGATAATTTTAACAACCTTGCGGCATGTTTCTTGGTGAAACTCTTCCTTGTTTGGTGCCTTGTGAAAGTACAGGTATCCGCCAAAGATCTCGTCAGATCCTTCACCAGAGATCACCCATTTGACACCAAGTGATTTAATCTTCCTTGACATAAGAAACATAGGTGTGCTTGCTCTAATTGAAGTCACATCATATGTTTCAACATGGTATATAACATCCTCAATTGCATCTATACCATCCTACAAAACATAACATAACACCATATGTTACTCATTTCATAATCTTGGTTTCAAGTATTGAAGTAGCCCTCAAACATCGATTTCGAGCTGTTACCTGAACAGTAAAGGTAAACTCATGATGAACAGTTCCGAGATAATCTGCAACTTCTTTTCCAGCCTTAAGATCTGGTGAGCCCTGCTCAACATTAGAAGATCGAGTATTAAGATGACATTTAAAGTACAGAAAGTTAATAAAAGTGATTCATAAATTTGAATAAATATATGCGAACCTCAAGTCCAACGCAGAATGAATGTAACTTTGATCCCCATTGTTCAGCAGCTTTCGTGGTTGCTAGGTAGCGAGAAGTGATGGATGCAACCAATGACGAGTCCAAACCTCCCGATAGTAGAACACCAAAAGGCACATCAGTCATCAACCTTTTTATCACCGCCTGTAAATCACAATCATCGCGTCATTTGATATCATAAACAAATATACAAACTTCGGTGATAAGACCTTTATGAATCATACCTTCTCGAAGGCGTGCCTCAAAGCAAGAGGATCATAAGGAGCCGACGGAATAGCCTCAGAGTACCAAAGAGGATTATACCATCTTCTAAAGCCACTATCTTTGCTAGAGTACAAATGACCAGGTGGAAAACACTCGAAATGTTCACAATCATCGTTCAAACCTTTCATTTCCGATGAAATCCAGACCGAACCTGAATCCAAACACATTCAAAATTCATCAGATTTTTCTCAATTTAAATTTCTTCAAACTCCAAAAACTAAAAATCCAATAATATATAAATAACATTACCATCTAATCCCCAACCAATGTATAGAGAAGTCACACCAATAGCATCTCTTGCCACAATATAACTGTTGTCGCGAGTATCCAATAGGACAAACGAAAATATACCATCCAACATATCCACAAAGTCTTCTCCATATTCCTCATACTAGGAAAAAAAATTTACATCAGTAACAATTTTGTTATCTGTTTGTCTGTTATTTTTATATAATCTTAATTAATAAACAGTTCAATCATGAATCTAAACCTAACAAATTGTTAAAATTAAGGATCACTAATTACCAAATGTGCAATAACATCACAATCACTTCCGGTTCTGAAAGTATGATTAGGCAGTTGTTTTCTGAGTTCTTCGTGATTGTAAATCTCTCCGTTTACCTGATATCATCAACACGTGTCAGTATAGATACCGATAATTGCATATAGCGTAATTGTGGTTAAAGATATCATCATGTCAACGGTGTACCGTGACAATGACGGATTTGTCCTCATTGAAGAGTGGTTGATCTCCAGAAGCAGGATCAACTATGGCTAACCGTTGGTGTGCCAAAAAACAATCACCATGTTGGTGGAGCCCACTCCAATCAGGGCCACGGTGCTTCAATCTGTTACGTCATCAACAAACAAATAATCAATCAATATAAAAACTATACAAAATGTAACTTTCAGTATATATATTTTCTATTCGAATAAGAATATAATGCTACAATTATTTAATCACTTTTCTCCTTTGAATTGTTCATAGTTCCTTCCACTATAAATTTACCAATAATTCCATTTCAAAATGGACCCCACATACCACTTGTTTGTCCTTATTGGAGTAATAAACAATTAGTGATGTGATCAGAATAATATTGCACCTTATCTTATCAAACTATTGTTGTTTAATTTAACTTGATGGGCATGAAGACCAAAAATAAAGTTACCAAATTCAAGTAATTATAAAATTACTTTAAAAAACCAATCATTGGCTTTTTTTAATCAAAGAATATGACGTGTCACTTGACGGTTGAAACAAGGAATATGGATTATGTCACTTGGGTCCTATAACTATTCTTAATCCAAAATGACAAGATCATCACAACACAACTTTGTCTTGCTATCTAAGCAACAATATATTTGTGGTTAGAATCTTACATAATGATAAATAAGTGGAATATCGTCGATTCAAACATGTGAACTCTATCGTCGGTTTTCTCAACACATTTATCAAGTTAGCTTACTTAACTTATATCAATTATTTTTAATAAGTAAATCCTCCGGATTGTTTTTAGAAAGTCCGAAATGTAAAATCAATTAATTAATTAAAAATAAAGAACTTGATCATTAATGTGATCAAGAACTTTTTATTTCCTATGATCATAAAAAAAAACATCATGTGTGAAGCATGAAATTAAGAATACTAAATAAGAAGAGAATAATTGCCTGCGTGAAAGCTCCAACACACGAACCCTCTTGGCTCTTGAAGGATCAGAGCAACCAAGAACAGCAAGTATACCACACATTGTAGTTTATGTTTTATATGATGATGATGATTAAATCAAAGACAGAATTTGGAAAAACTAAGAAGAAAATATGTATGTAGTAGTTGTAATACTAAATATGTCTTTGAAAGCAATTCAGTATGCATAACACTTCCCCGAACATGTATTTATAAGACATAATAGGAATGATAGACACAAAATGCTGACGATGAAACGACGTCGTTTTTTGATTATTCAAATTCAATGAACTGTTGTTACTTGCCATTGGATGGTCCATGACACTAAATGTGGGTCCGACTGCTTATACAATCTATAATATGCCATGTGGATAAACGTGGGTCGTTCTTGGTATCAAGTTTTTTTTTTTGTGTAAAATAAATTATAAAATATGAATATTATTGAATTGTTTTTCTTATTTTTGTTTAGTTTGTGTTCACACATAAGTACATGTTTAGTTTTGGTAATCACCAACATTATTTATGGATCTTTTATTTTGTGTAATCCACGACAATAATTTTTCGATTACAGACTACACTGATTTGATAATTAATGAAAATATTTTATTTTATAATTATCAGTGATGTATTTTAAAACTATTATGATTTTTTTATTTGATGTTTATATTTTCTAAATGAATCAATTTTATCTATTAAATGTTTTACTATTATTTGATTATTTCTTTTTATCACAATTAGGAGTGTACATGAATTGAGTTGGATCGGATTTGACCTAACCCGTTTTGACTTCAATGGGTTGGATACACTGTTCAACCCGCAATTTCATTATCAAAACCAACCAGCTAAACTTGTTAAGGTAGTCGCAAGGTTGATCGTACTTATTGTAGTTGTATGCAGCTTGTCATTAAGGACCAGCTGAACTTGTTGTGGTTGTGAACAAAGTTGATCGAACTTAGTGTGGTTGTCTGTAGTTTGGCAATAAGGATTAGCAGACTTGTTGGGACTAGTCGCAATGTTGATCCGACTTACTGTGGTTTGTCTGTAATTTGTTTGACTATAATGGATTAAGTCCTTATTGAGAAGGCAAAATCACTTTGGTGGGTGGACTGGAGTAACTTCGTTAACAGTGAACCAGGATAAAAATAATTGTGTTCATATTCACCTGATAGCTTTGTGTTTTGAGTTGCGAAAAGATTATATTTGGGGCAACCCAATTCAAACCCACCTTTTGTGTTTCACGTACCTTCAATTGGTATCCGAGTTTGGTTCTGGTTTTATACACTTAATCGTGTCAGATAAATATCTAGAATTCTTATGTAAAACACTATGGCAAATCCAACTCCACCACCAATAGTTATCAATGAAAGAGAACACTACAATGATAAACCTCCAATATTTGATGGAGAAATATTTGATTACTGGAAGGATAAAATAGAAAGTTTCTTCCTTGTTTATGATGTTGATCTATGGGATATGGTAGTCGATGGCTACGCACATCTTGTTGATGCCAGAGGAAACAAGGTCGAAAGAAGAAGTATGAACGGCCAACAAAAAAAGGAATATAAGAATCATCACAAAGCTAGAACCATTCGGTTGAATGCGATTTCCTATATAGAGTATGAAAAGATAACAAATAGAGACTCTGCTAAGTCTATATTTGATTCTTTGAAAGTGACTTATGAAGGCAATGCTCAAGTAAAGGAGACCAAGGCTCTTGCCTTGATTCAAAAATATGAAGCTTTCAAGATGAAGGATGTCGAAACACTTTAGATCATGTTCTCAAGGTTTCGAACCTTGGTTGCAGGACTGAGAGTTCTGAACAATGGTTATTCTACGTCAGATCACGTGAAGAAAATTATCAGAAGCTTGCCACCTAAATGGAGGTCTATGGTAACTGCACTCAAGCTTGCTAAGGATCTGAACAACACTTATCTAGAAGAACTGGTGAGTTCTCTAAGAAGTCACAAGGTTGAGCTAGAACAGAATGAACCTTAGAAGAGAGGTTTATCTCTGCTAGGTTTGTGCCTAAAGACAAAGGAAAAGAAAAAGAGAAATATATATTTAAACCTAAGGCAAAACCTTTGGCTAAATCTTCTCGTTTTAATACCTATAAATATGATTATACTCTTTCTAACCCCAAGGTTATTTTATACCTCCTTATCCTTGTCTTTCTCTTTCTTAAGCTTCTTCTCATGATTTTCTCATGTTTCTCTAAGCAAGTGAGTTCTTTCTCATCTTCTTCGAGCTTGCCAAACAATGTAGTGAGGACAAGTGTACTGAGATTATTAGCTTCCTTGATTATCGTGACCTTTGGTTGTTAATCCCTAGTAAGACACCTCAAAACTTTGTTAGTAGAAAATGCATTGGAAGTCGGGCTCCCAGGTGCAACGGTTAATGAGATGAGTGAACCTCTTTTGCATTTCGGCAATAGTTTCACCATGCTTCATGCGAAATAGTTCAAATTCTTAATTCAATGTGTTAATTCTAACTTGTTTGACTTCATTAGTACCCTCATGGGAAACTTGCAATGCGTCTCACATAGCTTTAGCAGCTTCACAATGGGAAACACAATAAAATTCATCAACACCGAGACTAGATATGAGTATGTTTTGCGCTTTCCAATCATAACCCCACTTTTGGTGATCATTGTCATCCCATTATGCTTCTGATTTAGGTATAATGACGCCATTACCATCGGTCGTGGTAACATGAGTTGGATCATTCATAATGGCGTCCCACACACTCTTATCATATGAATTGATATGAATGCGTATACAAGCTTTCCAATACCATAGTTTCCATCGGTGAAAATAGGCGCTCTATTGTACGCCCCTTTAGGTTCATTAGTCATTATCTAATAAGTGTTTAAAGCACATAATGAACCAGAGCTCTTGATCCCAATTGTTAGATTACGACAACTTATATAGACGGGGTGAATAGATCCCTAAATTTAAATTTAAATTTTTAAAAGGTTTTGAAACCTTAAAAACTATGAAAGGCAAAAGTATCGTGTTTAGATCAAAAGTCGTCTAAACCAAAGCGGTTATTGGAACCTCATATATGCACACAACCTTTAGTTTAGGATAACAATGATACAAAGATTAACAAATTAAATTCTTAATCAACCGTTCTAATGAAATCAGCTACGCAACCAATTTCCAATGAAATTAATAGAAAATCTCAAAGTGTCAAATTATCAAACACTTGGCGTGCGATCGATTTTTCAGATTTTCCTTTTAAGTTTGTTGATATCAAAATCCTCTTACAATCTATTTGATTGTAAGGCAATCAACAAATCAATAATGCTTTTAACAATCAACGGAAAATTGTTACAAATCAATCACTCAATCAAAGTGTTTAACAAATTGATAATGAAAATTTAAATGCAAGAGATAAAGAGATGGATAGAGAAAGAGGACACGAGGAATTGTTTAGGTAGTTTACCGATCATCCTCGCTACAGCTATGTGTGCCCCCAATTCAAATTTGGAATAGAGATATCAATCTTACTATGCAAAAAATTGTTTACATGAGATGTGAAGCAATCCAACTCTACAAATCTATGTTTGATGTTGATTCTTGCACTTCTCTTTCCTTGATATGAGTTTAATCAAGTCACCCAACAAACACCAATTAATTCACCGTCACGCGCTATTCCTTTTCAAGAAACCACCATTCTTCAAAGCTTTAACTCGATCGAATCCAAATTGCAAGTTATTGTCACCTAAGATTACCAATTGATTCACCGTTTCACGCTACTTCTTTGCAAGAACATCCCATTCTTAAAAGCCTTTCACTCGATCGAATTCAATTGTGTAACTCTTATCTAAAACCCCCAAATCAACACCTTGATCTTGGAGTAAAAACCCCCACAATTTTTCCATGAAACCCCCTATGATTATCAATTCAATCTTAGGTTACAACCAACCTAAATTGAACATTATCAAACAAGTCTTGATGGCACCCAAAGAATGAATGATTATGTGTACATTGTTTATGTGTATGCATAGATGCAAGGTTGAAGATGATGAGCAATCTTAACATGTGTTTATAGTTTCATCAAATTGACAATGATGCATGTATGATATATTTATAGTAGTGCAAGTTGGAGGCAAAAGGGAAACCTAGAAATGTGAAAAAAGAATGCAAATTTTTCAAAAAATAGTAGCATGTGTCGACACATATAAGTCATGTGTCGACCTATGTAAATGCATGTGTCGACCTGTATCAAGTCGTGTGTCGACACATTCAAACAGAAGTTATAGGCTTTAAAACCGTAGTACATGTGTCGACCTGAAATACGTATGTTTCGACACATTATAGTAATTTTGAGTGCATAATGTATCGACCTAAAACTTAATATGTGTCGACACATATAGACAGAAGCCATGGGCTTCATTGTTGAGGTACATGTGTCGACCTGAAGCATGTATATGTCAACACATGCACTTGTGTTTTGAGAAAATTTTGATTTTTGAAACATGCAACTGATTTTTAATGCCTTGTAACTGATTTTTTTTATGCATGATACATTTTCCAAACATGTTCTAAGTTCATTCTAAGATCCCTAATGCAAAGGTACACATAACGACTCATATACCATTCAATGTAAATAACATGCAACTGAAGTTTATGCAAGTTTGCATGTGATCTTGTGCTTTAGTTGTCTTTATCTATTTAGGATTATTAGTTTGCAATATCAAGTATAAGTAGCTCTTAAAGTACTAAGATAATGAACAGACACACACTATAACATTTTTAAACTTCATCTATTTTCAAAACCTTCTTAAAAATGGTTCAGACCAATGTGTAATCGACTATGGACGTTGGTTAATCGATAATAAAACAAAAATTTGGCCTATAATTTATTATGGGTGATATCTAGTTGATAATGGGGCGAAATCTCAATGTATAATTGCTTAAAGAAGCTCTCTAATTGATTAGGGTTCAGAGTCATCAAAATCTTTCCTATTTTTCTAGGTCTAATCAATTAGAGGCATAGTCTAATTGATAAAGTCATAGTCTAAATGATTAGAGCGCAGATCTAATCAATTATGATCCGGGTCCGACCAAAAATGTCTCATTTCTTGGCTAATTTTTTAATTATTGAAATAAAATTTGTGTTTACTTCTAAAAACATAAGAGATATGAAATATTAGTATTCCTCTTACTTTCATTCTCTTCTTAAAAACTTCTTATAAATTGAGAATTATTTTAGTGTTAAGAGAATGAAACACTTAATAAGAATTGTTCTTGTGTAATTTTTTAATAATCTCCTTTATTTGTAATTGTAAATAAAGATAGTGATATTCTCTTATAACTCTGACATAAGTTATAACGGTTTTAAGTTAAACCTAAGTAAAAATTTGGTGTAAACAAATTTTAGGTTGATCCTGCCATAAAATATATGTTGTTAGTGGAACTCTAAAAAATAATCTTTAGAGCCTAAAATAGACTATATAATCTTTTACCTTATCTCTTTATAATTATGTTACTTAATCTTTCGTGCTCCATTTTTATTTCTTTTCTTAAAATTAATTAAGTAAAAAAAATTTTAAGTTTTTAAAAAAAAATTATCACATTTTAAATAATAGGTGTAAAATGTTAAAAATCAAATGTTTACTACTAACAAATCTTGGAGAAAAAGAAGTGTGACAACGTGTATTGTATAAAATTGAATAAAATAAAATTTAGTTCTTTTATGCTGCTAATAATTCCTTATCCATCCAGAGAATCATGCTATGTATGATAGATATATTGAGACAAGTATATAAAAAGCCAATCAAGAAGTTGCCTTTCTAAAATCTGCATGCAACCAGAAAAATGGGATATGTACAGATCAACATGTTCTATAAGGTTATCAAAACATCACATGCAGCAAACACACACGTATGTGTCTAGTCCCACCATTTTTCTGACATCTCAATATTCAATCTTAAACTTTTTGCACTTCAATCATCATTCACGTTTCCATATGGAAAAGGATAATAACCTTAATTAACCTATTTCTATTCTCTTTTGCTCTTTCTTTTTTTGGTTACAATTTGATTTTTGTCTTTCAAGTAAACTTAACGTGATAAAACGGAAAGAAATTGAAAAAACAGCTTTCGTCTTGAAAGTCTTTATGAAAGTAAAGCTTCTTGAATTTTGATTGATAAATAAGAATTGCTATAAAAAATTTATTATGATTGTGATAGTTAATTATTTTTATGTTATGTAAATCTTCTTTGTGAACTTGCAAACGTTTTAAAGTGGGAAAAAAAATCATATTAATTACTATAAACTCTAATAGAGATAGAGGGAGGTGGTCAAATTACATGAAATATTTGGATAATGGTATCCTATTATTAGCATATGTTGTGATACATATATAAATATTTTATATTTAAATATTATTTAATTATTATATTTTAATAATTATTATATAATTTTATATATTTATATTTATTGTTTATTTAATTAAGAGTTTTTATAGATTAAGTTATTAAATAAAGTTAAAAAATAGAGTGTATTGGAAAAAATAATTAATTGATAGGGTATGAGCTTAAATATGGGAGAACGTTAGGATAACTCATTTCAAAATAATAAGAATTTTGATTGATTATCACCATATATATATATATATATATATATATATATATATATATATATATATATATATATATATATATATATATATATATATATATATATATATATATATATATATATATAGACTATGGTTCACAGTATATCGTACACAACAAAATTATATTTTTCCCTATCTAAAGAGTGTTCAAGACATTAGTATCGGTTGAGAAAGATTCACAAGTCAACATATGTCAGTTATTTGTCTCTACACTTTTGCATTTCAGATCAATATCAAAAAATTTATTGTCATGGATACATTTATTTCCATAGTCTTATCTCTCATAGACTATCAAGTTGTAGATCCTATAATTATATGCATGACCATTGGTGTATTTTTTTCTTCATCCAAAGCATGATTGATATCATGTATAGAGCATGTCTTGAATAATAACTGTTATTGAATTAATTCTAACAAATGGTATTAAAGTTTTTGGTTAAACCAAGGGTATGAGTTCTTAGAATGCTTTGTGGTCATAGAGTTGTAGTCACAAGTTCTGTTGTGTAGATTGGGATAGAGAAAAATGATGGAAAATTGGTTTATGACCTGTGGAAAATTCAAGTCAAAGATGTATTGATACAATCAGATTTATACAAGGTGTTGGTTAATGGTTAGTACATGAACACTGATTAACATTAATGCAAGTTCTATTATGAGATTATGTCAGTGGTTGAAGAGTTTTCTCTTAACTTGAAAGTTTCACCATAAGTTTTCAACATGGTTTTTTTATATGTAGAAATTCTTGAACTGGTTTATCTCCAAGTGAAGTATTTTTCTTATGGAGGAGTATGATAGTGTTTGAACTATGATTATCAGTGAAGACGGTGGAATAATTCTTTAAGTGATATAGCTTCAAGTGATTATACTCTTTATGATATAGTATGATAGTTCTTTTGAATTATATTGTTCGGTGAAGACAATGGAAGTTGATGTATTATTTTCAATCAAAGTGGAGGTTGTTGGTGTTGGTTGAAAATATATATGTTGAAGAAGTTTTCATCCACTTAGTTTTCTAAAGGAAGAGGAAGTCCAGGGCTATATAATGAATTCAAGTTCTTCATTGCAAGATGCACCGGTAGAATTTCTATATATGATTAAGAATACATTTATTACTTATTGAGGATATTAGGATCTGGAATTTAGGACAATCAAGTCTAATTTCTAATCACCATTAAGAGATCATATCAATCACATTAAATGGCCTCTAATGGACTTTCGTGTAAGACGGACTAGAATTTCTAAATAAGGAGAAGAGCGGAAGAGGAGAAAATATTCAAAATTCATGATATTATTTAACTACGGAATTATTTGTCTTCACTGGTAGAATTATCATTTGTATCCTACGGGTACATTTAGAGCCCTCTGATTATTCATTAAAACTTAGTAAGACTCTAAATCTCTCTAGAATATCTTCTAAAACTTGAGTAGGACTCTAGAGCCCTTAGGAGTATTTATCATAACCTCAAAGGACTCTAAAGCCCTATGGGGCATCTTCTAGAACCTTAGTAGGGTACTAAAGTCCCATGGATTATTACTCAGAACCTTAGTAGGACTTTAAAACCCTCTGAGATGTCTTCTAGGACCTTAGTATGACTTTGGAGCCTAGTGGAGTACTTATCAAAATCTTGTAGTTGGCCAGCAGCATAGGCTGGGCACCATAGAACATGCCACAGTGCATGCCATAGCGATGATGACCGCTGGTATATTTTGGTAAGTAAATCAGAATCTAGTGCGTGGACATCCCAAGATTAAAAAAATTATAATAGATCGATAGGTTCTAAAGCCCTTTGGAATTTCTTTCAGAACCTTAGTAGGAATCTAAAGTCCTTCGAGGTATTTATCATAAATTTAGTAGGATTATAGTAAGACTCTGGAGCCCTGTAGGGTATATACTAGAACCTTAGTAGGGCTTGGAATCCCTCTATGGTATTTATCAGAATCTTAGTAATGTTGTGAAGCTCTAAAGAAATTTAAATTAGAGTTTAAAAACAATTATTAAAAACGTTTGAATAAGCAGCAGAAATTCAAAGTAAAGAAATTTAGTGAAAAATAAAAGAGATAAAGGAAGAGAGAACAACACTGAAAATTTGTAGAGGTTCGGTCTTAAAGAAGTGGCTCATTCCTCTCCCCAAGAACTGATCTTGAGAGTATACACTGATGCTTGAGAGTTTTCATAAGATTAAGCCCACAATCCCTCTTATATACAAGGAAATGAAGTTTTGGGATAACTTCCCATCAAACAGTGAATTAAGGAACAAAACTGTTAGTCTTCAATCTAAATAATGAACAGAACTTCTAGCGGTTAGTCTCTAAGTCAAACTAATATTTTGCATAGGCTGATCTCAAACCAAGATGGAGTTTTGGGTTGGATATCCTCTTAACCAAACCGAGGTTTTACATTGGATGACCACACACCAAACCGATATTTTTATCGGGCTGGTCTCAAACCTACTGAGCTTTTACGTAGGCTGAACTCGGAAACTGAGTGAGATTTTAAATAGGTTGGTCTCGAAACGATAGAAATTTTGACTAGGCTAAGTTCAAAAGCTGATGTGAATATTTCTTTATGGTTGCTCTTCAAGAATCCAAAAGAGGGTTTTTCTTCAATTATGGAACTCATGAACTAAACAAAGACTTATTCTAATCCCTTAAAGAGTTTCACTCTGGTTTAGCTCCAAAAAAATCACTTCCTACGGAAGAATAATTTACTCAAGAGAAAAACAACTCTTGGTAAATTTACAATAAAAACATCACCCAGAATAAATTCCTCCCTTATACTCAAGAACACTCTCAAAGCATTATGGCTAAAATATGTGAAAAAGTAGAAACGGTTTAAAGAGGGTAAGATAGAAATGAAAAGTGAAATTTTTCACGTTTTTTGGATGATTTGAAATGATAGAGAGTTTTTCACGTTTTCAAGTGTTGTAGCTTTAGTAATTACTTGACTTCATGTGATGTTAACATCAAAACCACTTTAAGCGTTGTAACTACTTTAGGTGTTGTCATCATCAAAACCATATTATCATCACAACTAAGTTGTTTCTTATTGAGTCTTGTTATCCATGAGATTTATTATCTTGGATCACTTCTTGATTATACCTACAAGTACATGGTTACACAAGGGGGACTTAAATAGTGCGATAAGGAGCATTAATCAAGGTAGTAGGTCGCACTCTAGGGAGAAATATCGAGAGCTCGCCCAAAGTATCAAAGGCTCTCCCGAAGTATTGTACGCCCGCCAAAGTATCAAGAGCTCGTCCGAAGTATCGTGAGCACGTCCAAGACTATCAAAACTTGTCTCGTGTTCATAATCCTCATGTCATATTGGGATCACATAAACTCGTTTCATGTATTAGATCGGTCTTCGTGACCCATAACCAATGCAAAGGAATATTATAAAAAAAAGTTAGGTAACCAACAGACGTTAACAAGACATGATCAAAGAAAACACTTCGCCCTTACACAGCTCATGCTTGAGGGGTTGTGTACATGTCCGAATTTTTGATAGGTCTTAGGAAAGCATTTCGCCCTTATACGACTCATACTAGAAAAAATTTGTACATGTTTGAGTTTTGATAGCCTTTAAAAAATAGTTTACCTTTACACAACTCATACTTAAGAGACCGTGTACATTTCGAACTTTTGATAAACCTTAAAAGCATTTCGGTCTTACACATATTGTATACATTTTAGTCCTTTTGAAAGGCGTTAGTGTTTATATTATAGAGCATATGACTCATGACTCGAGTATTCACATTTTTGTCCTATTGGAAGGCTTAAGTGTTTATATTCTAGAGCATATGAGTATTCAATTCTTCGATACGATAGAGATTAATAATCTCAAAACATTAGTAAAAAACTTAGTATTTATATTATCCTGAATTTTTATCTACCCAATTTAAAAAGTTGGATATGATTACATTAATTTAAGAAAGAAAATTAATTTGAATAATCATTAATAATGTTGGTTAAGACCAAAACTAATATAAACATTAATTTTGAATATTTTACTATAAATATATTTATAAAAATGAATTAAAAACCAAACAAACACTTCGGGCCTTCAAAACCCTACGAAGTCCCTATCCATAGAATAAAGTCATCAAACTAAGTTCTGATGGTTAACTTAATTTGCTTCTGAAAGCAATGTATTTTTTGCATCCATATCTCAGTGGCTTTTAGAGGTTACATAGAGCTATTTTGATACTTCACTTAATGACAATTTAACAGGTTTATTATGTCTTCTAAATTTGGTTTATGACTTTTGGAAGCTCTGTTAGGTCATTTTTCCATTTTTCATCTTATATTATATTTTCTTTATTTCCTAATCTAAATAAGTGAAGATTTTGATTGATGAAGACTCTCTAAACTCCTCATTTTATTTTACTAATAGTATATTGTGACTACAATTATGAAGTTAAAATAAATTAATAAATAAAGCTTAGTAGCATTATTGAAGTCATTGAAGATATATTATGTATAATTTTCAGAAGTTTGTTTCTTAACATCAAGTACGTAAGCCATGAACTACTCTCACATTGCTTGGATTAAATATCTTTATTTTAATGTTTAATTAATATACCGTTGAAGTTAATAAGTTAGTCAACAATGTTATGTTTGCTTTGCTTATAAGTTATAAGTAAGTGACTTAGTGCGAGTTTAGATTTACATTAAGCTTGAAAGTTTTATAAATATTATAGAGTTTAATATTGATAAAATAAAAATAATTCACCGTGATCTTGACAAATTTGCTTATACATGCTTTTAAAAAATTGAACCACTTTCTTTTTTAATAAAAAAGAAAAATACAATAAAAAAAATTTTAAAAAAACTCGGACTAGTGATCAATCCAGTCAAGATATAATACCAATAAATTACTTGTTGAATCAATAGGAGATAGGTTGAACCGGATGAATATTGATCGGATCTTTATTAAAAAATATCGCTATTAAATTCAACTAAATACATATAAATTAATATTTGATAAATAATTATTTTTGATATATCATTAAAAATTATATTTATGAATCATATAATATTATCATTTATTTGAAAAAATTATATAAATAGTATTTTATTTTAATTTCTATCATTATAATATTATTAAAATATAAATATATTAATAATAAATATTAATTTATTCTCTACAAAACACTTTTTTCAAAAATTATGAATTTTGTTCTATTTTTTCTTTCTATTCTCGTCTTTTCAAAATGCTTCATTTCCCTAACCATCAATCTTTCAAATAGAGTTTCCTAACCATCAATCTTTCAAATAGAGTTATCAGTAAGCTTGTGACAAATTTGACCCTCTTAATTTTCATAACCACATATAATTAAAACAGTGAAAGACATAAAATATCATAACACTGTTTAGAACTATAGACAAACATGACAATTAACATTATTAATAACATGTGCCAAATACAAACATGACAATTAACATTATTAATAACATGTGCCAAATATTCTAATGACCATATGATTTTGCAATTTATTTTAAAAGTATACCCTATAATTATGTTGTTGTGTCAACCTGCCTAACTCAATGATTTTCGACTACGTCAAACCTCTTGAAAGTACGAATCATTATTTATTATATTATTTTGACATATTTATATAATTAACTATATAAATAACTTAATTAACAAAAATGAGTGTAATCATGACAACATCTTAAATTGTGCACTACAAAAAAAAAATGGGAAAAATGATTGAGTTTTCCTTGAAATATGTTTAGATATCATAAAATAAACGGAATGAAATTAATTTTAAGATGGAACAAGGCAAATTCTCACTTTCACCTAAATCAGAGGGGGAAGAAAATAATGATAAATAATAAAATAGAATATAATCAATATCACTCAATTCCACTCCCACTCTGATCCATCCAGATTTTAATTGATCCAAATAATAGAACTTTTTTCCATATCATCCCATCACCTTCCATCAATTCAAATACACACTCTCCAAGTCGGGGGCAGAGCGGGAGTTTATGTCCGTTCCATTCAATACCTGCTCCCAAATTCGGCCCAATGTATATATTTTTAAGATGTTTTATACACATCTAGTTAGATTTTTTAGATATTAATAATTTTAAATCACTGAGTAAAAAAATAATAATTTAAAATCATTACCTAGTTAGGATCATTGTCCAAATCCATAAACTCAACACATTTTGGTGGCAAAATAGAAACATCCACATAAAATTTAAAACTATAACTAATGCTCTTTGCTCTTTTATGTGCCATGCTAACATAAATTAAAATTTGGCATCCTCCCTAAACTGTCTGAAGTAGCAAACTCGAGTAACTCATCCGTATATATCTAATGATCTACCTAACTGACGGTTTCTGCTGGCATTGGCCCTTTCCTCGACCTGTTCCTTTTCCTGCTTCTCTTCACTGTGCTATCTCCTTTCGTTTCCTACATAGGAATCAGTGAACGTTTAACAAATCAATAAAAATCAAATATAAAGTTAACATCCAAGTGTTTTCAAGTTCAAATTGAAGAAACATTTAAATTTTGCTACTTATCCTACCTTCAAAGTATTGTTTTGATTTTCACGGCTTTTCTTCTTCTTGCACGAAAGTGGGTTTGGAGCCTGCCAAGTTCACAGTAATATATCATCAAAGAGTGACACACAACAATAACTGTTAGAAACATACACAAATGACTTCAAGTCAAACATTTTCCTATCAAATGCATCAAAAATACAAAGAAATTAGTTTGTGGCAAAATTATAAAAAGTTTGTATAACCATTTAACTGTCAATTCATTGCTGACATTTTGTTTTACCAAAAAAAAACTATTGTCAATTGGTTTACAATCACTTCCTTGTGGTAGTGCAAGCTATAAGCCTCAATATTAGTTAACAATCACTTCCATGTGTTAGTACCACTATCAGCCACAACAACAAAATGCTAAGCTATAAGCATATATATTAGATACAAAAATATAAAATCAAACGAGAAAAAAGCTATAATAAAAAATAAAGTTTAACCTTTGCTCTTTTTCTCTTGAACTGAGGTTTATCCTTGATGCCAATCTGATTCCTTGAAGTAATACTTCTTTTTATTGCCTGTGCACTTGCAATTGGATCTCCTGAATCCTTGTTTTCCATTATTTCAGTATTGGAATTATTGTCTTCCCCACCAGCCAATTTCTTCTTTGCCATATCTCTAAATATCTGGTATTCTACGTCGGTCATATGCATCCGTCTTTCTTCCAAAGTTTTGACATATTCCTTCTGAACTGCCGATGGAGATTCAAGGAAAAGAGCATTTCTGAGACCATATATGAGAGGAACACCAGGTATCTGCAACAAGCAGGTAAAGAAGACTAAACATATGAACAATGATACAATTCTACACAAGTCAACATATTTTAGACAAAGTCATTGGCACAGAAAAGACAGTTTAGACAACTACTAACATTTTAGCGTGTCTACAAAGAGACAGTAGCATTATCTAATTGTCGCAATTAACATTACGAAAAAAAATTCCAACCTCTTGCAACTTCTTCCGTAGGTCAGCATCTTGACTGGCAACAAAGAAGTGCTCAGAATTGTTTTCGCCTACAACCTCCATGATGCATAGTTCGCCCCTCACACATTTTTCATGCTCGCATCTGCATATTGAAGTTTAGATCAAACTACAAAACCATCACCAAAGCATTACTTGTGCACTGATAGAATATTATATACTGATGATTACGAGTTTCAAAAGTTAAAATAGAACTTCAAATATTCACATTAGAGAGCCTTTTAACATTCCATTTCAGTCAGTCATAAAAGTTAACTTGGGGATCTTACTGACCTTGAGAATCTCAAGGTCAGTTCTATATGCATTTAGGTCTATAAATATTAATTATCAACATAATTATAACAATACTCAAAGTTTATACTTTCAAGGGACAAAAATGGTGGTCTAAGTTCTAAGAGGTCATCCTATTAAAGTTGGTTCCGAAAAGAATCCTGCCTAGTCCAGGTTCTGAAAGGTTGTAACTAATATGGCAAAGAGATAAGGCATTGAATGAGGAAGTTATTTATCTTTTGCCTTTAGACAATGCAAGCAATTTGGGTGATCCACAATAACTTCTTGACTTGTTGGAATAGCTGATTAATCAATTGAGTAAGACCTAAAGGTGGATTTCTTACCACATAACAACAATAGGGGAAGAAGAAAAAATAGAACAAGAACTACATATGTTAGCAACAACGATAAATGAAAAACCTAAAGGATTTAAACGGCTAAGTTAAATTTTTTCAAAGTTGTTTCTTAGTTGATGCAAATAGGGGTGTTTCTTAATGTCTAACAAAAAATTATCGGACTGAATTCGTAGGGTCTATTTTCTCCAATTTTTTACTTATCAACCTAACCCGGTGTTGCCAATGGTGGAATATGGGGCAGGCCAAAAATCCATCATATCAAGACGCCATTGCAGCCTATAGTACCTCCATGGATGGCATTCCTTCAAAAAAATTCTACGGAGGTTGTCAAAAACTCCGCCATGCCATTGCTCCTTGGCAAGTGCCCACCAATTAACAACACTAATCTAACCTGTTACCTAGCCCTCCAAAACCACAAGGCCCAAACACGCTAACCGATATGTTTGGAGCCAACCAATTCGACCCTTGTATTAAAGAAAATTTGCATACATTCATTCACATTAGAAGGCTTTTAGCCTACTGAATACTGGATCACTCATCATGCAAATCTATCATAGCGACCGAAGAAAATTTTGTAAACAAATCCATTTAAAAGCACGTGTGCTACTACAGGATGCATATGTATTTAGAAAGACGGAAAATTGTTTAACCTTGCAATTATAAGATTCCGAGCTGCCTCAAGAGCCTCCGAATACGATTTACCAAGCCGTTTCAACTCAGCTACAACACATCTACATCACCTCAATCAAAAACCCAAATCAACAACAAGAAAAAATCAAAATACAAAAACCAAAAAAAAAAAACAAAAGAAAGACCTTGTTGTGTAGAGCTTGACCGTAGAACTAAGAATATTGGCAAGAGCCCTATCAGCAGGGGTTATACGATTGTCAATAAGGTGATGCACAAATGTTCCATCACACAGAACTTTGTAAGGCTTATGGAAACCAAAACATGCAGTGAAAAACGTCAAAGTCTTCCTGTGTCTACTTTGCTTCTTAATCTTCATCTAATAATTGGAAAAAAATAAGTATAAATTAAAAAATTGGAAAACCCTAAATTTGCAGATTCATGTTCAATGGAAGATCAACTTCTTCTATAAACTCGAAAATCAGATTCTAGAGCGAAAAGTAATGTAAAAGTACCTATGCTGTCAATGACGGCTCTGAGTGGAAATTCGGTACGACGGTGCGTTTTCTATCTCGGTGTTTAGCGGTGGCCGACGACTGACTCCGGTTGCGATGGCGGCGTGTTGAGTTCAGTTCGATTTCAATCCTAATTCGTTTTGATACAAGCGTGGAGGAGTATGATGGGCCTCGTCAAGAGTAAGTGGACTGGGCTTGCGATTAGAATCCCACGAAAATTTTACCTTTTACCCCCTTACTCTTACACTTTTTTGGTTTATAACCACCGATTTAGTCTCGTTCGGGGTCACTGACATCAAGTAGTTCTAATTCCCTCCCGATCTTAGTCCGTTTTACTCTTACACTTTACCCCTACAAAAACACAAACAAAAAATTGTTTTATCTCTTTCTCATTCAACTTTTTATATCTATTTTTTACCCTACCTTGCAATCTATCTAGACGAATTCACCCCCACATAATTTTTTATATATAAATTGACATAAACCAAAAAGTCACAAGTTCGGCCTCATATATGAAAACTTGGACGGGGACAAATAATAATACGTAAAGGTGTCATCCTACCTAAAAAGGAAAGTCGAACACCTCCACGTCACAACTCTGCCAATAACAACCCCCTTATACGTCCTCACTCATTATGTAGAGTTATCAATTATTCTCCATAATATATAACATATAATAAATGATGAATATGTTACCCTTATATTAGTAAGATCCCCACCAAGTTCGACAAGGACATTTGTCGCCTACACAGTAAGGCTGGGTAAAATAGTCTTTCATCCACATAACCATTTATCCAACAAACAAGATGGCATAATCAATATCGCCACTGAAAGAAAGTGGTGTATTGGTTATAATTCATAATATTATGGAAAATTTGAGGCGACAAAAGACAACAGTAACCAGTCTATTCAATGTCCTTCGTGGTAGCTTTGACATCTTAAAGGAATATCTAGTCTAATTCAATAAGACTACAATTAGGGGTTCTAACCCAAATTAAAAAATATTAGTGGGAGCATTTTATAACAGATTAAAAGTTTGACATTTCAATGAGTCTCTTGCACGTAAGTGTTTGAGAGGAGGGCGAAACTTTATTTAAAAGGAGAAAAGGGAAACATTGAAAAAATAAGCAGAGATTTTAACGAAAAATGCCCCAAATTAAAACAATTTCCAAAGAGAAAGAGAGTTTATAGACGAAGAACATACTGAACTAGATGTTGAATAACATAACGCCTTACGACTTTTCAATTACCAGGATAAACATTCATAGAAGTCAAATTTTGAAAGAAATCCTCCACATAAAGTTAATATATGAGCTAGCTAAACTATGGGACTATGTGGGCCTAGACAATAATATATTGTACTTATCATCTGGTGAAAGGCCACAATACAGATATATTTTTCAATAGAATTGGGATATCGAGAAATTAATCTAGAGAGGATATTTAAAGCAATACATTGATGGGTCCTGGCCAAAAGAAGGTTCATCTCAGGATTGGGACAAATAGACTAGGCTAAGGTCACTAAGTAGGAATGACAAAGACCAACATAATAAAGAGGATGATCATCAACCTAGATACACCATTAATACGATAGTTAGGGTATTTCGGGAGGAGGTGAATCCAGTTCATCAAAGAGCCAATACACAAGAAGAGTTAATTAGGTGCACAATTAGTTTGGATAATGGACACTCCCTTAAACCTTGTGCCTCACTTCTCAATAAAATATCAAAAAGAATCCGCATAAAGAAGAACTAATGGTGATATAGGTGAAATTTTTCAAATGGAATGTGAAAATTGTCCTCATAGATCCCCTAAACTTAGTCAACTTCATATATTGGGATGCATTCGAAGGACTAAAGCTAGCGCCAGAACAAACTCAACCATACCGAGGAATTTCGATAAACTTTTTAGGGAGAACGAGCTAAAGTGAGAGGCCACATTACTCTTAATACCATTTTCAAGCAAGGAAGACACTCAAAGACAATACAGGTAAGGTACCTCATGGTGAACTCCTTTTTCTTCATACAACATTATAATTTGCAGATCTATTTCCAACCTCGGCATGGCTACATCAAACCAAACTTGGCTGACTAATGTTCTGAACCTATCGGAAGGCATGTACAACCATGATCCCACACACCATAAAAAGTTCCAAAGACCACAATGGTTGAAGAGTCTACATATTGTTAAATTGAATTATCACTGAGTAATTGAGTCATTACAGTAACATCGCCTTCTTAGTTATAATCCACAAGAAGAATTTAGTTTTGTTAGACTTGGGGTGGACCTGTCCTAAAAGGACACCTGCTCGGAGAAAATGATTTGAGAAAGACCACTGGATCATGTAACCAACGAATATGCAACACATGTCTTCTTTTTTTACAGCTACACAAGATAGAAGGATCTAGATGTCTGAAATCCTATAACATTGCTATAAAAAAGATTGGTATGAAGATCACATCAAGATACACACATTTTAACACCAATAGACCTTTCACTTTAACCGTCAATGACCTTAAAATCAGTAATCTATAACGTGTAAATTCAATAAGAGTTTAATTTTATAATCTTAAAATATAGTTGATAATTTAATATAAATAGTTTAAAATTGATATTAGTCTCATCTTTATTAATAACAATTTTAAAAAAAAAAATAATTCGCTCTAAAATAAGTTCTTAAATAATTGAAATTTATTTTAAATATAGTTTTTTCTTCAAGATAACATTAAAAGTATTATTAAAAAAACAAAGAAATAAAAGTTGTCTTTTTCCTTTTCATTATGTTTCATATTTCATAATTGAGAGACATGTCTAAAACCCATCTTATCCTTTGCACATGATTCACTCTTATGATTTGATATACCATAAGATTATCCAAATTAAATGTTACAAATATTTATAAAGTGAACATTGTATAGAGTTAGCCTTTTATCAAATCACGTCCTGCCAGGCTGCCACCATGATATTCTAATGGGAGAGACATTCGTGTGTCGGAGACGGATTTCTTATTTTTTCCATCATGATAACGAGAATAATCCATAAGCTTATTATTTGCATTATAAAATACTATTATATTGTTAAAAGAAAACCAAACATTTATTGGATGAAATTTAAGTTTTTTTAAATGAAAAAATCTTGGTAACCGAAATCATATTTGAATGAACATCAATATTTATATATTTACTAGTAATTTATAGGTAATTAAGCACTCATACTTATATTCGTTTACTCGCATTTTTAATAAAAATTTATCAATTAATTATCGCTTCTTTTAACAATAATTAAGTTTTTAACAATAATTATATTAAAATTCGTATAAACTTATTATTGAATTAAGAAATAAACAAATATTTAAATTAAAATGCATACAAATTAGTTGTTCGTGTCCATATCCATATCTATTTTGCGAGTTTTACTCTATCTGTTGTGGATAATTTTAGCGGGTATCCAATATAAATGGGTCAGGTTGTCATCCCTATGTGTATGTTGTAGGTTTGTTGGATCACATATTAAATTTTGACGTTTAATAAAAAAAATGGTTAGGTGAAACACATCTTTATTATTATTATATTCAAATTACATGATATCAAATTTAAACTATGTAGGTCAAGGTAAATTGACTCAGTTGGTAAGGAGTTGGCTCACACACCGTGAGATTGTGGGTTTAACTTCTACTGTCGATATGAGATCATGGAGAAGCCAAGATCATGCCATCTACTTGCATCTAAAAGAATCATTAGATAAAATAAAGGCATTATAGACCTTGAAGTACTCATGCCAAATCAAAAGAACTATAGAAGTAGTCAAATGCATATGGCTACTCTGATTTAGATTGGGGAGGAGATCCGTATGGCATGAAAAGTACAACTGGTTACATTTTCATGATTGGAGAAGTTCCAATTTCATGGAGCTCAAAGAAACATGGGATAATATCTCTATCATCTTGTGAAGAAGAGTAAGTTGTAACCTCACGTGCAGATGGCCAAGCATTATGAATGGAGATGATGTTAAAATAATTGAAATTTGCTGAAACTATGAAGGTCAAGTTGCGGGTATACTACAAATTAACAATAGATTTAGCGAGTCATCCAACGAGCCAAGAGAGAAGCAAACACATTAAAGAAAATAACATTTCCTAAAAGACCAAGTAAGCAAAGATAGATTGGAGAATGAATATTACAAGACCAAAAACAACCTTCATATATTTTAACCAAGCCATTGAAGAGAGCGACTTTTGATGATCTAAAGAAATTGATGGGAATGTGATGACTAGTTAACATGAATTAAAAGAAGTATTGCGTCGTAATTCAGTTTTAATGTCAATTTTATTTCTGTTGCAAATGAGTGACTTACAACACAAACAAATTGTCACAACTTGACAGTTTTAAAAGTTAGTTGATTTTTTTACTTTCTAACTATAAGCACTTTCTCTAATTATTGTAACATATTTAGATCAATTGAATAAATGCTCTTTATGTTCTAATTCCATCTATACTTCTTTATGCACATTCCTATATGTGACAAGTTATACAAACACTAAGAAAACATGAATTGAAAGCATACATGATATACATGAAGTAACAAAAGCGACACCAATTTGTTGCCAAATAGAACATGTCAAGAATAAACGGATAAAACTAGATTATATTCGGTATATAAATTGATATTATAATTCATAATCCTTTTTCTACATATAGAAACCATTCAATCAATTCATGAAATCATTTTGTATTAGTATTCATTTTCAACAATGTTGATGACAGAGTGTGGGGATATATGGCTTTGTAAGCATAGACAAAAACTATTAAATAACGAAACAATTTAATAGTCAACATTAGGAAAACATTAAAATAAGAACTAAGTTTCATAGAAATTCATTTTTTTCTCTTTGAGAATATCGTCACTGGCTTAAAGATGAATCATGCAATGCTGGCTTTGAAAAGGAAAGCAGAAGAGTGACGAGAATCGAATAATTAGCGTGCGGCGACACGATGAAGTTGCGTATGTGACTAAAATAACAAGACATTAGACAGGTAGTGAGAGTGACATGTATTTTGGAGGATTGAATATGGTTTGGTTTTTGGTTCAAGTTCAACTTAATAATAGTCTAAAAACGTTAAACTTAGTTTTTTCGTTTTAGGGGTTTGAAAATAGAGAATGGACCACCTTATCTATACTTTAGTTGAATAAATGGTGTGTAATGTATAGGTAGGACAATTTAAAGAGATGAGAATGTGGCTAGAGAGTTGCTAGTAATAAGAGTTTAGGAGTAGGAATTTTAAAAGTCACTACTATGTTTTCTATAAGAGGAGAGGGAGAGAGAGAGCCTTGATGAGAATGAGTCAATGAAGATTATCGATACACATATCTTAGTAAAAAAAAACCTCTAAATTGCACATATTATTTTCCAAAAAATAGAAGAAAAAAAAACATTAATGAAATAGGGATATGTTTGTTTTAACTTTAAAATAAAATTTCTTTGTATTTTTAAAAATAATTATTGTAAAAACATTTTTAAAATTATTTAATTTTTTTTTATAAATTGAATTATTAGTTTTGAAATCCAATAACATAAATATACATTATTAAATATAATCAAAATTACAAAGGTTTAAAAAAGATCGATGTATTTCAAAATTATTTTTTACGAAAACTATTTGAAATGTCTTCAAATTTAAATGATTATTTAAAAAAATTTATTTTTTTTTAAAACATCAATATTTATTTCAAAATTTAATTTATATTTATCGAACAAAATCAATTTATATTTATTCAAAACTAAATTTTTTACAAATTGGTAATTTTTTTATAACATCAATATTTATTTCAAAATTTAATTTATATTTATAGAATAGAATCAGCATTTAGATTAGAAACTATTATTATATAGATTATATCTATAAAATTTATCATCAATAAAAAATTATTTAAAAAATTAAAATTAACAATTTTTATAAAATTTTATAAAACACTAATTATTAATATTATTCTAAGTAATATAAACATTTACAACAATCAAGTGTCTTTGTATAACTAAAAATATCAAGGAGAAAACTTAGGTACAATTCTTTAACTGTGGTTCTTACTATTTTCTAATGAAAATATGACAAGTGTATAAATTCCTCTTATATATATGCAAATTTTTCCTATTTTCACTCACTAAATGATATTTAAATATATTTATCTTATTTTCATTGAAAAATAGTAAGAACCATATTAAAAAATTATACCTAAGCTTCCTCCAAATATCAATCGATGAATTATTTTTTTGCAAAGTAATACACTCTTAAAGATTAATAAGCAAATCGTAAAAAACAAAACTTTACAAGATAAAAGCAAAACATGAGTGCTAACTAAATGGCCCTGATTTTTAGTTTTTTTTCAAGTGTTGTATTAGATATAGTTATTAGTTTGAGTTATAATAAAATCATAATTGAGTAAGAGAAGTAATACTACATTTAAAGTCCTATAGACGTAGTAATAGTAATATATGTCTTTAGTCATAACTACTACAATTAGGCATGGTAATGAGACAAGTCAGTGATGGTTTTTAACTCTCTCAAATTCAAAGTCAAATTTACAATCGATACTCGTTCTCTGCTCCAAATTTAAATATGGACGAAGAATTAAAACTCAAATTCGTCCCAAACGGATTTGGATTAGGTTCGGGTATCTCCGCCCCACCACCAACTATTTAATAAAATCAATTTTTTAAATAAAAATATTTATTTTTTCAAAAACTAAATTATAATATAATTAATAAAAGAAAATTTCTTTATCCACCTCCCTATGGGGGTCACCCCCAGCGAAAAACTCAATTTATCCCTGCTTCGGAAGTGCATCTCCGAAAACACCTCATGGGGGTGTTTTCGGAGATGAACTTCCGAAAACAACTTTGTTCAGATTTTGGGGGGTTTCGGAAATGAACTTCCGAATTATGCAGAAACTGTGTTTTTTTTTATGTTTTTGGAAACAGTCTCGTTTTTTTAATTAAAGGAAACCGGGAAATAAAATAAGCGACATATAAACAGAAAATACTAATATGATAAAAATAGTAATATATACAACCCGATCTGAATCCAAATAATAATAGTGTGCTAAAGATACAATCCGAAAACAAAAAATAAATAAACCCGATCACTACTGGGTGTGCCTAACCCTCTCTCCCTGGGACCTCCTCTGCCGCCTGTATGGCGCCGCACGACCCGCATCAGTGACGATCATCTCCATCACGGCGACTGCCTCTGGACCGCCCTGATGAACGACACCTCGATCCAACGCGTCCCGCCCAAGCATCTCTATCTGCTGGAAGATCGGCATGAGATCAATGGCGTGGTCATCCTCGGCCTGCTGGTTCTCCAGGATCTCCTCGTGTGCTGGCCTAGGAGCGTCGGGAACGTCGGGTGTCAGCAGAGGATGGGACACCCGGTAGAACCATGTGACGTATCCCTCCACACTGTGCCAGTCCTGGGTGACCCGAGTGCGACGGTACTCCTGCGGTACCACATGATGCTGCCAATCCTCTCATATGGCAGTGAGCTGCACTCGGGTCACTGTGCCGGGAGCAGCCTCAAAGGGTGACCTGGGTATCATCTGCACGAATCCGAACTGACGCATGCACCGCTCAGGGAGATACTGGACCATGATGCCGGTCCCGCATGCCAACCAGCGTGAATATAAAGCAATGCCGTCAAAGGGCACAACCTGAGCGTAGTCGCTGAACGGCCTCCAGGTGACGTCGGCGTGCATCGTGCGGTCCAAGTACGCATGGTATGGTCCCACCGCATTGTTCCCCCTCTGGAGAACGTATCTGGCGGCCCTGGGCATGGCGTCAACGTACGCAGGATCGATGTGAAAGATGATCCAGCTCTGAAACAGAAACACGATAATGTATTAAAAATAAATACGAAACATAAATAAATACGAAACAATTAAAATGAAACGTACCGTAAGTAGTGTGCAGGATCCGACCAACTGCTTGGTTCTCCAGTTGGAGGCCTCATTCAGCTTCTGGTAGAGGTATGCCTGAGTAGCTGCCCCCCAGTTCCACTGGTGAACGGTAGTCAGGTCCATGAAGTAGCGGAGGTAGGTCACGTCGACGTACCTTGCACTCTTGTTCACAAAGACTGCAACGCCTACCACATGCATGTACCAGCACCGGAGAGCGCAGCCGCGGTAATCAGCACGGAAGTGTCAAAGGACCCTCCCGGGTAGCTGTCCTCCTGCTCATCCTCCTCCCCGGGTGGAGGGTCAACATCCGGTACCCCCTCCGCCTCGTGGTATGGCACTGCCACCTCCTCCTCCTCTTCCTCCCCCTCTCGCTGGCGGGAAGAAGATACCCGAGCTAGCCGACTCCTAGATCCAGATGTAGAGGTACCCTCTCCCATCTCCACGGGAACTCGCACACGTCGTCCCCGGCCCTGCCCCCGTCCCTGTGTCGACGCCAGCTGCGCCGCCGCCCGCTCGCGTCTAGCCGACGCAGTCTGGGTCTCTCTACCCTGTCTGATGCGTGCTGGTTGGTTGCCTGACATGTTCCTGTAAACAATTGAAATCGATTAATATGCGAGACAAAAGAAAAAACTAAAAAAATTGCACTTCTGATACAATTCGGAAGTTCATTTCCGAAACTGGGAATGGAGGTGTTTTCGGAAATGAACTTCCGAAAGGCCCCTGCGCAGAACTTCTCTGCAACCTCCAATGGCAGACCCCAAAATCCTAAATCAAAACTACTTTTATGCCTACTAAACAACCTAATATCAGTACCAACCTATCTTAATGTGATTTTTTCAATTTCTAAACACCCTAATATAGTAATGAATAATGGATCTAAAAATTGAAAAAAAATGATAAACTTACCAATTAGTGTTTGAGATGATTTAGGTTGAGTTTGGAAGAAGATTTTGGCAATCTCTGATACTTCACACTTGCTTTTGCAGAATTTTTGAAGAGAGTTTGAGTTTGGAAGAAGATTAGGGTAAATGAATGGGGGAGGGGGACTGTTTTGTTTAATCTGCAAAACGCGCAGTATTTCGGAAATAAACTTCCGAAATGCTGTTTTCGGAAATGAACTTCCGAAATAAGACAATTTTTTCAAAAAAAAAAGGCGCTTTCGGAGATGCATCTCCGAAAACACCTTTTTCTTGTATTTCGGAAATGCATTTCCGAAGTCAGGGGTAGTTTGAGTTTTTCACCAGAGATGGACTAGAAGGTTGGGAGGTGGCCAAAGAAATTTCCTTAATAAAATAAAACAACCTCAAAAAAATTCATACATACATTTCAAATATTTTAAAATCCAAATACAAATCAAATTATGAAAACATCACCCACATATTTACTAATAGGCTTAATTGCAATTTTGGTCCCCCTATTTTGCTTATTTTTTAATTTGATCCTCTCATTTTAAAAACCATGATTTTGGTCCCTTTTTTAAGTTTTGTATTAAATTTTAGTCCCCTCTTCAATTTATAACTTATTTTTAATGATGTGGCACTCAATTTACTGATGTGTCAATGCCAAGTCATTTTAAAATTAATCCTATTCTTTTTTTAATAATGTTTTATTAATAATATTTTAATAATAATAATAATAACAACTTAATAATATATTAATAATTTTTTTTCTTAACCAAACACAAAGAAACCCACTCTAACAAAAAAAATTAACGTGAAATTTATCTTCTCCCTTTTATCTCTCCATGGTCAACCTGATGAAAAACTCTAACATAAAATCTCTCAATTATAAAATCTGCAAGTATAAACCATTGAAATGAACCATTCCAAATCCATCTACTCATATCATCTTCGTAACAAGAGAAAGTAATCAGATACCAAATTGTTTTATATTTAGGGTTTCAATTTTAATTTCAAACAAAATGAAATTGTTGTTACTAGTGTTGAAGTTCTGGAGAAAACAAAATCCAAAAAAACCCAGATTTTCTTCATCTGCATTTTATTTCTCTGGTACATTATTTTGTTGTCTATTAATAAAAGTAGGTTTCCATAGATGAAAATACCATAGTCAAATCAAAATAAATCCATGAAATTTGAAATTTGAAGTTTTAGATTTGTTTTGTTTTAGGTGAGTAAGACTCTTTGAATTTCAGATTTTTTTTTCCAGATCTGAATTTGAATCGTAAAGCACCAAGAAAACCTTCAAACCTCAACAACTATTTGATGATGCAATTTACGATCTGAAAAACGGTGTTGTATGAATTTCAACTTGTGACCTTTGTGCTGAGACGGTAGCATCCTCATATGAACCTCAACATGCGACCTTGATTTTTTATGTGGTGATAACAAAAGAACAAGACAAACATTTGTTTAGTGTTTTGGTAATTTAAGTTTTATGTTTTGGTAATTTTAGTTTTTTAATTTAAATCTTATGACTTATGTATTATTAATATAATATAATAAATTAAATTGGAAGGATAGTTAGTATAATAATTTATTTCACCCATAATCCTTTATAAGAGAAAATAAAATTATTTAATTTTATTGTTTTTTATTTAAAATATAAATAAATTAAAAAAAGAATTAGATTAATTTTAAAATGACTTGGCATTGACACATAAGTCATTTTAGCGCCACATCATTAAAAATAAGTTACAATTGAGGAGGGGACTAAAATTCAACACAAAACTTAAAAAAGAGACCAAAATCATGATTTTTAAAATGAGAGGATCAAAATTAAAAAATAAGCAAAATAAGGGGACCAAAGTTGCAATTAAACCTTACTAATATAAATTATGAAATATAAATAATAATGTACATAATGAAATAAACGGAGCGGATTCGGGGGCGAGTTTAGGGTGTGTACTAGTGTCCCCATTATCCGATCCTTCCTCATATTTTATAATCGGAGAAAATTCAAACCCGAATCTAAACTTAGTTAAAGTGGGTTTTTCCCGTCAACTTCGAGACACATTCAGAGAAATTTCTATTTTTATTACGGGGCACTATCAACACGGTATCTATTTTTATTTGTATGTCTTGCATAATTTTCTGAACAGCGTGTTTAATTCAATACTTGACCCTATTTTGCTATTGTGTTCTTGACTTATCTTAAACCTGTCTTGTGGATCATTATTTTAACTTAGAACTTAATTTTTATACTGCTAATATCTTATTAATAATTTTTTTAAATGGTTAATTTTCATTTTATATATGTAATTTCGTCAAATTTCTTTACTTCATATTTTTCGTATTCACAATCAATGCACCCGGATGACATGACTAATAATAATATGTAGGGTTAATACCTATTTTCACCCCTGCCATATGGGGTGTATTTGAAAAATCCCCCTGCGAAAAAAAAAGTTGCAAATATTACCTTAACAAATTTTAAAAGTTTCAACTTGGACCTTTAGCCAGCCACATCATCAAAAAATCTGATGTGGCAACTTTTTTTAAATTTATTATTATTATTTTAATTGCGTGGCTGGCTTATGTGGCATTATTATTATTTTTTATTTAATTTAATTTCATGTGGCATTTTTATTATTATTATTATATTGTTTAGTTCTTAAAATGTTAAATGTCAAAGTTTAAAAAAATGGCCCATGGGGTGTTGAACCCATGTATAATAGAATCCAAGTAAACCACCTTACCAGGTTGATTTTATGGCATGCAAATCCCTTAACAATTACGTTTCATTATCACTTTTTATTAATTACTATTTTCATTATTATTTAATATTAATATTATTAGTTAATAATAATTAGTTATTAGTTAATATTTATTAGTTAATGTTAACGTTATTAAATATTATTAGTTAAATTATAAAATAATAATTAATATTTATTTTACTGTTTAAATTAATTAAATTATAAAATATAAACTAAATTAATTAATTTTAACTAATATCAGTTTATATTAATTTAATTTAGTTTAATTTAATTTATATTTTATAATTAATACTATTTTAGTTTATATTTTACTGTTAACATTATTAATTAATATTTATTTACACTAATTTAATTTAGTTTATATTTTCTAATTAATATTAGTTTAATTAAATTTAATGTTTATATTAAGATTTATATGTAATTTAATTTAATTAATGTTATTTTAATTTTAACGTTATATTTAACTTAATTAATTTAATTTAAATATTTAATATAAATGTTTATATCTAATTTAATTTAATTTATTTTACTGTTAATGTTATTAATTAATATTTGTTTATATTAATTTAATTTAGTTTATATTTTCTAATTAATATTAGTTTAATTTAATTTAACATTTATGTTTTATTTAATTTAATTTATTTTTATTTAATTAATTTAATAATATTTTACTATTAATTTTATATTTAAATTAATTAATTTAATTTAAACAATTTATATTAATATTTATATTTAATTTAATTTACTATTAACGTTATTAATTAATATTAAAAAAATAGTAATAGTAAAATATAAACTAAAATAGTAATAATTATAACAAAAATATAACTTTATTGTTTAAATTAATATAAATTATTTAAATTAAATTAATTAACTTAAATATAACGTTAATAGTAAAATAATATTAAATAAATTAAATTAAATTAAACATAAACGTTAAATTAAATTAAACTAATATTAATTAGAAAATATAAACTAAATTAAATTAATATAATTAGTATATAATTAGTTGTATATAATTATTAATTTAATGCAAATAATTAGTTAGATACTATAACAATAATTAAATGCAATCATATAACCACTTGGAACTTTCGGCCTTGTGGCTGGGCACTTCACATTGAAGTGGACGGGAGTGAGCTCAACTCCCATTTCCAACAAATTTTTAACATGTTTTCTTATATTACATGCCACATCAACTTTTTTTCTGACTGAATATGAGGTAGGTAAAAAATGAGAGAATTTTGAAATGTTAGGGAAATTTTTACAACTTTTTTTTCTGACTGGATATGATGTAGGTAAAAAATGAGAGAACTTTGAAATGTTAGGGAAATTTTTACAATTTTTTTTTTGCAGGGGGTTTTTCAAATGACCCCTATATGGTAGGGGGAAAATAGGTATTAACCCTAACATGTATGTTTAATCTTATTTACTCCTATTTTATAAAAAAAGAAGCGTAAACATTCTTCTATTTAGAAACACATTATAGTATTTATAAGAGATAATATAATACTTAAAAATAAAAATATATTATGTTTAAAATAACATAATTTTTAATTTTATTTATAATAAATATTATGAAGTTTTTATTTTAATTTTTTTAAATAAAAAAACTCATTTAGGGCCAGATACCTTGAAGTCCATCTAGGGCCGGGTTCGGCTAGTAAATCTCGAGTCCATATTAAACAGGACTTTTTAATCCAGTCCTAAAAAGCCCAAGACCGACCCATTTAAGGCCGGATAACCCATATTAACAGCTCTACTGCACATGTCTCATACCCTATAAACTAATTTCGATTTTATTATCTACATTGTTCTATGAACATAAAAAAACTAAACTTTTTTCAACATAGTAATAACAGTATTCTTCTCTCTTCTTCACATGTGCAAAAACATTCAACAATAAAAGCTCACAAGCATTTAAAATACATTTGAGTAATTGAATGAAAACAACAACACTTAAATCCTCAAAATCCTTATCCTAATCACGAGAAATACGCACACCCGAGTACGCAGTTGTTTGGTACCCTCAACATTTTAAATTGAAAAATCAAGGAATTAAAAGAGATGTTTTCTTGTGTTAGCGGAAACAAGTTGGGAAAATGACGATACTAATGAAATCAATGTAAGCATAAATACTATATCGAGAGGAAAAGGAAGATTGAATAAAAGAAAAATGTCTGAATGTTTTATGTTAAAACCATTGGTACCGGTATGTTTGCAATGTTTTGCTTCATTGATTGCAAGAGAAAAATGTGTTTTTTTATTTGATTTTCTTGTTGTTTTTTTTTTTTGTAAGCAAGTTATATTGATAAAGAACGAAAGTTCTTGAAAATCCGGTTACAAAGCGGCAAACCCAAAGAAAAAATTACAAATCAAATAGCTCCTAACTTAAATAAATCAAAGGGTTTTTGCTAAAATCATAGAAGTTATAATTGGAATTTTGGGAATTTAATGTTGTTAACATGTCAAATTTTCGGATTTTGGCTGTTGATAAGTTTGTTGGATTTTTATTATTTTAACAAAATAAATTAAAAATGAAAAAAAAATTTATTTTAGAATTTTTTGATATTTTGATGAAGATGAACAAGAAGAGAGATACCTAAAGAGTATTAGGTGTTGGTGGTGTATTGTTAAAAAAAAAGGACATTTCTTGTAAGATGAATTGTTATGCTTTGGACATATTCTTAACACGTTATCTGATCATCTTTATGATCTTTACACTGATATCCAATCTACAACAAAAATCTGGAAAGTACACCAATTCAAAATCAAAGATGAAAAGGAAGGTACGAAAAAAGTTTTAAATTTCTCAATATTTTAACTTTAAACTGTTGGATTTAAAGCCCATTATTGCACAAGTACACGGATTACAAGTTCACGTCAACAAACTAAAAGTTGTAAAGATAGACATTCCCGGAGCTTTCTAAGTTGGTGTAATTATTACAAAATTGTTATCTTCATGGAAAAGCTATAGGAAAAAATTACGACATAGTTCCGAGGACTTTTCTCGCTAGAGAAAATCCATAAACATATTCGAATCGAGTAGGAACTGAAGGACAAAGAGAAATTTGAGTCTGCTAGATATTCTAAAACCAGTGTTGTAAGCACAAAAGGAAAGAAGAAACATGATGGCATGAAGAACCATCTTGGAACTAAGAATGAACATAATAAGTTTAAGAATTTAGGCGGACCCAAAGGCGACTGTTATATATGCAGCAAAATTGCACAATGCTCAAGATTGCAGGCACAACAAGTCCAAAAATAATGTAAATGGTGTTCATGTTAATGACGACATAATTGCTACGATGAACGAGATTATGAGAATCAAATGCAAAGTACAAGGATGGTGGTATTATACATGTGCTATTGTGCATGTCTCTTATGACAAAGAAACATTCAAAACCTATTCAGAAGCCATCGATGGACAATAAGTTCAAATGGAAAATGAAGACGATCAAAGTTATTTGGAATGGGAACCTTGGAACTCAACTTCACTTCTGGAAAGAAAGTTACTCTTGTCAATATACTTCATGTTCCCAACAAGAATAAGAACCTTGTTAGTGGGGGTCTTTTGGGAAAACCAGACATTAAATATATATATGAATCAGGCAAACTAATATTGAAATATAATAGTGTATTTATAGGAAAAAGGATATTCCACTGATGGAATGATAAAACTTTGTACTACCAACAATATTATCAATAAAATTTCTAATTCTGCTTATATGCTTGAATATGTTTCTTTATGGCATACTAGTAGATTATCAAATATTGGTGTTAGTACTATGAAGAGACTAATCAAATCTGCTCTCTCATAGATATTCAGAGTCGTTACAAATTAAATCAGGGACACTCCCTAGCATTGGGGGGTTTAGCCTCTCATAGTATTCAAGAAACACAAATTGAAAAGTTTAGACATTACAAAGATTAGGAAAACTCTGATCTTCAATGGTGTCCACCGTTGAATCTCTTCGTCTTCCAAAACCTTGATGAAGCTATCTTTCAAACCCTTTATCTGGAATTATCTTGTACGCTCTCCAAAAAGTGTCCCAAAATAACTGAAAACATAAACCTAAATAGTCTCCATACAAGCCTCAACGAGTACAAAGTCAAAAGTGCCCTTGGATATAAGTTCTAGTGCCAAAAACTCAAAAATTGGAGATTTACGCGCCTGCCAACACGGTCCGTGCCAAGCCACACGGCCGGCCGTGTTGGCCCCCTGAACGTGTTGGCCGTGCTGAGACACACGGGTGGCCGTGCTGGCTCCCTGGATTTTGTATTGAGCTTCCTCTGAGACCTGACACGGGCCGTGTGCTGAAGCACGGCCGGCCGTGTTTGACCCCAGTACTTGTAATTTTCATCTTTCTGTTGCTCCTCCTTCCTTCCTGGTTGCTTCGACACTTAAGATGCCTTGTTCAAACCTGAAACTTGTACACAACTAACCAAACGGCATAAAAACATCTAAAACTTAAATAAATAATTAAAACAAACAACGAAACGAGCAATCATAATAAAATGCAAGAACTTAAACATTTTCCACAAAACTCACAACAAAGTGTTACCGGATTGATAGATGTGGACCGAAATGCATGATGAAATTTATATGAAAATGGTGACCGATCATGTGTTACATTAGTGGTATCAGAGCATGGTCGACCAGTTGGTCAAGGTTATTAATGTCTTTTATCCTGTTGTATTTGATTCGTGTATCTGACACGATCGATACTGTTTTGTTTGGTTGTTTGGTTGTTTTGGACGATAGCTACAGGAAGGAATGTTGACATTAATGTTGAGGCAATGATGATGTGGACTGGTGCGATTGGACAAGCGCCGCAAGAGAATGTCGGTGATGGAGGAAAGGATGAGTTCCGTGCTTTTGGAGACTTTCAAAGGTGCAACCCGCCGATCTTTGAAGGAGGGTATGGACCGGACAAAGCGCGTGCATGGATGGGAGAAATTGAAAAGATCTTTCAAGTCGTGAGTTGTACTAATGTACAGAAGGCATAGTTTGGTACTCACATGCTGACAAAAGAAGCTGATGTTTGGTGGAGTAATACTGTGCGAAGATTTGAAAGAGAAGGTATTGAAGTTACTTGGACTCTTTTCTATGATGCATTTTTGGGAAACTATTTTCCAGAAGATGTGAGTGGAATGAAAGAAGTGAGGTTTCTACAGTTGAAACGAGGAGGAGAACAATTTCGTGGGAAATCGTATGATGAGATGAGGGAACAATTTGGTCTTGGCAAGAAGCCAAGTGGGGGAGGAGCTTCTACTCCGATTAAGTGCTACAGGTGTGGTGAGACGGGTCACAAAACTGTTGATTGTGGAGTTGGTTCGAGTAGGATTTGCTACAGTTGTGGTGAGCAAGGACACAATTGTGCCATGTGCGATAAGCCAAAGAAGGATCAAGCGAAAGGAAAAGTGTTTGTGTTGTATGGTGCTGAGACTACTTCTAAGGATAAGTTGATTTGAGGTACGTGCTTTATTATTGATAATGGTGCAACGCATTATTTCATTCTTTGGATTGTGCTATAAGATTGGATCTTGTTTTACCTGTTATGCATAGAAGTATAGTTATTGATACAACTGTTGTGGCTTTGTTTCTACTTCTTTTGGCATGTTTGAATTATCCGTTGAGCATCTTTGGTAGAGATTTTTAGAATTGATTTAGTTTGTTTTCCGTCGGACTAAGCTGATGAGAATTTTGGTGTGAATTGTTTGGAGTTGAACTAAGTAATTGTAACTGTAAGAGAGATTGTGGATCTTGGTGTTTTAAGTGATTTCGAGTGCAAGTTCTGAAGGAACACTATTATAGTTTAGTAACGGTGGTTCACGTTTCATTATGATTGTCGACTGTATATTGACAAATTGAGAACTTGATCACCCTTAATCTATTGTTGATAGGAGACGATATCGTATTGAACGAGATAGACTTGTCTTACTAACTTGGTAGCGTGTAAAGCGACTAAGGAGAAGTTGAAGAGTAGATTTGAGGAATTGTTAAGAAAAGGTTTATTATCTGAGTGTATAGTCGTAGAGTTACGCCTATTTGTCGAGTAAGAAGACAAAAGGTTCTATGAGGTGATGTTTCTTGAAGATATTTGATTCTAAGAGCGACGATGATCATGTTGAACATTTAAGGATTGTGTTATCGGTGCTGAAAGAGAAGAAGGTTATGGGATTTTGAGTTGAGGTGTGTTGATGCAGATATCGATAAGTGGTAGCTTATACTTCAAGGTATCTTAAAGTACATAAGAGGAATTGTTCAATGTATGTATTGGAGTTGTTTGCCATTGTGTTTGTGTTGGAATGTAAGAGGCATTGTTTGTTTGGATCAAAGTTTGATGTGTTGAGTGATCACAAGAGTTGAATATGAGGTAAACAAGACGAGTAGAATTTCGAAGGATTTTAATCTTTGGTTTGAATTACCACCCTGGAAAAGTGAAGGTTGTGGCCGATGCATTGAGTAGGAAATAATTTTATAAATTATGTTGAGGATTCAAGAATTGGAAATTGTTGGAACGATTTAGAGAGTTGAGTTTGGTTGTGAAGCGACGTCTTCGTGTGTTAAGTTGGTATGTTGAAGCCTACTTGTGATATTTTGACAAGATTAGAGAAGGCTATAAATCGGATTTTGCAATTGGTTGGCAAGATAAAATTGATTAATCAAGGAAAAAGTGATAATCTTTGGATTGTCGAGAATGGTGTCGTGAGATGTTGTGATCGAGTTTGTATTCCTGATGGTTCGAATTCGGACAAAGAGAATTTTGGATGAGGAACGTCGTAATGATTTGAGTATTAATCATGGTGTTAATGATGTATCGAAATTTAAGGAAATGTGTAGTGGTAAAGTATGAAGAGTGATATACCGGAATTGTGTATTTGAATTTGATTTGTCAGGAACCGTTTCGTTTGGTGCAACAGTTATCTATTTCCGAGTGGAAGTGAGATAGTATCTCTATGGATTTTGTTTCGAGATTGAAAAGGCATCGAGTAATTGTGAAGTGAGTTGGGTCAGTATGGATAGTTGACGAAATGTGCTTGTTTTATTCCGATGAAGATGGATTATTCGATGAAGAGACTTGCTAAGTTGTGCATCGAAAGGATTGTGTGTTTGCATGATATTTTCTTCGGATATTGGAATGACATCTTTTGAAGCTTTTTGTGGTTGTAAGTGTAGAACGTTTTGTATCAGTATGATTCGAGAAAGAGAGTGGATGTGGTTTTGGTGTTGAGATGGTTGTGTTGACTGAATTTTCGAGGACGGAAATATTTTAAGTGGGGGAGAGTTGTAATTGCCCGAATTTTATTATTTGGCTAATAAAATTAAATAAGGATTTATTTACTTAATTTGGACGAAGTTTGATAATTAATTGGATCGTCGGTGTTATTGAGAAACGTGTTCGGATTACTAAGTGAAGTTGGAATTTATTCGGTTAATCGAAGAATTAATAAAATGGAATATGTAGAGAAATAATATTAAGATTAATATTATTATTGGATTTTATTTAATTGAGATAAAGTCGGATTTAATTGGATTAATCGGAAAATAATATTTAGGGTAATAATATTATTTGTTGGAACATAATTATTTGTTTGACTACTCTATTTTATCAATTGGGCCTATTTGTTGGAGTTATAAGCAATTAGGAGGTGTTATTCATTTTAAAGCCCAATATAATAAAAAAAGATAGTAAGAAAGGAAATGAGGAGTAGGAGCATCATTTTCATTTTCTGGTTGAAGAATAGAAGTGGAGGAGAGAAAAAAGAAGAGGAAAGCTAGAGTTTTGGAGGAGAAATCAAGAGGTAAGGGGGAGAATCCCAAATCATTATGGGTTAGTATAAGGGGATGATGGGTAGATTTAACATGACTAGGTTGTGTTGTTAGGAACTGAAATTATTCCGTGAATAACCTGGATTATGTGATGTTGTTCTTGATTTAATTGTTGTTGATGTTATTTGAGTAGAAAATGTGTTATCAAATAATCACCCTAATACTTCTATGCGTGCAATGAAAACTGGAATTGGGATTGGGTATGGAAGGGTCCTGACGGATGGCAATGCATGGGCTTGACGACAACCTGGCCTTGATGGACGACAACGAGTAGGGGTTGCCGAACGGCACACCACCATAGGTGACGGACGACACACCACCATAGGTGACGGACGACAGTGCCTTGATGGACGACACTGTTTGTTGTGTTACTTAGAACGTGCTCTATTTCTACTCTGTTTTCTAATTACTTAGCTATTTTCTTCTACTCTTTGTCAATGCAAATGTGAAATAATATTAGGCTTGATTACTGGAAATATATGATAGATACATGTATAAATTAATTGGTAAATGAGTATAGTTGGTGAAATTGATTTCCATGTTAAAACAGTAGACTCCTAATAAAAGTGAAATATGGATATGTCTCTATTATTGTTCTAAGATTGAATTTTCTATGAGTAGCTAGATGGTATAAAATCCTAATGACTTGTTGGTTTAATATGAAAATGAGTAAATCATATATAATTGACAAGTTGTGAGTTAGCATGTGATAGTATTAATTGCTAGTGTTAATTGAAATGGTTAAAATTGTGTGTTGGCTATTATATGCGAATAATGCTTATGTGATGAGAATAATATATGTATATGCCATGACGTCGTGCTAATATTGATTCTCTGTGGTTAATTGGTTAGCATTAAATTAATGAATAATTGTTTGATGATGCAAGTGCATGTTCATGTATAAATGGCAAAATGAGAATTAACATGAGATAGTGTGGATACTAGTGTTAATTGAATTGTGTGAATCGTAAGTGATTAATTGGCCTCTTATATGTGAATGATGTGTGTGTGTTGTGAATGTTGTGTACCATTGGTGGATAATTCATAGAGTTGAATTATTGTGATATGCGGAAAGTTAAGATGGTAGAGATGATCTTAATTGCATATATTTGTGATGTTGTACATACATTCATATCATAGTGTGCCTTGAAACACAGGTGGATCTGCTTTGAAACACAAGCGGGCTTGGATTCTAGAGTGAATCGGAAGCCGTAAACTAAATGTTTACAATTGCTGGACATTGGTCTTGTCCGGATCGGAAGTGTGGCTTAGATTCTCGAGTGATGAATCAGAGGCTGTTGAAACTTAGAATTTCACATTGGTACCACATGCATAGTGTCACATGTTTCATTGAGTCACATTAGAGTTATGTGATAGTTGATTATGTGCATTATGTTGTCATGATATGTGCATGATTGTGATAATTGATTGTGTGCATTTTGTTGTTGTGATAAGTGTACGAGTGAATAATTGATTATGTGCATTGATGTTGTAAGACTATGTGTATTTGTTTAATAATTGATTATGTATACTTGGTGTTGTATTGATATTTTATTGGTTGATAATTGAGAATGGGTGATGTTTGAATACTTAATTGGTTAAATGCGGGAATACGTGATAATTATGGCTATGTGCATAATTGAGAATATAGTATTGAGATATTATACTCTTATACTTGTTGTGTGTTTAAAGTATGTAATTATATTGATTAGTATTAATTTATATGATTATGCAAGGTGTAATGTATTCCTATAATTGTTGATTTAACCATTATATCTTATTATACTTCTTCATAATGGTTCGTATTCTCACCCTTCTGTTTTAATGTTGCCCTCGTTTGGCGACATGCAGGTTTGACGATTAGTAGCTGGCGTGTGATCTAGTCGGAGTTTCTTCCGAGTTGTTTGGTAATTAAGTAACAAGTCAATGCTCAGGTCATGTAACACTGGGTAGCTTAGACGTTGAAAACATGTTCTATTTATTTATATATTTTGTTATAACTCGTGAACATGTTTAATTGGTTACTTGTTGTTGAAAGGCTTTAAGCCAAATATTTTGAATATGGTTATCTTATGAGTTGTTTATGGAGATATGATCATGGTATGGGACATGTATCATTTATATGAAACACGTGATTATTACTTTCCGCTGTTAATGCATATTCTAGATGAATTATGATTATATGTCAGGTGTTATTTGAAATGACTAGGTGTATTGTATTTTGTGGATAAATGCTGTCGGTTTTAAAAGCTTTTTAGTTTTTGAAAACGTCGATGTGACGCCCTTTGAGTTATATGCATGCTTAATCTCTGATTATATGCTTAATATTTTTACGATGTAGTAATAGAAGGGTAAAAACTAAGTATCGATCTTGAGGATTGCGTAGGAAATATAAGTTATTATGATGAGTCAATTAAACAAAAGAACATAAGAGGGTTTTTTTGCTTATAAATGAAATAAGTTAAAATAAATAAGCTAAAATTTAAACTGAGCTTGTTAAAATATGAGAATAATGCTAAGGTAGGTGTATGATATGCTTTATAACTCCTCTGAATAAAAGATCTCTTCAACAAGTTCATATGATGCAACTATTTATTCCCAATGGTGTTTTCCTAAGTCCTTAGTGATAACCTTTTGGTTTACAACCCTATTATCTAAGTCCTTAGAAACATAGGATTAAACCAAAGCTTTGATTAATCAAGAATTTCTAAATAACCTTACGGTATCCCTAGTCCTAGGTGATAACTATAAGATTTAATTGTATAAAAACCTTAACAACCGTAGTCCTACTAATTGTTAACCGGAAATCAATCCTTGTTTATCCGACAAAGAAAGCATAAAAACATCATACAATCAAATTGAATAATACGAACATTAGATTAAAGAAATACGATATTCAGAGTCGTTACAAATCAAATCAGGGACACCCCCTAGCATTGGGGGGTTTAGCCTCTCATAGTATTCAAGAAACACAAATTGAAAAGTTTAGACATTACAAAGATTAGGAAAACTCTGATCTTCACTGGTGTCCACCGTTGAATCTCTTCGTCTTCCAAAACCTTGATGAAGCTATCTTTCAAACCCTTGATCTGGAATTCTCTTGTACGCTCTCCAAAAAGTGTCCCAAAATAACTTAAAACATAAACCTAAATAGTCTCCATACAAGCCTCAACTAGTACAAAGTCAAAAGTGCCCTTGGATATAAGTTTCAGTGCCAAAAACTCAAAAATTGGAGATTTACGCGCCTGCCAACACGGGCCGTGCCAAGCCACACGGCCGGCCGTGTTGGCCCCCTGGAAAATGTATTTAGCAAGCTTTCTACCAACACGGGCCGTGCTGAGACACACGGGTGGCCGTGCTGGCTCCCTGGATTTTGTATTGAGCTTCCTCTGAGACCTGACACGGGCCGTGTGCTGAAGCACGGCCGGCCGTGTTTGACCCCAGTACTTGTAATTTTCATCTTTCTCTTACTCCTCCTTCCTTCCTGGTTGAGTTGACAGTTAAGATGCCTTGTTCAAACCTGAAACTTGTACACAACTAACCAAACGATATAAAAACATCTAAAACTTAAATAAATAATTAAAACAAACAACGAAACGAGCAATCATAATAAAATGCAAGAACTTAAACATTTTCCACAAAACTCACAACAAAGTGTTACCGGATTGATAGATGTGGACCGAATGCATGATGAAATTTATATGAAAATGGTGACCGATCACAACCCCAAACTTATCTCATTGCTTGTCCTCAAGTGATGCAAGTGACATTTATAGAGGTCATCCTGGACTCTTTCTTCCTCAATGTCACCGATGTTATTCGCATAGTGCTTCTACCTTCTTAATCAAGCTTCCAGCGTACTAGACCAAACTTCCTATCGCATTTTCACATCAGAGTACCCCATCACCTGCAAGCTTTTTCACAATCTCACCAAATATCTCGTGGTTAAAGTGTTTCACTCATAAACCAAGATATGCAATATCAGCTCCTAACTTTGAATAGATTCTACTTTCACTGCACAGACAGAATTCACACACTTTTTGAAGTCTTTTTCGGATGTAACGGGGCTTAGGTACGGTGGGATAAACAAAGAAAGAGGTGTACTAATGGTTTGCGGCTCGATATTCCTGTCGTGTGTTTTCTCTTCTCTTTTTTTTGTTGTGCATGAATTGTTCACAAGGGATCTATATACTTAGACTCATCAACCCATTCATTTTGACATGGATGTTTTTCTTGCACTCGAGTCTATTTGTTTAGGCAAGTGCTTTTGCTCTTTTTCTAACTTTTTTTATTGACATTTTAAATGTCTCACTTTTCATTTGCACTTGCCTCTTCTACACGCTCGACCCCAAACTTATTATTTTTGCACAATTTAGGAAAACAACGCAACATGAATACCGAGCATGGGTAAGGAGTGTTTGGCTCGGGGTTAATTTATGTGGTTAAAACAAACAAAGGGAGATGGCTCAACAGGGGTTCACAAGGGATACATATTATCAAGGGTGGTTGTGAAGGCTCATGGGTAAAAACAAACAAGTGCCTCAGTGTGTGTCCTCATATCGTGGTGTGTCAGTAGAATAAACGCAAAATCAGAGTGATAAAGTCATACCTGAATGCCCTCATGATGAATTCGTAGTGTTTGGCTCTGATATACCTCACCATGTTGGATAGATTTGCTTACATGTTCCAGACTACTCCTAGTGTCATACAATTTCTTTTTGGTTCAAGTGCTATCCACCCTTTTCAATCTAGTAGCGACACGATGCGTCCAACAGGTATTTTTCTTCGATGGCATCAACTTCCAGGGTGCCTTGAAGAAACAAGTTTTGGTTGCATCTCTCATCCACTTACTAAATTGCATCAGTCATTCGGTGGCTTCTAATCAATCTGTAACAAACAAAAGAGACATACCACACAAAGCCACAAAAACAAAAACTAGACAATAACAGAAACACACAAAAATGACAGTACTTTAAAATAAACACACATGAAAAAGGAAAAAAATTACGAAAAGGAAAGAAAAACATACGAAAAGGACCCCCCACCTAAACTGAACATTGTCCCCAATGTTTCAGCCTAAGTGCGGGAAGGACTCACAGTCTACTGCGAAGGCGGGTGCTGAGGTGGAAAATGCAACATCATCTATTGCATCATTCTTTGGATGTTATCAATGGCAACCCCTTGACGAGCTACTCGGTCACTATTCTCTCAATCTGCACACCTTGGCGAGTCTGCTCAGCGCGAAATTGCTCGATATCTAAAGGTGTCCAGCCAACAGAGGAGGATCCCTCACCTTAATGTCGTGAGGTCCTAGTGTGGGGGGCAGCCCTCTCCCTTCTTGGTGTTTCCTCTTCCATTACCTCATCTGCATACACAACACTGTCTCTCGCCTCTTCAGGGTCAACATTAGTATATAACCAATTCACATTATTATCAACATTAGTCCTTTCAGTATTCGGGACTCGCAACAATTTGCGAGACCGGCTTACCAACATGTATCCATTTCGAGACGGTTCGAGCATCCCTTGCGTGCATAGAGCATTTAGATCAATTTTATTTTAACGCTTGCAGTGGAGTTTCGCCATCCATTACCGGCCGGTATCCACACCATTCAGCAATCTGTGTAGTCATGCCTCCTACAGAAATACCACCTGAACCGGCACGCCCCATGGTACCTAAATGATCTGCCGCAAATGCAGCCACATTCACTGGTTCCTCATTAACCATAGCATACAGTAAGTAGAGTTCTCTTTTTGTTGCTACACCTGTACTATCACCTCGCCCGAACAAGGTAAAAGCTAACCCCTTTTGTGCATAACGGAAGCACGGGTTTTGGATCCAAGATGCCTTAGCGGTCCGGGCTTCATATTGCGGTAAACCTGTAATAGAGGACCAAAAAGAACATGCAGAAAACTCATTTTGCATTGCCCCGTGTCCCACTAACGGTAACCGGAGGCATTGCCCAAGCTGAATTACAGACATAGAGTGGTCCTCATTATAAAGCCGAAAGGTTAGAGTACCAAAATATTCAAAAGCGTGCCCAGTCCAGTTTTTTTTCTAAATTAAACTCCACAGAGCTTAGGAATTCTAAATTAATGCGCTCGTATGTGGGCGCATCATTATGCATAAATTCAAGAATTCCTAAATTATTAAACATTTGTGTCACATCATCTAAGATTCCTAATGCATTCATAGTGGTATCACACACATACCTAGTAGGGACAAGTTTCCTAGTTAAGAGAGTCTTATACCTTTGGACATGCTCATCCTTTTCAAAAATGATGTTGTGTGCATTAGGTGTTCGTCGAACTCTTTGTTTGGGACTTGAAGATTAGACAACGACGGCATTTCCTCTGTCAGCTTTCTTTGGGGGCATAATGGGTACCTGAAAAATTAGTGAAAATTGATTTATGAAGAAACGGAAAAAGATTACCGTCACTATGTAGAGGGCGAAAAATGGCCCAACTTTTGTGAAGGAAATTGTTGATTTGGAGCTTTGATGATGGAGTAAGGTGAGGTTGAAGATGGAGGGAGTTATGGAGGTTTAGAGAAGTTGGAGAAGAATAGGGTTATGGAGGAAGGAGATGAAGACTGCTGAGTTGTTTAGAGTAAAAGAGTGTTTTAAAACGCGTGGGGCTCACTCAAAATTCAGAATTCCTCAAAACTTTTTTTTTTTCCGATTCTGCGCACAGCAACACGGGTCGTGTGCCCACGCACGGGCGGCCGTGTGTTGTCCCTGGTTTTTGTATGGGAGGAGAATCCCAAACCAACACGGGCTGTGTGCCTAAGCACGGGCAGCCGTGTTTCCTCCCTGTTTTTTGTATGGGGAGAGTTTCCCAAACCAGCACGGGTCGTGTGCCTAAGCACGGGCGGCCGTGTTTGTTCGTGCTGTTGTACTCTTTTTCTTTATTTCTTGATGCCTCTCTTTGTAAATTCCCACTTTTGTGGTATCCACTTCAAGCACCTGCACAAAACACACGCACACACCAACAAAACAAAAGGAAAAATATTAGAAAACCCGTGGGTTGCCTCGCACGAAGCGCTTCGTTTAACGTCGCATGGCTCGACGGTCGCTCATCTCATCATGCGAGACGAACTTGTTCGATTGTTACCGCTCCTTTTCCAGGATTATCTGGTTTCACCCTTTGCCCATTCACTTTGAAAGTGTCTCCATTGTTATCATTCCTAAGCTCGATAGCCCCATTAGGGAATACCTTGTGCACCATGAATGGTCCAGACCATCTTGACTTTAGTTTCCCAGGAAATAATTTTAATCTGGAGTTAAACAACAACACCAATTGCGCCCTTCCCAAAATTCCTTCTTCTGAATCTTTTGATCATGCCATTTCTTTGTTGTTTCTTTATAAATTTTGGCATTCTCATAAGATTGATTCCGAAACTCTTCTAATTCATGGAGTTGAAGAATTCGGGATTCTCCAGCTTTCACAATATCATAATTAAGGAATTTGGTGGCCCAAAACGCCTTCTGCTCAAGTTCGAGTGGTAGATGGCAAGCTTTACCATAAACTAATTGATACAGAGACATACCTATAGGAGTTTTGAATGCTGTTCTGTATGCCCATAGTGCATCTTCAAGCTTCAGAGACCAATCTTTTCTCGAAGTGCTAACAGTCTTTTCGAGAATCTGCTTGATTTGCTTGTTCGATACCTCCACTTGACCACTGGTCTGAGGATGATATGCCGTTGCAATCTTGTGCTTCACATTGTACTTCTTCAGCAGATTCTCCATCAACTTATTCAAGAAATGGGTGCCTTCATCGCTTATGAGTGCTCTGGGAACCCCAAATCTTGAGAAAATATTGTTTATGAGGAAGTTCACTACCACCCTAGCATCATTTATAGGTATAGCGACTGCTTTAACCCACTTAGAGACGTAGTCCACAGCTACAAGGATGTAGTTCTTCCCAAAGGATGGTGGAAAAGGTCCCATGAAATCGATCCCCCACTCATCAAACAATTCCACTTCAAGTATACCCTTCTGAGACATCTGATTCCTTTTTGAGATATTCCCCGTTCTTTGACACCTGTCGCATTCTTTCACAATGCCTTGAGCGTCTTTGAATAACGTGGGCCAATATAAACCAGATTGTAGGACCTTTGCAGCCGTTCTATCACCACTGAAATGTCCTCCATATTCGGAGTCATGGCATGCTTTTAGCACATCCATTTGTTCCTCCTCGGGTACACATCTTCTAATCAAACCATCGAGTCCCTTCTTGTATAAGAATGGATCATCCCACAAGTAGAACCTGCAATCATGTAAAAACTTTTTCTTTCAGTTATAGTCAAAATCATCAGGGATAATACCACCTACCAGATAGTTCGCATAGTCGGCAAACCAAGACACGCCAATAACAGCAAGGATATGTTCATCTGCGAACTGGTCCTTTATTGGGCGCGTATCTTCTGTTTCTTCAATAGGTGACATTCGAGACAAGTGATCGGCCATAGTGTTTTCAGACCCTTTCTTGTCACGAATTTCCACATCAAACTCCTGAAGGAGTAAGATCCATCTTAGCAGTCTTGATTTAGAGTCCTGTTTAGCAAAAAGATACTTCAAGGAAGCATGGTCAGTATAAACAATGACTCTAGAACCCAACAGATATTGCCTGAATTTATCAAAGGCATAAACAACCGTTAACAACTCCTTTTCGGTAGTTGCATAGTTCATCTGTGCAGGGTTCAACACATGACTAGCGTAATAAATAACATGTAATAATTTTTCTCTACGATGTCCTTGAACCGCCCCTACTGTAATATCACTTGCATAACACATGATCTCAAAAGGTAGAGACCAATCCGGGGCTACAATAATTGGTGCCGACACTAATTTTTGCTTTATTGTATCAAATGCTACGACACACTCTTTATCGAAAATAAAGGCTTTGTCCTTAACTAAAAGCGTAGTTAAAGGTTTTGCTATTTTAGAGAAGTCTCTTATGAATCTACGGTAAAAATCCGCATGCCCTAAGAAACATCGAATACCTTTTTCATTCATGGGAGGAGGCAATTTTGCTATGACTTCTATCTTTGCTTGGTCAACTTCTATTCCCTTATGAGAAATTTTGTGACCCAAAACTATACCTTCACGCACCATGAAGTGGCACTTCTCCCAGTTGAGGATTAAGTCGGTCTGTTGGCATCTTTCTAAAACAAGAGCAAGGTTAGTTAAGCAATTATCAAAAGACTTACCAAAAACAGAGAAGTCATCCATGAATACTTCCATATGCTTCTCAAGCATATCAGCAAAAATAGATTGCATGCATCTTTGAAATGTGGTCGGGGCATTACATAACCCGAATTGCAATCTTCTGTAGGCAAAAATACCAAAAGGGCATGTAAACGCGGTCTTCTCTTGGTCTTCTGGTGTCACAGCTATCTGATTATACCCCGAGTAGCCATCGAGGAAACAATAGTAGTCATGACCCGCTAACCTTTCTAACATCTGGTCGATGAAAGGCAACGGGGAGTGATCTTTTCTTGTTGCCAGATTTAATCTTCGGTAATCGATACAGACTCTCCACCCTGTAACTGTCCTCATGGGAATCAACTCATTCTTTTCATTCTTAATCACGGTAGTTCCGCCTTTCTTTGGCACCACATGAACTGGACTCTCCCATGAACTGTCAGATATTGGATATATCATCCCTGCGTCCAAAAGTTTTACCACCTCCTTTCTAACCACTTCCTTCATTGCTGGATTGAGTCGTCGTTGAGGTTGGACAACCGGTTTGTGATCATCTTCCATTAGGATTTTGTGCATGCAAATTGTTGGACTTATTCCTTTCAAATCTTCAATGGACCATCCAAGAGCACTCTTATACTTTTTAAGAACTTTGACAAGCTTATCTTCTTGAAGGAATTCAAGGTGGGAACTTCTGATGGCCGGGCACTTACTCTCAGTGTCTAAAAAGACATATTTGAGGTTCTCCGGTAATTGTTTTAGTTCAGCCCTTTCTTTTGTTCGTCTTTCTTCTCCTCCACCAAAGGTTGCCTAAGGTCTTCCCACCGGTTGTGTCGATAACCCTTAAAAGGTGGCAAAGCTTCCCTCATGGCTACAACTTCCGTATCTTCTTCATTAACTACTTCTTCTTTGTCAATAATTGATAAACTCAACACTCTTTCCAAAGGTAATTTAAGTGTTGTAAAGGAATTTTCATTCTCACTTATTTGATCAATCACCTCAATATGTTGACTCGTGGCCACATCATCCTTGTACTTCATGGTGTTTCGCACATCAATTTTTAACTCTTCATCATAAACTTTCAAGGTCATTGTACCTTCTTCTATGTCGATCAAGCATCTTCCGGTCTCTAAAAATGGTCTCCCCAGAATGATTGGTATCTCTTCATCTTCAGGCATCTCTAGAATAACAAAATCTATAGGGAATACGAACTTGTCGATCTTCACCAACACGTCTTCTACCACTCCGTAAGGTCTTTTCACCGATTGATCAGCAAACTAAAATGTCATTCGTGTATCTTGTACTTTACCTATTCCCAATCTTTTGTAAATGGATAATGGCATAAGACTTACACTTGTTCCCAAATCGATACGAGCTTTCTTGAAAGACCTATCCCCGATGGTACATGGAATAGTTACTGAACCTCGATCTTTCTTTTTAACCGGAATCTTCATGCTCTGCAAAATAGCACTACAAGTTTCAGTTAGAATAATCGGGTCACTGTCGATGGTTCGCTTCTTTGAAATTATATCTTTCATGAATTTCGCATAGGTAGGCATTTGCTCAAGTGCCTCTAAGAAAGGAATGTTCAGCTCAAGTTTCTTGAACATCTCCAAGAACTTTTCAAAAATTTTCTCATGTTGTTCTTTCTTCTTATTTCTTGTGGGGAAAGGGAGTTTAATTGCCGGTTTTGGTGTAATAACTTTTTATTTCACCACCCTTTCATCCCCAGTACCTTCTTGACTTGTACCCACATTTTTTTTAATCTCTAGATCAACTTCAATCAATAAATCTTCTTCTTCAGAATTCTTTTTAGGTGTTTCTTTTGACTTATTGCTCCTAGTTGTCATAGCGTTCACATGATTATTGTCTCTAGGATTAGTAACCGTAGCACTTGGTAGAGCGCCCTGTGGTTGAGTGTTGGTCATTTGTTGGGCAATATGACTAATTTGAATTTCCAGATTTTTGATTGAAGCTCCTGTGTTCCTCAGATTGCTCCTTGTTTCTTCCTGGAATTGAGAGTTTTGAGCTGCCATGTTTTCAATAGCGATCTCCCAATCTGCTTTCTTCGGTACCTGTTATTGGAATTGTTGTTGACCTTGAGTTTGGAACTGTTGTGGATGGTGTTGGAATTGTTGCTGGTATGATGGTTGTTGTGGAGGTCAGTATTGTTGTGATTGAGCTTGAAGTTGATATTGGTTGGGTCCCTGTTTTTGAACGTTTCCTTGTTGGTCTTTCCATGCGAAATTTGGATGGTTTTTCCATCCTGGATTATATGTGTTGGCGTATGGATTATTCTGCCTCAACATATGAATCTGTTTCACCTGTTCCTGTGTTGCTACACAGTGCATAGCAAAATGTGGACCACCACATATTTCACACAAAACTGAGGTGACTGGCTCAACCTGTGCTACTTTCTGTTCACCAATATTCATCTTCTTTAATCTTCTTTCTACTTCAGCCGCAATCTGTTCCTCCATTTTAACCACTTGATCTGCGAGCTTTAAATCAATTTTTCCTTCTGGTTGGCTCATTGCACGATCATATAACTCAATGTGCTCGTTAGCGGCAATTGCTTCTATGATCCTCTTGATACCAGTGGCTGTTGAAAAATTAGTTGAGCCACCGGCAGCTGTGTCTATAAGCTGTTTTGTCTTGACTCGTAGACCATTAACAAAAGTCTGCATTTGCTCGGTTGGATCCATGTTATGAGTAGTACATGCAAACAAACACCTCTTAAACCTTTTATATGCATCTCCCAGCGATTCCCCTTCTTTCTGCTTGAAATTTACAATATCATATCTTTTTCAAATGAAAACTGAAGCAGGGAAGTACTCATTAAGGAAATCAGTTTCCATCTGTTGCCATATTGTGATACTTCCAGCTGGAAGTGAGTAAAACCACTCTTCCGCATCTTTGGAATAAGTGAATGGGAACATCACGAGTCTCTTGGCTTCTTCAGAATGGCCTTCTATCTTCAATGATGTTGTTATGGTGAGGAATCTCTGTAGATGCTTATTTTCATCTTCGTTGATTCTTCCAACAAAGGGCTTGCTTTCTAACTGGCGGATAGTGGAAGGATGTAGTTGGAAGTGTGCCACGTTAACCGTTTGATTTACTATGGTCATTCTTCCAAGCGGTGCATTAGCCCTTCCATAATCACCTAAAAGTCTCTCTGGAGGAGGTGGATCAACTGCCATAGTTTCAGACTCAGAATCTGACTGCTCGGACGAAATAGATAGTACTTCTTCGTCTTCCGATTCTGAAACTACAGGTGATTCTTCTTTCGATGCTAGTCTTTTCCGCTTAACTTCTCGAAGTCGTGCTCGCAATGATCTTTCTGGTTCTGCGTCAAAAAGAAGTTCAGCTGAGGCCTTACCTCGCATACAAGATTAGACAATGATTAGTTGGGAGTAAAAAAAAAAAAATAAACAAAATACAAATTTCAGAAGAAATAAAATTTTAATTGCAGAGCAATAAAATTTGAATTGACTAATTAATGACTTATATTTTGGCAATCCCCGGCAACAGCGCCAAAAACTTGATCGGAAAAATAGCAAGTGTACTATTTTTACGATGTAGTAATAGAAGGGTAAAAACCAAGTATCGATCTCGAGGATTGCGTAGGAAATATAAGTTATTATGATGAGTCAATTAAACAAAAGAACATAAGAGGGTCTTTTTGCTTATAAATGAAATAAGTTAAAATAAATAAGCTGAAATTTAAATTGAGCTTTTTAAAATATGAGAATAATGCTAAGGTAGGTGTATGATATGCTTTATAACTCCTCTGAATAAAAGATCTCTTCAACAAGTTCATATGATGCAACTATTTATTCCCAATGGTGTTTTCCTAAGTCCTTAGTGAAAACCTTTTGGTTTACAACCCTATTATCTAAGTCCTTAGAAACATAAGATTAAACCAAAGCTTTGATTAATCACGAATTTCTAAATAACCTTACGGTATCCCTAGTCCTATGTGATAACTATAAGATTTAATTGTATAAAAACCTTAACAACCGTAGTCCTACCAATTGTTAACCGGAAATCAATCCTTGTTTATCCGACAGAAAAAGCATAAAAACATCATACAATCAAATTGAATAATACGAACATTAGATTAAAGAAATACGATATTCAGAGTCGTTACAAATCAAATCAGGGACACCCCCTAGCATTGGGGGGTTTAGCCTCTCATAGTATTCAAGAAACACAAATTGAAAAGTTTAGACATTACAAAGATTAGGAAAACTCTGATCTTCAATGGTGTCCACCGTTGAATCTCTTCGTCTTCCATAACCTTGATGAAGCTATCTTTCAAACCCTTGATCTGGAATTCTCTTGTACGCTCTCCAAAAAGTGTCCCAAAATAACTTAAAACATAAACCTAAATAGTCTCCATACAAGCCTCAACTAGTACAAAGTCAAAAGTGCCCTTGGATATAAGTTTCAGTGCCAAAAACTAAAAAATTGGAGATTTACGCGCCTGCCAACACGGGCCGTGCCAAGCCACACGGCCGGCCGTGTTGGCCCCCTGGAAAATGTATCCAGCAAGCTTTCTACCAACACGGGTTGTGCTGAGACACACGGGTGGCCGTGCTAGCTCCCTGGATTTTGTATTGAGCTTCCTCTGAGACCTGACACGGGCCGTGTGCTGAAGCACGGCCGGCCGTGTTTGACCCCAGTACTTGTAATTTTCATCTTTCTCTTGCTCCTCCTTCCTTCCTGGTTGCTTTGACACTTAAGATGCCTTGTTCAAACCTGAAACTTGTACACAACTAACCAAACAGAATAAAAACATCTAAAACTTAAATAAATAATTAAAACAAACAACGAAATGAGCAATCATAATAAAATGCAAGAACTTAAACATTTTCCACAAAACTCACAACAAAGTGTTACCGGATTGATAGATGTGGACCAAATGCATGATGAAATTTATATGAAAATGGTGACCAATCAAGTGTTACATTAGTGGTATCAGAGCATGGTCGACCAGTTGGTCAAGGTTATTAACGTCTTTTATCCTGTTGTATTTGATTCGTGTATCTGACCTGATCGATACTGTTTTGTCTGGTTGTTTGGTTGTTGAGGACGATAGCTACGGGAAGGAATGTTGACATTAATGTTGAGGCAATGATGATGTGGACTGGTGCGATTGGACAAGCGCCGCAAGAGAATGTCGGTTGTGGAGGAAAGGATGAGTTCCGTGCTTTTGGAGACTTTCAAAGGTGCAACCCGCCGATCTTTGAAGGAGGGTATGGACCGGACAAAGCGCGTGCATGGATGAGAGAAATTAAGAAGATCTTTCAAGCCGTGAGTTGTACTAATGTACAGAAGGCACAATTTGGTACTCACATGTTGACAAAAGAAGCTGGCGTTTGGTGGAGTAATACTGTGCGGAGATTTGAAAGAGAAGGTATTGAAGTTACTTGGACTCTTTTCCGTGATGCATTTTTGGGAAACTATTTTCCAGAAGATGTGAGTGGAAAGAAAGAAGTGAGGTTTTTACAGTTGAAACAAGGAGGATAACAGTTCTATGGGAAATCGTATGATGACATGAGGGAACAATCTGGTCTTGGCAAGAAGCCAAGTGGGGGAGGAGCTTCTACTCCGATTAAGTGCTACAGGTGTGGCGAGATGGGTCACAAAACTATTGATTGTGGAGTTGGTTCGAGTAGGATTTGCTACAGTTGTGGTGAGCAAGGACACAATTGTGCCATGTGCGATAAGCCAAAGAAGGATCAAGCGAAAGGAAAAGTGTTTGTGTTGTCTGGTGCTGAGACTACTTCTATGGATAAGTTAATTTGAGGTACGTGCTTTATTATTGATAATGGTGCAACGCATTATTTCATTCTTTGGATTGTGCTATAAGATTGGATCTTGTTTTACCTGTTATGCATAGAAGTATAGTTATTGATACAACTGCCGTGGCTTTGTTTCTACTTCTTTTGGCATGTTTGAATTATCCGTTGAGCATCTTTGGTAGAGATTTTGAGAATTGATTTAGTTTGTTTTCCGTTGGACTAAGTTGGTGTGAACTGTTTGGAGTTGAACTAAGTAATTGTAACTGTAAGAGAGATTGTGGATCTTGGTGTTTTAAGTGATTTCGAGTGCAAGTTCTGAAGGAACACTATTATAGTTTAGTAACGGTGGTTCATGTTTCATTTTGATTGTCGACTGTCTATTGACAAATTGAGAACTTGATCACCCTCAATCTATTGTTGATAAGAGACGATATCGTATTGAACGAGATAGACTTGTCTTACTAACTTGGTAGCATGTAAAGCGACTAAGGAGAAGTTGAAGAGTAGATTTGAGGAATTGTTGAGAAGAGGTTCATTGTTTGAGTGTATAGTCGTAGAGTTACGCCTGTTTGTCAAGTAAGAAGAAGGAAGATTCTATGAGGTAATGTTTCTTGAAGATATTTGATTCTAAGAGTGACGATGATCATGTTGAACATTTAAGGATTGTGTTATCGGTGCTGAAAGAGAAGAAGGTTATGTAAAGCTTTCTGAATGCGAGTTTTGGTTGGAAGAAGTGAATTTCCTTGGATATTGGATTTTGAGTTGAGGTGTGTTGATGTAGATATCGATAAGTGGTAGCTTATACTTCAAGGTATCTTAAAGTACATAAGAGGAATTATTCAATGTATGTATTGGAGTTGTTTGCCATTGTGTTTGTTTTGGAATGTAAGAGGCATTGTTTCTTTGGATCAAGGTTTGATGTGTTGAGTGATCACAAGAGTTGAATATGAGGTAAACAAGACGAGTAGAATTTCGAAGGATTTTAATCTTTGGTTTGAATTACCACCCTGGAAAAGTGAAGGTTGTGGCCGATGCATTGAGTAGGAAATAATTTTATAAATTATGTTGAGGGTTCAAGAATTGGAAATTGTTGGAACGATTTAGAAAGTAGAGTTTGGTTGTGAAGCGACGTCTTCGTGTGTTAAGTTGGTATGTTGAAGCCTACTTGTGATATTTTGACAAGATTAGAGAAGGTCATAAATCGGATTTTGCAATTGGTTGGCAAGATAAAATCGATTAATCAAGTAAAAAGTGATAATCTTTGGATTGTCGAGAATGGTGTCGTGAGATGTTGTGATCGAGTTTGTATTCCTGATGGTTCGAATTCGGACAAAGAGAATTTTGGATGAGGAACATCGTAATGATTTGAGTATTAATCATGGTGTTAATTATGTATCGAAATTTAAGGAAATGTGTAGTGGTAAAGTATGAAGAGTGACATACCAGAATTGTGTATTTGATTTTGATTTGTCAGGAACCGTTTCGTTTGGTGCAACAGTTATCTATTTCCGAGTGGAAGTGAGATAGTATCTCTATGGATTTTGTTTCGAGATTGACGAGGCATCGAGTAATTGTGAAGTGAGTTGGGTCAGTATGGATAGTTGACGAAATATGCTCGTTTTATTCCGATGAAGATGAATTATTCGATGAAGAGACTTGCTAAGTTGTGCATCGAAAGGATTGTGTGTTTGCATGATATTTTCTTCGGATATTGGAATGACATCTTTTGAAGCTTTGTATGGTTGTAAGTATAGAACGTTTTGTATCAGTATGAATCGAGAAAGAGAGTGGATGTGGTTTTGGTGTTGAGATGGTTGTGTCGACTGAATTTTCGAGGATGAAAATATTTTAAGTGGGGGAGAGTTGTAACAGCCCGAATTTTATTATTTGGTTAATTACATTAAATAAGGATTTATTTACTTAATTTGGACGAAGTTTGATAATTAATTGGATTGTCGGTGTTATTGAGAAACGTGTTCGGATTACTAAGTGAAGTTGGAATTTAGTCGGTTAATCGAAGAATTAATAAAATGGAATATGTAGAGAAATAATATTAAGATTAATATTATTATTGGATTTTATTTAATTGAGATAAAGTCGGATTTAATTGGATTAATCGGAAAATAATATTAAGGATAATAATATTATTTGTTGGAGCATAATTATTTGTTTGACTACTCTATTTTATCAATTGGGCCTATTTGTTGGAGTTATAAGCAATTAGAAGGAGTTATTCATTTTAAAGCCCAATATAAAAAATAAAGATAGTAAGAAAGGAAATGAGGAGTAGGAGCATCATTTTCATTTTCTGGATGAAGAATATAAGTGGAGGAGAGAAACAAGAAGAGGAAAGCTAGGGTTGTGGAGGAGAAATCAAGAGGTAAGGGGGAGAATCCCAAATCCTTATGGGTTAGTATATGGGGATGATGGGTAGATTTAACATGACTAGGTTGTGTTGTTAGGAACTGAAATTTTTAATTGTTGTTGATGTTATTTGAGTAGAAAATGTGTTATCAAATAATCACCCTAATACTTCTATGCGTGCAATGAAAACTGGAATTGGGATTGGGTATGGAAGGGTCCTGACGGATGGCAATGTATAGGCTTGACGACAACCTGGCCTTGACGGACGGCAACGGGTAGGGGTTGCCGAACGGCACACCACCTAGGTGACAGACGGCACACCACCATAGGTGACGAACGGCAGTGCCTTGATGGACGACACTGTTTGTTGTGTTACTTAGAACGTGCCTTATTTCTACTCTGTTTTCTAATTACTTATCTATTTTCTTCTACTCTTTGTCAATGCAAATGTGAAATAATATTAGGCTTGATTACTGGAAATATATGATAGATACATGTATAAATTAATTGGTAAATGAGTATAGTTGGTGAAATTGATTTCCATGTTAAAACAGTAGACTCCTAATAAAAGTGAAATATGGATATGTCTCTATTATTGTTCTAAGATTGAATTTTCTATGAGTAGCTAGATGGTATAAAATCCTAATGACTTGTTGGTTTAATATGAAAATGAGTAAATCATATATAATTGACAAGTTGTGAGTTAGCATGTGATAGTATTAATTGCTAGTGTTAATTGAAATGGTTAAAATTGTGTGTTGGCTATTATATGCGAATAATGCTTATGTGATGAGAATAATATATGTATATGCCATGACGTCGTGCTAATATTGATTCTATGTGGTTAATTGGTTAGCATTAAATTAATGAATAATTGTTTGATGATGCAAGTGCATGTTCATGTATAAATGGCAAAATGAGAATTAACATGAGATAGTGTGGATACTAGTGTTAATTGAATTGTGTGAATCGTAAGTGATTAATTGGCCTCTTATACGTGAATGATGTGTGTGTGTGTTGTGAATGTTGTGTACAATTGGTGGATAATTCATAGAGTTGAATTATTGTGATATGCGGAAAGTTAAGATGGTAGAGATGATCTTAATTGCATATATTTGTGATGTTGTACATACATTCATATCATAGTGTGCCTTGAAACACAGGTGGATCTGCTTTGAAACACAAGCGGGCTTGGATTCTAGAGTGAATCGGAAGCCGTAAACTAAATGTTTACAATTGCTGGACATTGGTCTTGTCCGGATCGGAAGTGTGGCTTAGATTCTCGAGTGATGAATCAGAGGCTGTTGAAACTTAGAATTTCACATTGGTACCACATGCATAGTGTCACATGTTTCATTGAGTCACATTAGAGTTATGTGATAGTTGATTATGTGCATTATGTTGTCATGATATGTGCATGATTGTGATAATTGATTGTGTGCATTTTGTTGTTGTGATAAGTGTACGAGTGAATAATTGATTATGTGCATTGATGTTGTAAGACTATGTGTATTTGTTTAATAATTGATTATGTATACTTGGTGTTGTATTGATATTTTATTGGTTGATAATTGAGAATGGGTGATGTTTGAATACTTAATTGGTTAAATGCGGGAATACGTGATAATTATGGCTATGTGCATAATTGAGAATATAGTATTGAGATATTATACTCTTATACTTGTTGTGTGTTTAAAGTATGTAATTATATTGATTAGTACTAATTTACATGATTAGGCAAGGTGTAATGTATTCCTATAATTGTTGATTTAACCATTATATCTTATTATACTTCTTCGTAATGGTTCGTATTCTCACCCTTCTGTTTTAATGTTGCACTCGTTTGGCGACATGCAGGTTTGACGATTAGTAGCTGGCGTGTGATCTAGTCGGAGTTTCTTCCGAGTTGTTTGGTAATTAAGTAACGAGTTAATGCTCTGGTCATGTAACACTGGGTAGCTTAGACGTTGAAAACATGTTCTATTTATTTATGTATTTTGTTATAACTCGTGAACATGTTTAATTGGTTACTTGTTGTTGAAAGGCTTTAAGCCAAATATTATAAATATGGTTATCTTATGAGTTGTTTATGGAGATATGATCATGGTATGGGACATGTATCATTTATATGAAACACGTGAGTGTTACTTTCCGATGTTAATGCATATTCTAGATGAATTATGATTATATGTCAGGTGTTATTTGAAATGACCAGGTGTATTGTATTTTGTGGATAAATGCTGTCGGTTTTAAAAGCTTTTTAGTTTTTGAAAACGTCGATGTGACGCCCTTTGAGTTATATGCATGCTTAATCTCTGATTATATGCTTAATATTTTATGGGGTAAAAAGGGGTGTTACAAGAAACATTTTAAGAGAATCTTCTAAAGATCTGAAGCAAACAAAGTATAATGCTCTGATACAAGGAATTGCAATAATCTGAAGCAAGCTACTTTGATGCTCTGATAAACCAAGTGCTCTAAAAGAAAAATCCAAAGCTTTGAAGCTGTCCAATGGAAGCTCTGAAAAAAAGCTTGAATCATCTGAAGATAAAGTTCAATGTAAAAGTCTCATCTGAAATGGAAAATACTCAGGGAAGTCTTTTATTTATAAATTCTTCTAGTATTTATGTCAGGGGGAGATTGTTAATCTCAGTGGGAGACACATTCACACACTCTGATTAATATGCTTTTATGCTATATCTGTGTAGTGTCTTTTTCATCTGATATTTTGGATACAAATTCATATCAATTCTATATGTTTTTATCATCAGCAAAAAGGGGGAGATTGTTAGAACATGAAATGTTTTGATCAATATTTCTAGTTTTGATGATAACATTATATATGAATTTTGTATAAGACAATGTGATACTCTAATTATTCACGTTTTCCATTTTAGGAAAAATTTAAAAGAGTATGCACTAAAACAGAATTCAGAAGCTCTGATCCAGACGATCTGGATGACTTCATCAGAACATGATGAGGAAGACATCAGAAGATGGTCTTGAGAAAAGCAGAACATGATCTGGAAGGCATCAGAAGATGGAAATCAGAAGCAAGGCTCTGAAGTTCTAAAGGTTTCACGTTCAAAAGCACTTCCATAGTCTGCTGACTAAAGTTGCATCTGCACCAACGCTGAAGACTCTGATATTCAAACGTTATATCCAATAGTCTGGGTCCAGAATCAAGTACAAGATGGAAGAGCTACAATGTCACATCTGACTGACAAAAGGAACGTTAGAAGCAACAAAAGGCAAAGTCAGCAAAAGCAGTTGAAACATGGCTCGAGGTAGTTGACAAAAGAGTGAAACATTAAATGTAGCAGTGTACTTTTCACGCAAAGCATTAAATGCTCCTCAACGGTCACATTTCTTCTGCCTATATAAGAGAAGCTCTGCATGCAGAAGATCTAGAGAACTTACGCTAAGCAATCTTACGCTGCCAAAATACTTCTACACGAACAACAAGATCTTCATCTTCAACCTCACAAATATTGTTATATCTTAGTGAGATTAAGAACTAGAACTTAAGAGAAATATCACTTGGTGATTATAGCTTTTTAAGAAGCACTTTAAACTCTTGTAAACTTTGTTTTATTTTCTGTAAGAGAATTCCTAGAGTGATCAAGTTGTGATCAACATACTCTAGAAGACTTAGAAGTTTGCCTAAGTGGAGAACCATTGTAATCAAGACTGATTAGTGGATTAAATCCTCAGTTGAGGTAAATCACTCTGAAAGGGGTGGACTGGAGTAGTTTGATTAACAACGAACCAGGATAAAAATAATTGTGTTCAATTTTTTTTATCTGTCATTTTTTAGAACAAACCCTTATTCAATCCCTCTTTCTAAGTGTTTTTCTACCCTTCATCTTCTTCTATGGAAGATTATTTCATCAAGAGTTTAATTGCAATTAATGAACATTATCAAATAAACACTATCCCATTTAATGAGTCGTGAAATTTGGAGAGATATTAAAATTAGAAGAAAAAAAGAGAATTTAAAAACAAATAATATAGCTTTTTATTTTAAAAAAAATAATAAATGTGGAATATTTATTTTTGCTTAATACGTATCAGTTATCCCTCGTGACTGTTTCAACAAAAACCTCCAGCGTGCCGTTATTTTCTCAGGGGTCGTTGTTTCACCATCCGTTTTGTTAAGCGTTAACATTGCTGGTTCTTAATTAAATCGGTTAGGTGAGAATTCTGCTCCATGATTCCTGCGTGCGCTGAGTGCGTGGCTTACAATTTAGGCTCTCTCTGAACCTTCAAAATCTCCCACTTCCGCTTATATATAAGTGATTTTTTCTTCTTCTTCTTCGGTTTCTCTTTGGTTAGCATTGCATATTGCCAGCAAAATTCAGTTTCTATAATGGCTCCCAGCAATCATATACCAGATGATATTGTCTTCTTCGTTCTATCAAAACTGCCTATTAAGGGCCTGTTTGAAAGGCTTTTCAAAAACTCAACTTTAGTTTTTGAAAAATTAAAAACTAAAAACTTGTTTGAATATAATATTTTACAAATGTGTTTTTAAAAACTCTTCACAATTTTTCAGTTTTTAAAAGCAAAAAACTGAAATGGCTAAATTGTGTTTTGATTTTTACTTTTCAGTTTTTAAAAACTAAAAACAAAAACTATTTCAAACACACCCTAAATCTTTGAAACGATTTGAATGTGTTTGTAAATCATGGTCTCTCTTAATTGAAAACACTCGTTTCATGAACATGTTCCGCAACAACTTTTTATCTAACTTGCATTGTTGTTCTTATTATGACCAAGCATCGCTCTTCATGCTGCTTCATGGACCTTACGAGGATTTTCTCTATTCTTTTTCTAGAGAAAAGTTGGAGAGTAAAGTCAAATTAAATATATCAACTCCATTTGTACACCATGAGGAAGAGGGTTACGTTGGAGATCTTTGTATTTTTGGTTTTGGTAGTATTAGTGGCACATTTTGTCTCTATGAAGATGGATCTTGCAAAATTGCATTATGGAACCCGAGTAGAGATGAATTCAACCACATTCCTCCTAGTCCGGTTGAGTCCACTCTCCCCGAGGCTGCTAGGGCTATTTGTTATATCACACCTTATATTCATGGATTTGGTTATGATCTTAATACATGTGACTATAAGGTCATTCGTTGTGTATTCTTTGTAGGTAGACACGTTGAAGAATGGGATTATGTGCCGTCTGGAGATGTATTTGGAGATACGTGTTTAGACCCTGTATGGGAGATATATAGCTTGAAAAGTAATTCTTGGAGAAAACTTGATCTGGACATGCCGCGTTCTGTTATGGGAACTGAGGATGCCCGACTCTACATGGATGGAGTCTGTCACTGGTTGTGTCAATATCATAGTCCACTAGCACCGTGTTTGGTATCATTTGATTTAAGCAGTGAACAGTTTTTTGTAACATCCATACCGGATGACTGTTTTGTTGTTGGAGCATCATATGTTTACTTGGCGGTGTTAAATGGATGCATAACATCTTTCCGAGTTAGAGAAAATACTTTTCAAATATCAATATTGGGCGAACTCGGTAGAAAAGAATCATGGATCACACTATTCGTTGTTGGACCATTGTCTTGCGTCCTACGTCCTATTGGAGTGGGGACCAAAGGAGAAATATTCTTCCGGACCAAAGATCGAAGAGTAGCTTTGTTTGATTTGTGTACCCAAATGATTGAGAAGCTTGGTTATGAAGAAGAGAGTTGTAGTTTTCCTAGTCGGGTAATACTTTACAAAGAAAGCATTCTTCCAGTTGAAGGAATAAGTAGTTAATTGTTTTTCTTGAAGGAATAAGTAGTTAATTGTTTTTCTTGTTTTTATTTTGAATGTTTTCTCTCATTTTATTTGCAAACTTATCTAGTATCTATATCGATGAAAAGAAAACCTATGTCAATAAGTTGGCTCGTGTTGATTTTTTCTTCAAGATCAATGTTTAATACTCAAACAAGTTGTAATTTTCTTCAAATTCAAAACTCAAAGTGTATTTGAGTAATTTACAAAAGAAATTTAATATGAATACATAAGTTGCAGTCAAACATTTAGTTTCGGGATTGCTCTCATACAAATTCTGCTGTGGCAGTCAAACAATTATACATACATAAGTTGCACTTCTGTAGATTTCAGTCATAAGTTTAACCTGCTTTAAAGATGTAGTATAGAAACAATTAATCTGAAACCTCGGAAGCAGAACTAGAAGCAGTTTCTTTGATGTCAAAAGCTTGGGCATTGGAGCTAGAAGATGATTTCACAATGCCCAAGATCATGCAGAAAAGTAAGCCACTTGAAGCTTGTAAAATAACACCATCAAACAACGCAGCAGCCACTTCAGCATCACGAGCATGCTGAACAACGAGCATCATCACCAGCGATTCAATAACTAGTCCTTTATTGTCGGTTGAAAATTGAGTGGAGAGTTTAGTTGTGAAAGCTCGGAGATCATAAAAAGGAAATGATATAGAGGTCTAATTAGAAGGGTATAGGTAGGGGTGGACATCGGTCCGGGTCGTGCGGTTTCGACCGGAAAAACAACATCCGAGTGCAACCGCGGTTTGAATATGGTAACCCATTTCCGCCTGTAGTGCTTGCGGATTTTGCGGGTGACGGGTTCAACAAAATACGGATTCATCGGATGGGGTGATTCGGTTGCCAGAATTTTTTTTAAAAAAATCGTAACATTCAACTCCCTGTTTAACTTAGTCTAATGGCAAATTCTTAGAGAGACAAAGTGATGCATCTGCAAATCTGAGCAGTTGAAGGTGTTGTGGGTTAAAGATAAATCATTAATATGTATGTATATATAGAAAATATTAGAGAACAAAGGTACTCCCTCCGTCCCAAATTATAAGAGAAATTCATTTTTTAGGTTCATTGAATAATTAATGTATCTGGTCTATATATGGACCAGCTACCTTAATTATTCAATGAATCAAAAAAGAGAATTTCTCTTATAATTTGGGACAGAGGGAGTACCTATTTTAGAAGTGTTTTTGAGATTGATAGTTGAAGTAGAATTGTGATTTATAATATATTACAGGAGAACAAATGAAGAAGAAAGGTGTGGCTTGTGTTTCTTTAGATGATGCACAGTTGAAAAAAATGAAAAAGAAATAGATAGAGAGGAAAAAAGAAAATAGAGAGTTATACAGCTGTAAAGTAGAACAAATATTATAATGATCGAGATAAGAAGAGTTGTTGGCAGTGGCATAATAGATCGGTGAAAGTAATAAAAAACAATACTAGCTCATGGATGTTTACAGTAAGCAAGATAGCACATTATCCTAATTAGAGATATTTTCGGGTTGTTCGGTTACCGTTGGGTTTCATTTGGCAAGCCGCTTCCGCCCATTAGAACCCACTTAAGACAATGTAATGATACTTTTTCAACCGAGGCCCATTTAAACCCGCCCGTGACATTAAAAAACCGCACGGTTGAACCGGTTCGGTTCGGATCTGTGGGTTTTGTCCACCCCTGGGTATAGGCATGGTTAAAATCACAAATCAAATCAGACGGGTTTTGTATTCTAGATATAAAATTTTTTTTCAAAAAATTTATTATAATTTACCTAGTAATATCTAGGCTTAATTACACTTTTGATCATCTGTTTTAACCAATTCCCAAAAATAGTCCCGCCTTTTTAAAATCTACGAAATTGGTCCTTACCTCCACTTCCACCCTTCCAAAACGCCGATGTTTTCAATATAAAGGCTTATATGGCATGACTTACATGGATTTTCACAATTTAAATCCATTTTTATTAGGGTTAAATATGTTTTTGGTCCCTCTAAATATAGCGGTTTTCAACTTTAGTCCCTCTAAATATTTTCTTTAAAGAATGGTCCTCTTAAAAATTTTAATTTTAACTTTTCGTCCCTCGTGGCAAAATCGTAGCTAAAACGATATCTAATTTCGTCGCTAAATAAAAAACTGTCGCTAAAACCGCCGCTAAAATCGTCTCTAATTTAAAATAACCGTCGCTAAATTGCAAGAGGGACCAAAAGTTAAAATTAAAATTTTTAGGAGGACCATTCTTTGAAGAAAATGTTTAGAGGGACTAATGTTGAAAACCGCTATATTTAGAGGGACCAAAAACTTATTTAACCCTTTTTATTATTTGTAAAAATTCTTGAAAAAATTTTAAAAGATTAAATGGTCGAATCCCTAATTCATTTTCACGCTCATCTTCGTTTTCCAACCCAGATTTTCCATAGCAACTCATCTTCGTTTTCCCTATTTTTCTCCAATCTCTTCGTTTCACTCCATAGTCGTCATTGTTGTTTCTCCAATCTCTTCGTCTTCATTGTTTTGTCCAAGTTCATCAATGTCACAAGCGAGTTACATCTCAACCTCTAGTTGTGTGTCACGAAGAAGAGAAGTTTGTTGCTTCTGTGACCTTGACTCACCCCTAACTACTTCATGGACGACTGAGAATCCTGGGAGGAGGTTTAATGAGTCTGGGTTATTCAAGGAGAGTGAAGTTCTCTTGTTGTTTGAATCTCTTGCAGGGAATCTGGTTGTAGGGAAGGATGCTAACCTTGTTTGTCAATGCAGTTGCAGGGAAAAAAGAGATTATTTTGTCACTAATGAAGAGAATTGGTGAACTTAAGCAGAAGGACAGTATAAAATTGAAACAAGATAAGGAAGAAGCTGAATTTTTGGCAAGGATTGTTTGTTGCATCTGTTGTGGTCATAATATGACTGATCTTCTTTGTTAGCTTGAAGAATTGAAGGATGTGATGTTTAGTTGTTATGTTTAGAAGTGAAGGATGTTACTTTGTCTGCTTTGTTAGGTTTTATATTGTTGTTTAGGTGTTATGTTTAGCTGTTGTTATGTGTTGTGTGGAGATTTTTTGTATGTTGTGGTGTACTTAATATTGTTTGAATGAAAATGAAATTTGTTGAACTACCTTGTTGTTTTATTGTCATTGTAAAATTGAATTAGTTAATTGTGTTGAACCAATTATCGATACAGTCAAGCATAAAAGCCTAATATAATAGCATAATATAATTGTCATTACATATCCAAAATAGTCATTACATAACCAAGAAATTGCACCATCATTATATCCAAACCAAAAAATATTTGTTTGTGGAGCATAGCATACATCACAACTAACCTATAAATTGCATCCACACAACAAAATAAAAAAAGTAACTTAAGCCTAATCTACTATGTAGCGGGGAAAATCTGAGATTGAAGCCATTGGTTAACTTGACTCATTATTTCAGTGAAAATCGCCACCGCGCTTTATTGTTTCTAAAGGAAATGGGAAAAGAGTGAAATAAACCCAAAGTTTGTTTATAAAACAAAACAAGATTTTAGGTACGGGTGTTGATTATACAAGGGGAAGATTTTAAGCACCCCTCATATCTATGGTACTTCACAGGAACCTTTTTGAAAATCTGTGTTTATTAAAAGATATCATGTGCAAAGAAAAGGTTTGTTTGAAATTTAAAATAAGCTCGGAAAGACATTACATCTTGTGCCTACATACCTTCTCGATGCAATGGAGAAGTCAAAGCTAATGTAGTTCCTCTTAAAAGGGAAGATGTTTAAAAAGGAATAAACACTTTATCATCGTCGGAGAGAAATACCCAGCCATTAATCTTGAACATGAGAACATATGGATTCTTTGCATCACTAATGAAAGAAGGGCTCCAACTTGGATAAAATCATCAAGTATGTCACTAGCTCTCTCAAGTGGAAAAGATTACATTATATCAATCAATATCAAAATCGTGGGGTATCGCTACTCACTACAACAATTAATCGTTGTCGCACGCTCGCGAAAAATGAACAGAGTCGCCACCAATATATTTATCCCATAAGGGAAATGAATATCAGAAAACCTAACAAAGGAAGGAACAGGGTCTTGCGACCAGAGAATCAAGGTACGGGAGTCGGTTACGCGAGGGGAAGGTATTAGCACCCCTCGCGCCCATCGTACTCGATGGTATCCACCTATGTTTGTTTCTATCTAAAGGGTGTGTATTATGTCTATATACGAATGAATGCAAAAGAAATACGGGGAAAAGAAGGAATATTTACAAATGTGCTCGTTCAAGCCCCGCGACTTGATGCCTACGTATCCTTTTCAGGAATCAGAGCGCCGTAGTTCGGCTCCATAGTTTTGTTTGTTTTTGTGTTTTTTAGTTGGGCGGAGTTAACGCTCGCACTCTTGCATAAGGGATCGCCTAGGATGCAATGGAGTGGAGATAACGGTGCCCTTAAGAAAGGAGAGAAAGAGAGAGAGTTTGAGTATTTCGAGGAAATCCCTAAAGCACGGGAAACTCGAGTTACTCTATGGTTTGTGTTTTTTAGAAGTTGGGAACTTACGCCTGAATGGAACCCTAAAGCAAGGGAGATCCAAGCACTCGAACGTTCCCTAAAGCAAGGGACGTTCAAGCTTCCATTCCCTTTTTAAGAATTTTCACTTTGATTATTAGTGTTTTAAGTATTTTCTTTGTATTTTTTAATGGGGATTTTAATCAAGCATTTATTAGATGTTTTAATGTTGAAAAGAAAAGAAACTAGCCTAAGTATGAAGGGAATTTCTACCTAATGTTATCATGGTTTCTACCTAAGGTTAGGAATAAAAGACATATGAAAAATAAAGCAAAAAGTGGAGTATATGAAAATAGCATAAGAGCATGAAAAAGACCAAGTAGAAAATATAGCACAAAAGTGAATTAAAAGCACTATTATTTTTATGGTTTTTATGAAAGAAATGAGTTTAAAAGATTAATGTCAAAATTAACCTAAAATCTACTTATTTTTATGAGTTTTTTAATATGAAAAATATCAATTAAAGGGACCAAGATTAACTCCTAAAAATGATCTAAAAGTCTAACAAATTTTATTGATTTTATTGTCTCTTTATTATCTAAAAATCTAGTAAAAAACTAAGTAAAAAGACCTAAAATCTGCCAATTAAGAATGAGCTCAAGGGGGGTGCATGCTGAAAATGGTGGTGAGGTCCGTAACTGGCGCAGGCCCACACATAGAGGCCCATGATAATTGTTTTTGTTCATTTTTGTGCAGAAAAGTGGGAGTGCGTGGGCCTGGTGGGGTGTGAAGCCAGATTCAGTTTGCTGAGCCCAAGATGATTATTGATCCATTATCATGTTAATTAAAAAACAATTAATTGATAAAAGAAAAGAAATTAAAAAGAAAATAAAAATGAAATGAGATTGGGAATTAGGTTTAAGACTTGTGTGACCTTTGGACTTTCAGACTCTTCCTCTCGCGAGCAACGGCGGTGGACGACGTGGCTCGACCTCTATCTCCGGCGAACTTCTTTCGACTTTACTCTCCTCTATCCTTTCAAACGCGGCGGCGGGATCTCCTTCAACCTCTATCTCCTTCTCGCGCACGAGGCACGAAGGCGCGACGATATTTTCAAATCTTCGGCGAACGCAATGCTCCGTCCACCTCTCCTATTCTGTATTCTGGCCTCCGCTCTTCCATCTCTTTGCTTCCAATTTCTCGGTTCTTCTTCAATTTCCCCTGTTTCCGTTGAATTTGCAGGTTGACGTTGAATCATTGTTGGAAGGCGAGCGTTGATTGGAGGACGCGTTGATTGAAGCAGAACGAGAAAGATGATGATGCAGAGATAATCATGGAGCGAGAGAGGATTCAAGAGATGAAGTTTTAACGTGAAATTGATGAAGGATGATGATGGAAGATTGGTTCAGAGGTGAAGAGATTTCTACGGGGTTTTCTGATTGAATGTGGAGAAGAAGATTATGAAGATGCATAGATGATGAAGATTGAAGAGAGTTCTTGGTGATGATGAATCCAGAGAAATTGAAGGTTATGGAGGAGCTCAGGGACTGTTATGGTGAGCTTTGTTATTGCCTTTTTCTGTTATGCGATTCTTCTTCTTCTCCTTTTTCTGTTTCTTTTCATGGAGATTGAATTGTGGTATGGAGAAGATGAAATGTTGGAGAGTGGAAGAATTGGTTCAGAGGTGAGTTTTGAGAAATGGTGGAGAAAGAGGAGAGAGTGGTGTGTGTATGCGTGTGAATGAGTGTGTGAATTGTGGAGAGTCAAAATGGCGTGTGTATGGTTCTGTTATATAGATGTGAAGGTTTGTGAACAATTTCGTTAGAGGTTGAGATTGAATCAGTTAGAGGAGAATGATTGGTAGCCCTAGGATTGAAATTCGGTTATGAGATGGAAGGTGAGGATTGAGTGGTTAGTTTCTGATTTTTTCTGATAGCTGTTAGTTAGGAGTTAGTTAATAACTGTTAGGGTAGTTATGAGTGGTGCAACTGATTCTGTTATAGGGTTTGAAAGTTAGTTATGTGGAGGTTAGGAGGTTGTACTAGGTTGTTAGGATTAGTTACAAACTGTTTGGGGTTTGGGTATTTAGTTAAAAACGAATTGAAACTGAAGTGAGTTAACAATGTGGCCACGTGGAGTTAACTGTAATAGTTAGTGTTAGGAGTTTTAAGAGTTTGGACAGTTAGGAAATTAGTAGTTAGAAGGTTAGTCAAGTAGGGATTTTGGGTGGGGTTTAGTTTGTACTTGAAACAGGGGCTGCTTATGGTTTGAATGCTTGTAGATTAATTGAATGCTAAGAGGAAGTTGAGGTGGTATGGTGGCATAGGATTTATTACAGATGTGAATGGGCTGGATCGAACCGGTTACAAGCTGTAAGTTGTGATCCTTTTATGTTTTTTTGCTATGAGAATTCTGCTGTACTTGTTAGTGAATTGTTTGGTTAATTTGCTGTGTAATTTGTTTAGTGTTGCGGATTGATACCGGGTTTGATTAGAATTGGCTTGAACATGAAGTATGCCGGGGCTAACTTGAAGGTATCCTCGCTGCAATTTTTTTCAAATGTTCAGATGGCGTTTGGATTATGAATGCGGCGGTGTATGTATGCCTTGTGAACAAGACATATGATGAATGGATGTGTGCGTTGTTTTTTGAATAGCTGCCTTTATTTTGATTTTTCCTTGTATGCCTTATTTCCCGTTTCTGCCTGAATCTTTTTCTCCATTTGAATATGCAGGCAGCCTATTGTTATGATATTGCTGGGCAAGTGTTCATGGCTGCAGCAGGCCTTGGTGATGACATGTAGAGGTCCTGAATTCATGGGCTCTTGCAATTGGTTAAAGGCGACTGTAGAGCTTTGCAGGGTCCGAACGTGTATGAAATTCTGACTTGGCTTGATTGACCATTGGACGTCCTGAACAGGTGTGGACTTAAATGCTTGAAGCTTGCTTGTATTAGTACTGAACCGGAATGTTAATGAGTGCAGGGCTGGTTTATGATCTTGGATGAATGTTATTTAATTCTGAATGTGTGGCTAGTTCCATTAGTAATGAGATGGTTGGAATGTAGGATATGTATGCTTTTTTTTATGGTTTATGAAGGTCTGTTATGTAACTGAACTGAGGTTGTATAGTGATGTATTTGTGTTAATTTTTATCGAAGCAGGGGCAAGCTTGTGGTGTGTTAGCAAAGTTGGTTCTTTTTGTGAATGGTTTTAGAGGTTAGCTTTGATGGGGCTGTGATAGGATGGTATGTATATAGTTAATTGGTTTTCTTTATGAACTGAATTGGAATTCAACTGTTACGGTGGACTCGGTTTGAATCGAAGTGATGTGGAAGATTAATTGAACTGTGTGAACTGTATGAACAGAGGTATGCTGCTGTTATGACAAAACAGTGCAGGTTATGACTTTGGTTATTTGATTTTGATGTGAAATTGTATGGTTTTGGATGTTGTAACACTAATTTATGGTTTTTTTATTAATGATGCAGAGACTGTTTTTGGCTGGAAGTTGATTTGTGCACTGATTCCGTGAAGGTTTTGATGGTGTCTGGAGATTGCTTGAACTTGAGGAATGGTGGAGATCACAAGGCTTGAAATGGCGAGATGAAGTTTTGAACAGAAGTGGACTTGAAGAAAATATGAAGAGGAGCCTAGGATTTTTGGAAATTGATAGATGTATCTTTTTGTTGTAAACTTTGGTGGTTATGTCTTGTTTTACAAAATGGATGTTCTTCATGTAATGATACAGTGAGGGATGTAATGTGATGAATGCTACTGTTGGTCCCCGTTTTTCTTTAATAATTCAATTTGTTGTATAGTTTTCTATGTAACGGTATGGACGTATCGAATATGTATCAAACACGGACATGGGGTAATGGGTGAATATTGTAATGAAGTTCTTTTCTTTCACCTGAATGTAACTCTTATTCTCTTCCTTTCCACTTTTGTAATAGCTTCTAGTAATGTATGAATCGAATGGCCGTTTAACTTTGCCATGTATGTTGACCCTCTTGTGTAGCCTCTTTATGATTCAAGTAGTCAAACCAAATGCCTTGTGACCTTGAACAAAAGGAATCTTCTAAACATGCTCACGCTTTTGGCAATTCAAACCATAAACCCTTGACTTAAACTTTGTAAATTAATCCATAAGTCTTCTTTTGCCTTGACAAAGTTCCTCATTGAAGATAGTATTTGAAGCATAAAGGAAAGCCTTGTCCTGAAGTACACAATAACCATGAATCCAGACCTTACTCTCACAGTCCAATGCTCTGAGAAGCACTCGATGAATCAGTGATATTTGATATGTACACCTCAAAATCACTATGAACCCTTAATGATTCAAGATCCTTGATCCCGATGTCAATTTTATTAGTTAATGAATGCATGGTGGGTTATATGACCTAATGGGAGGTATGTACATGAGATTATGAAATGCATAAGCCTAAGCCAGTTAGAAGTTAAGGGTAGGACAAATTTGGGGTATGACAGCTGCCCCTATTTAATCGTCTTAAACCTGAAGGTGAGATTGGCGCTAGCCTATCGAACATTCGAGGTAGAAGAAGATTAAATATCAAAGTACCAGAAATTTGTCCTAGAGAGAAGATGGTGTAAGTGTTATCCTTAGTTTTTTGCTTTTATTTTGATATCTGCTGGGGAAAGAGGAATGTTGTTTTTTTTTTTTTTTGGTGGAAAAGTTTATGGTAAGCAATGTTTGGATGGTGATAGCTTGTAACGTAGCCAAGGTGCCAATACAAGGTTCTCAATGGAAATGATTGTTGTATGAAACTGTGATTTGAAAATACGGGTTTGATGGAAAGGTAGGACCTACGATCCACAAGAATGAAAAAGATGAGGATAAGGTCAACGGACCTACGATCCACAAGAATGAAAAGATGAGGATAAGTTCAACGGACCTACGATCCACAAGAATGCAAAGGATGAGGATAAGGTCAACGGACCTACGATCCACAAGAATGAAAAGATGAGGATAAGGTCAACGGACCTACGATCCACAAGAATTGGAAAAGATGAGGATAAGGTCAACGGACCTACGATCCACAGGAAATGAAAAAGATGAGGATAAGGTCAACGGACCTACGATCCACAAGAATTGGAAAAGATGAGGATAAGGTCAACGGACCTACGATCCACAGGAAATGAAAAAGATGAGGATAAGGTCAACGGACCTACGATCCACAAGAGTGCATAGGATGAGGATAAGGTCAACGGACCTACGATCCACAAGAGAAATATTGAAAAGCACTTAGACTGGGGAAAGGATTTTTAAAATATTTTTTACAAACATAAGAAGATTTTGAAAAAGGGAAAAGATTTTGAAAATCTAAGAAGGGGGAGGAGATGAAGGGACTATCCTAAAGAATAAAGTAAAAGCTAAAGGAAAGAACGATCTGAACAAGAAGCCAACACATGACATTAAGAGTCAAGGTAGATTTCCCATCCTTTAGACTACCAACACTAAACCAACGCATTACCACTTGGGAATCCAGATGAACTTATTATCCTCAGCATAACTTGTATCAAACCTTTGGAATATATCATAAAATTCTGACAAAAATCGGGCAGAGTAACGGCTATATATTGACGAAATCCTCATATTAATGCCTTGGAATTAAACATTAAGGACTTTCAGGGAAATACCTGCACACACAAATAGACAACAACCCAATTCCAGACAGAATAATGGAAAAATAACAACAGAATAACAGGGTTCAGAGGTACTAAGTCCAAAAGTCCAGGTCTCTAAAATGCTCGGGATAGTAACCAATAGTCCATAGAGAGCGTGAAGTGTTTTTTTATCATTTGAAGTTGTTTATTAATGTTTTAGCACAAAAATAAAATATGGTCCAATTGGACAAAAGGAAAATGGTGGTAACATAAACATACATCCAAATGGACAGAGGGAAAATAGCGGAATGATAAAGAATACATCCAAATGGACAAAGAGAAAATAACATAAACATAAACATGATGAATGATAAAATGAAGCATAAATCGAGAAATATAAAAAGCGATATAATAAAATGTGGAAATTGAGGTCAATCGTCAATTGTTAGCAAGATGACCATCTTAAAACTTGTCAAGTATATCATAGAAATGTTAGTAACGAAGATCGATGGTGAGTGAATGATGATCTCGGATTTAAATTCAATGAAAATTTATCAGAAGCTTGATAAAATCATAGCGACTACACGATAAACTTCCATAAATCTTAAAGCAACCGTATACAATCTCTGCCATATTGGATCTTTTATTCGGGACACGAAATGTTGCGCTATGTTGTGCAGACCGCCAAGTGACTTATGTAGAAGTCACCCTACAACGAGGCCGGTCAACAATTTATGTGCTAATGCATGCGAGAGAAATGATATATAATCGCTCTCCGAAAGCAATACCGCGCAAAAAGAAAATATGTAGCGGTTTCGTCTTCATCAAGAATCCATAAGAATTATCAAGATATTTAAGACTTTCATCGATCAAAATAAAAAGAAGGAGAAGAAGAAGAATAAAGATAAATTAAAACAAACTCACTCAAACTATTATTAATACCATTCATCTAATATTATGGATTTGGCTTTTTCAAACCTATCAACATCCCAGATCCAATGATATTAATGAAGTTGAGGAAGAAAAGTACGAAAAACAAGCTTAATGAAGGCAAAGAACGCTTTCTGTCTGCAGGAAATCGATTTTATCCAGAGGGAGATTGATTTCCCCTGCTGTAGTTTTAAAAAAAAAACAGGGCACGATGTCGCTACCGCGAAAATTAACAGAGTCGCCACTAACATATTTATCCTGAAAAGGAAGGGGATGCCAGCAAACCACAAAACAAAACAACAGTCTCACGACCAGAGAAAAAGGGTAAGGGAGTCGGTTACGCGAGGGGAAGGTGTTAGCATCCCACGCGCCCATCGTACTTGATGGTATCCACGCTTGCGTCTAAACCTATGGGTGTGTAAGAAAACTGCGCTAATCTGGACTAAAATGCATGCAAAATGTAGGGAAAAGAAATAGTTGTACTCACACGGGCCCCACCCCGCTGCCTACGTATCCTTTTTGAGGAATCAGAGGTACCGTAGCTCGGCTAACTAGTTTCTGTTTGTTTTGTGTTTTTTAGGTGAACGAGTTACATTCGCATTCCGCTGCTCGACCTTTGGAGGCTTACGCTTGGGAATGGAGCGGAAATAACAAGCTCTTAAGAAAAGAAAATCAAAGAGTATGGTTTGTGTTTTAAAGAATGCATCAGGAAAACCTAAGTTAAGGGGGAAAGCTTGCTACCTAATGTTATCATACAAAGGGTACAAGTCTAAACTAGCCTATCAACCTACGGGGAAAAACGAAAGCAACACACAATAATATCACACAAATGAGCTCCACGCGTAAAGCAAACAAACCAACGACACTGGCCAAATGGTAGAAAAGCGGTCCCGCCATAGCCAAGGGGAGCGAATCACCCGAGTCAACCCAGCATCAGACCATGCGAAAAATGATCGGGCCATAGACAAGAGGAGCGAATCCCTCTCAGCAACCAAACCTTCACATATCCAAAAGGAAAATGGTGCGTGCGTACACTGAGCGTCAACGTCGATCTACGTGAGCTATAGAAAAGGCGGGGGTCCGGCTACATGAACCCTTTTCTTGACATACTCGATAACAAGATCTTGTGCTAGTTCAGAAGCGAGTAACGCGTAGCGTGCGCATAACGAACGGACTCGATGAAAATGGGCGGGGGTTGATTACCAACCCTTTCCGCGTGCCTTCCATGAGGACTTAACGGAGCGCCATATAGGACTTATTACACCGTGACTCCCTGCCGCAAAGCACAAATGTAAACACACTAACAAAAACAGAGCCTCTTTCGAGGGCTTGGCCAGATGCATGTCTAAGTCCTACTTCTCATGTTAAAGGATGATATGAGAAAGCGGTAAAGTGCGTGAAAGAGTAAAATGAAACGGAATCAATACCAAACAGATGATGATCCGTAAACTAAAGCGAAGCAAAGCGAAGAAACTAAGGATCCCGTGAGCGAGCTAGCAAAGCAAAAGCAAATAGTCAGCACACCAATTAGCCATGAAAACACACAAACATCGACACCCGCGTTGAGCATAATCACAATACACCTGCAAGAGGAACAATCAAACCAAACAAGCAGGTATAAAGCAAAAGGATCGTGTCTCCAGGATGAGAACACGACACAAATGAAGAGAATCGTGTCCCGCAAGTAAAGCGGAAAACTCAAGTAATAAGCGTCGATCGGTGACCATCCAGATGCCTTGCACACTAACACACAAGTTAGAGATAACAAACACCCCAATCGAAATTGCGTTATTACAACAAAGTGAAAAGAAACGGACAAGTAGTATGAATGTGAAACAAATGAAGAAACATAGAAGAGAAATCAACTATGAATAATATACAAGCTAATGAAAACTAAGAATCTAGGAAGATAGTACATCTCATAAGCTTTCCGACGATATAAAGAACGTACAAATCGGAGTTACGAGTAAAAAGATACAAAAGATTGAAGTTAGAAAAGAAAACACAAAAATAACACACAGGAACCGGTTCCTGCATAGGACAACCCGGTTCCTGGTACAAAAAACCAGAGACTGGCCAAAAAAGTAAACTGGGAACCGGTTCCCACATAGGGACAACCCGGTTCGTAGTACTAAACACATAGGCATGCAGATTTCAAATAACTGGGAACCGGTTCCTGCCTAGGGACATCCTGGTTCCTGGCACAAAATCATAAAGGCAAAAACAACGCAGGAACCGGTTCCTGGCAGGGACGAACCGGTTCCTGGTACAAAAACACAAAGACGTAACAATTTTGGATTGAGTAGGAACTGGTTCCTGGCTGGGACGAACCGGTTCCTGCTGTAGAAAAACAGGTTTTTATGCATTTTTAAAGCTTCTGAGCCATTCGCACTCAATCCCAAAATCGGTGTCGACTTGAAATCAAAACGAACAAACATCGAATCTCATACTACACGCAAATCCACAACTCAAAGAGCCTAATGTCAACAAATATGCTAAGTGCGACGCGTCAAGCAAAGCGAATATCGAGCAAAAGCGTAACACGTGCATTTATACGAACACTTTGAGTACGTCGCGAATAACACACATGAACATCAACAATTACGCACACAAAATTACCAATTAATCATGGATTCAAACACGAATATCACAATTCATCATCAACGAACATCAATTATATACTACGAACATAAATCTAACCACAATTCGCATGATCATTATCAATTCGAGCAAAAATGAACAAATTCACCGATCAATCATCATCAATCATCCATTAATCAAATAACAAGTTATAGATCTAGATTCGAATTCACATAATGATCAACAATTAAGCACTTAGTTCAAGATTCGAAGCTTACCGGATGAAAATCTAACCGAAGTGCGAACACGAACACGATAGGAACGCGAACACGACACGAACGCGATGCGAACGTGTAAACAAAATCCGAAGGGAGAGAGAGGGAGGGTGCACGAACTAGTGAGGAGAGAGTAAGAGATTCGAACTTCGATCCTTGATTCTTCAATCCATGTTCTTGATCTTGATGAAAATTGATGAGTTTTGATGAAAGTTTTGTGATTTGTGGTTTTGATTCAAGAGAATTGAGAGAAAGTGTTTGTGAAATTTGGGTGAAGTTGAAGTTATTGAAGAAAAATGACTTATATAGCGGAGGTAGCGAAATGTCCAAAACGCCCTTAATTCTCTTATTTTTGCCCGTTTTTGAGGAAATGCGAAATTTCGGAGCGAGACCAACGTCCACTCGAAGATGACGAAAATTGTAGATCATAGCGGCGAGAATCAACTCAATCCGACAAGCGATGAAGAAAATACGCGCGTTTGAATGACGAGAAACATCGGTTTAACAGGCGCGATTGCAGAATTTTGTGCGTACCGCTCAAAGAACTCGATAAAACTCTATCTTCGACTCAAAATTCGACCAAGCACGTGCTACGAAGAATCGAAGCTAACAAAATTTCTGAGAAAATGCCGTCAGAATGGACCTCATACGATAAAAATCGAAGAAGTTATGAATTTTCGAACTCGGTGCGACATACTCGAAATCACATTTTTTACCGAAACAACGCGACGATCCTTAAAATGCTGAGCAATTTCGGTGCATAATCAGCCGACGGTCTGAACATACGAAGTCTTGGTAATGATGGCACGGATCTCCAGTTAAATTTTCAAGCGAATCCGACCGGCGGATTAAGAGATATGAATTTTCGGAGATCCGAAACCCTACTTTCAGCACTCTTTTCTTTATGAAAAACCAAGTTATTTGCCAATTTTAACCACCTTCCTCAAAGAACTGGCTTTCGAGCTGAACACGAAAATTGTAGATATCGTTGAAACGGTTGGGAACATGCGAGGATTCAGCTTATATCATTTTCCAAACAGCACTTATGAATTTTCTCGTAATTGCACGGATTAAACCCTTTTTCACGTCGCGCTTCCTTAAAACCACAAGAACTCTTTATTATTTTCCTTCAATTTTGAATAACGAAATAAATGTTGCTAATAACTTATAGGTCAAATAAAGAGGGCAACTTTTGGGGTGCAACAACTGCCCCTATTCAAACTTCTTGAACCTGACGAGTGAGAAACAAAAGTTTCGAACCGTTGAGGTGGAAGGAGATTGAATACCAGAATGAACTCGAAAATTTGCGCTCTTGATCAATAGAAGATTCCATCTTGAAATAAGAAAGAATGTATCACCCCGCAGGCAGGGAGAAAAAACTTCAATTGACCTGGATAATTAAATATGCTCTAACTTGCGATAAGAAGGAACGGGCACCCACAGGCAGGGGAAACACTTCAAATGATCTGGTTATCAAGAGAAGGACTATCTCGACTGATCTGAGTATCAGACGTAGCAGATGTCTCCGAACTTGCATCGGGATAGATGTCTTAGGTCGATCTGGGAATCGAGGGAGATACATCGGTTGAATCAGACATCAACGGGTAATAGGTATCTCTGATCTCGGAATCATGCTCTGGGAATCTGGGCAGACATCTCTTCTGATGCAATTAAATCATCAGGTAGATATTCCTACTAATCCGGGAATTAGCGGATAGCTCATTCGTAAGACCACGGGGATCCGGAGGCGGCTCCTTCAACTGAACTAGAAATCAGGATAGGAACAATATCTCTTCCGAATTGTGTACGCCGGGGAAAGAATGCCTTTAAACTGATCTGGACATGATGCCAGAAAATAAGTAGGACAATCTTCATCTGAAAGACAAAGTCGATCAGGCAGATATCTCCATCTGATATGATGACATCAGTGGCTTATTCCTTCGGAAGATCGACAGTGATCGGGAGAAAGTTCCTTCAACTAATCTGAATCTGAATATTAGGATAGGAACATATATCTCTTCCGAACTGTGTACGCCGGGTAAAGAAAGCGTCTTCAACTGATGGTTAGGCATCAGGACTGGGCAAACGAGTTTCTTCTTCTGAACGAACTAAATCGTCAGGGAGTAGATATTTCCAACTGATCTGATGTATCAGAGGGCTTGCTCCTTTGGAAGATCTATAGAGATCCGGAGGCGGTTCCTTCAAAACTGAACTGAATATCAGGATAGGAACAAATATCTTCCACCGATCTGGGGGCATCGGGAATAGGAATGTCTTTGAATTGATCTGAGATGCGTTAGAAAATAAGTAGAACAACCCTCTTCTAAATGACAAAGTCAACCAGACAGACATCTCCATCTGATATAGATATCAGTGGCTGGCTCCTTAGGAATATCTTGGGAGATCCGAAGGCGGTCCCTTCAACTGATCTGAATATCAAGAATAAGGACAAATGTCTCATCCGAACTGTGTGCGCTGGGAACAGAATGTCTTCATTGGATGAATTGACAATCCTCTTCTGATCTCAATATCAGGATAACGCCTGTAATGACTTGGCGAATATTGCTCTGTGGGGGACATTCGTATCTTACTAACTTTCCTGCAGAAAGAAATAGATATGATATGATTTATGCATGATACATGTATGAATGTATATAGAATAACGTTCCCGAGAAGGAAGATGTTATACGCTTTTGAGAATGTTATGCAAATGATGCATGATTCAGACGCTGCTTAGGGAAACAGTGGGGGAGCACTGATTTGGTGAAGAAGTCCTGGAGAGAATATGAAACTCTGCGGGGAGGACAAGATGAGCGACCGAGGGTCACCACCGTGAGCTTGCGAAGATGGATCGGAAATCTGCTGGAGACGATCAATTTGGATGCGAGCTCTGGCTAGGGAATAAATCCTGCTTGGATATGCGAACATCCCACTTAACTGCTTGGGGAATACCCTGGCACCTCACTGGAGAAGCAAATTCTCGACATACTGGGGATGATAAGAACACGTCATGAAGACAACTCTGATGAGGAGAGTGACAAACTTGCCGGTGCATAAAGCGTTCCGCTGGGGAAATCCTTGAGGGATACATACTGAGGATGCAAGTGAGACTCCTCTGAGGAGAGATTCAGTGGGGAAGATGAATACTTCTGCACAGCGATCTGCTAGGGATATGAGAGATCCACTGGGGATAAGGAACTCAGCATAAGAACCTGTTGTTAAGACAACTCCACTGGGGAATAAGATGACTCTCTTGGGGTAAACAGGTCAACCTGCTGGGGAGAGAAATGCTCTACTGGGGAAAACGAGGAGCTCGGGCAAAGAACCTCATTGAGAGCTTGCTGGGGAATCAGATCCCATTCTGGCATGACTCAGCTAGGGATAAGACATTCTGCCGGGAAAAAAGGGTTCCTGGAGCATGGAGAATGCATTGGGATGCGCTTTGTTAGGGATATGAGAATCTTGGAACAAAGAAAATCTCATATGGATGTACTCAGCTGGGGAATGAGAACCTCTCATTTGAATGCGCTTGGCTAATGAATGAGAATCTCTCATGGCTAGGTCCGCCACTGTGCTGATACGATGCACTTGAAAAGATGTACCTGCGAGGTAAACAAATGAAAATGCCCCAGGATATAACATGGCATCTTTGCGCGCCATCCCGACTACACAAAACTTCGAATTAAATTCAAAGGTTTTATCATTTCTAATCAGGGGGAGATTGTTAATCTCAGGGGGAGACATATTCACATGCTTATGCTATAGCTGTGTAATTTGTCTTTAGCCGGCTGCTCTTTCTGATCGCAAATTCATATCATTTATATATGTTTTTGTCATCATCAAAAAGGGGGAGATTGTTAGAACAAGATTTGTTCTGATCAATATTCTTAGTTTTGATGATAACAAGGATATGAATTTTGTGTGAGATAATGTGGTACTCTAATACATTGCAATTTCCCTTTCAGGAAATATATAAAGAGTATGCACAAATCAGCGCTCAGAAGCTTTGTCTCAGAAGGTTCAGCATGCAACATCAGAACATGGTCTGGCAAGACATCAGAAGATGGTCAAGGCAGAATCATAACATGGGTCTATGGAAGCATCAGAAGAACTTGAGATCAGAAGCAGAAGCACTGAAGTTCTCATGGTATCACGCTCAGAAGCACTTCAAGGTCAGAAGACAAGAAGATGCTATGCACCAAGCTGTTTGACTCTGATGATATTCAAATATTATATTCACAAACATCAGATCAGAAGAAAGTACAAGTGGCAGGCTACGCTGACTGACAAAAGGAACGTTGGAAGCTATTAAAGGCAACGTCAGTAGACACAGCGTGAACAAGGCTCGAGGTAGTTGACAAAAGCGTGAAACATTAAATGCAATGCTGTACGGAACACACAAAGCATTAAATGCACCCAACGGTCATCTTCTCAAACGCATATAAGTATGAAGTTCTGATGAGAAGCAAGGTTGACGATTTGCTAACAATTAACTTGCTGAAACGCTGTTCAAATTCAAAGCTCAGAAACTTCATCTTCATCAAAGCTCACTACATTGCTGTTGTAATATATTAGTGAGATTAAGCTTAAACGTTAAGAGAAATATCACTGTTGTGATTATAGCTTTTCAGAAGCATTTGTAATACTCTTAGAATTGATTACATTAAGTTGTAAGGAACTAGAGTGATCGTGTTGATCAGAATACTCTAGGAAGTCTTAGAGGTTATCTAAGCAGTTGTAACTAGAGTGATCGTGTTGATCAGGAAACTCTAGAAAGTCTTAGAGGGTATCTAAGCAGTTGTTCTTGGAGTGATCAAGTTGTGATCAGAATACTCTAGAAGACTTAGTTGCGAACTAAGTGGAAAACCATTGTAATTCGTGCGATTAGTGGATTAAATCCTCAGGTGAGGTAAATCACTCCGTGGGGGTGGACTGGAGTAGTTTAGTTAACAACGAACCAGGATAAAAATAACTGTGCAATTTATTTTTATCGTTCAAGTTTTTAGACTACACTTATTCAAACCCCCCCTTTCTAAGTGTTTTTCTATCCTTCAAAGATCTTTATTGATTGCTGCGAAAAAATGCCCGTGAAAGAGGCGAATACATTTCAGAAGTAGTTCCTAGTAAGAGGTAACCACCCATTTTTTATACAAGAGAAATGGCAATATGAAACGGATATCCATTGGTTTCGATCCCGCTATCACTTTTACAACCTTGACGTTCTCATCTCCTTGCTTTGGAAGACCGTACTCATTAGGATTGATCACTGCCCGATTTAACAACTAATTGATGTAACGTCACTGAACTTGTGGACCCGACGGGGTTTGGTGAGTGCTTTAGGGATTTGAGTTGCGAGATGCACAAACTCAAGAACACGGAGTCTTGCTTATCCCTTAGTCGGGAGCCCTAAGCATGTATGAAGAGTGATTGCCAAGGCGGCATGCGAGGTGTAGTCGTTCGCTTTTGTCCCTTTTTTGCCTAAGGCGCCCTTTCGGGTTTTCAACTTAGCGGGTATATTTGTTTATTTTTCATTCTTTTGCCTGATTCATTTTTCCTTTTTTTATTATTTTTTCTCTTTTTTTCTTTTTCTTTCCATTTTCTTTCTTTTTTTTATCAGGTCTATGCGAAATATTTTTTGACTACACCTGCGTTCACAGGGTGCGGAAAGTTCTCGCCATCCATCGTTGCAAGCATCATGGCACCGCCAGAGAATACTTTCTCCACAACAAAGGGGCCTTCATACGTCGGAGTCCACTTGCCTCGAGAATCACCTTGAGGAAGAATGATTCTTTTGAGCACCAAGTCGCCTGGTTTGTAGCTTTGGGGTCGCACCCTCCTGTCAAAAGTTTTTCTCATCTTCTTTTGGTACACCTGACCATGTCCAATAGCTGCTAAGCGCTTCTCATCAATGAGGTTCAACTGATCCATCCGATTTTGTACCCATTCTGACTCGTCAAGCTCGACGTCTTTCATAACCCTCAAGGAAGGAATCTCAACTTCAACAGACAATACTGCTTCCATGCCGTAAACAAGTGAGAAAAGAGTTGCCCCAGTCGATGTACACACAGAAGTGCGATAACCATGCAAAGCGAAAGGCGACATCTCGTTCCAATCTCGGTAGGTGACTACCATCTTTTGCACAATCTTCTTGATGTTCTTATTAGCCGCTTCAACAGCACCATTCATCTTTGGCCGATACAGAGAAGAATTGTGATGCTTGATCTTGAAGGACTCACAAAGCTCCTTCATCATCTTGTTATTGAGATTTGATCCACTATCAGTAATGATCTTCTCAGGAATCCCATAACGACAGATTTTGTTGTGCTTGATAAAACGAGTAATAACTTGCTTGGTGACATTCACATAAGATGCAGCTTCAACCCACTTGGTGAAGTAATCGATGGCAACCAAAATGAAGCGATGTCCATTAGAAGCAGTAGGCTTAATCTCTCCAATCATGTCAATGCCCCACACTGCGAAAGGCCACGGAGAATTCAAGACATTCAAAGGCACAGGCGGCACGTGCACTTTGTCAGCATAGATCTGACACTTGTGACAAATTCTAACATGGTTATGACAATCAGTTTCAATAGTGGACCAATAGTAACCAGCCCTCAAGATCTTCTTAGCCATCGTATGCCCACTAGAATGGGTACCAAACTCGCCTTAGTGCATTTCCTCTATGATTTTCGAAGCTTCTTCCTTCACAACACATCGGAGTAACACACCGTCATGATGCCTCTTGTACAATACCCAACCGTTGAGGTAGAACTTAGCTGCGAACCTTCTCAGAAACTTCTTATCAGTCACCGATGCTTCGGGAGGATACTCTTGAGTTTCGAGGAACTTTTTGATATCATGATACCATGGATTTCCGTCTAGTTCAACATCAGCCTCAAAGCAAAATGTTGGCTTATCCAACCTGTTGATGGTGATATTAGGCGCCTCATTGGCCCATTTCACTTTGAACATAGAAGCCAAAGTAGCGAGAGCATCAACAAGATTGTTCTCTTCTTTAGAAATATGCTCGAATGTGATCTCATCAAAGTACGTAATGAGTCTCATCACATGCTCTTTGTATGGAATCAGATTCTGATGGCGAGTTTCCCAATCTCCATTGATCTGGCTAATGACAAGATTGGAATCCCCATAAACTCACAAGTACTTGATTCGCAAATCCATCGTAGCTTCGATACCATATATGCAGGCTTCATACTCAGCCATATTATTAGTGCAATCAAAACAGATTCTGGCTGTAAACGGAATATGAAAACCTGATGGAGAAGTGATTACAGCTCCAACACCATTCCCGAGTGCATTAGAGGCACCATCGAACACGAGCGTCCACCGCGATCCTGGTTCGGGTCCTTCCTCTGGTCCGGGAATGTTACAATCTCTGATGTATAAGACATCCTCATCGGGAAATTCAAACTTCATCGGTTCATAATCATTGACAGACTGATGTGCGAGATAATCCGCCAACACACTACCTTTGATGGCTTTTTGGGTAGTATACTGGATATCATATTCAGTCAAAATCATTTTCCACCTGGCTACTCTTCCGGAAAGAGCGGGCTTCTTAAAGACATACTTGATAGGATCCATCTTGGAAATCAACAAGGTGTTGTGAACCAACATATACTGCCTCAGCCGGCAAGCAGCCCACACCAAAGCACAACAAGTTTTCTCGAGCAGTGTGTATCGGGATTCACAGTCGGTAAACTTTTTGCTAAGGTAGTATATTGCATGCTCTTTTCGGCCAGACTTGTCATGTTGACCCAGCACACATCCCCTTGAATTCTCAAGAATTGTGAGGTACATAATCAAAGGTCTTCCTGGCACCGAAGGCATTAGTATCGGAGGTTCCTGCAGATACTCTTTCACTTTTTTGAATGCTTTTTGACAATCATTATTCCACCTGGCCGTCTGATCCTTTCTTAGCAATTTGAATATTGGTTCACAAGTGGTCGTGAGATGAGAGATGAATCTAGCAATGTAGTTTAATCTCCCTAAGAAACCACAAACCTCTTTTTCTGTTCTCGGCTCAGGCATCTCTTGTATAGCTTTAATTTTTGCAGGATCGACCTCAATACCTTTTCCGCTAACAACAAAGCCTAACAACTTTCCAGACCGCACTCCGAAAGTGCATTTTTTTTTATTCAACCTCAGTCTGAATTCCCGAAGCCTTTCAAACAACTTCTGCTAGTGAACCAAGTGTTCTTCTTCAGTGCGAGACTTTGCAATCATATCATCGACATACACCTCAATCTCTTTGTGAATCATGTCATGAAAAAGAGTCACCATGGCACGTTGATACGTTGCCCCTGCGTTTTTCAACCTAAAAGGCATGACTTTATAGCATAACATTCTCCATGGGGTGATAAACGTTGTTTTCTCCATGTCTTCTGGTGCCATCTTGATCTGATTGTAACTAGAGAAGCCGTCCATGAAGGAAGACACCTTGAAAGGGGCAGTATTATCCACCAACACATCAATATGGGGAAGAGGAAAATCACCTTTCGGACTTGCCCTATTCAAATCTATGTAATCAACACACATCCTGACCTTTATGTCTTTCTTAGGCACAAGAACAATATTCGTAATCCACGGCGGGTAATTCACAACTTGCAGAAAGCCAACATCAAACAATTTCTCAACCTCTTTCTTAATCTTCTCGGACATATCTGGGGGAGTCCTTCGAAGCTTCTATGAACTCAAGATTCTCAATGAAAGATCTTTTGTTTTGATGAAGACAAATCATAAATGACAAGAAGGAAAAGATGATATTCAAGATAAAGCATCATGTGTAAAGACTTTGATTCAAGCTTTGGATTCTTTGGAAGAGGTAAAAACATAATTACCAATTACTTAAATCTTAGATGCTCAAAGATCAAACCATAAAATTGCATAGCATACTCTTTCTTAGATCTCAAGTCTCTTAAGAAAAAACTGCATTTTCACTATGTGAAAATCGATTTACACTTACTGTAAATCGATTGCTTGCTGAAAGGTTTTTATATCTACTTCTGTTTTTGCTTGTGCAAATCGATTTGCACTTTATAGCAATCGATTTGCACTGAAGTTTTTTTTGAATTTTTTGTCTGTTAGAAGTTGTGCAATCGATTTGCACAATGGTGCAATCGATTGCTTGCTGAACGTTTTTGAAAAACAACATCTTTTCATTACACCTTTTCATACACCTTTTCAATAAAACCTGTCCTTTAATCTTGACAATGGTTCATGATTAAAATACAGAAACTTATGATGTTCCAAAGGGGTGTTATGAACATCTATATATTCTTCATATTTCAAATTCATTCTTCACCTCTTCCAATAAAAAACACTTAGAAATTTTCAGAATCCATTTCTTGCATTCTTCAACTTTCACTCAAGATTTCTTGTGCATACTTTCACATTATCCAAAACAGAAAAAGTCTTGAGAAATCTATTACTTAAGAATTGAGAATTATTGTCATTGGAAGGTGTCATACCCTAATTTTTTACCCCCCTGAGATGTCATATATTCAGGTTTTTCATCAGATCAAAACAAATGCCCAGAGCAGTCACTTCTTCATCTGGCATTTAATCGAGGATGGTCAAAAACAAAAGAACTCAGGCAAAGGATCAATCAATAGAAGAATAAGTATATAACACAATCATAGGACTCAAAAGCTTCAGTTATATTCACATATGCTTGATTAGACACCCAGTCATCTGAGCTCAGATTTACTTAGGTCACTAGACTAGGGTTTTGAACCTATCAGGGACTGAAATCAGGGATCACCTTTGGGAAACCCTAAAAAGATCTAGGGCCTCTATCAAATACTTCAATCATCTTCAAATTATCCATATAACAAGATCCATTGGGCATTACACTCCAATTCAAGATCCACAGCCATCAATTTCATCTGGTCGACAATTAGGGTTTTTGACCTAATTCACCTGGATGGTTGACTTTTAATCAGGACATGGATCCAAAACTCAAGACATGGTTTAAGGACTTCTAATACCTCAATATAATCCATTAACATCACTCATTTGATAAGAAGATGTTGATTCTACACAAAAGTCCAAAATCTCACTTTATCTAGAAAAAGTCAATTGTATAGGATCACGTTTGAATTTTAAGATTTTTGGTCAAACCATGACTTTTAAAGATCAATATCATCAATATATGGTTATTAAAGTCATTTGACCAAAGAAATTCAAGAAAATTCATCAAGGAGCAAAAAGTCGGGAATTAGGGTTTTTGAGGGCATTGTGGGAACTCAAAATTTCACCTACACAACTCAAAAAACTTCCAACATGAAAGTTGTAGATCTTGCAAAATAAAACAACATCTTACAATGCAACTTTTTTCAAGAAATCAATCATTTAAGAGATTTGGAATTTTCAAGCTTTAGGTTATAAAAACTTAAAAATTTTTCTAAGTGTTTTAAACCTAGTTTTCATCCAACTTTGGGCTCATTTTTCACAATTTTCCCAAATGATTCTGAAGAAACCCTAAACTAATGATTTGAAGCAGATGTTTAGGGCTTTCCAAATTGTGCTCAACCTTCTCCAAATTCATTTTGAGCTAAGAGTTATGCTTGTTCAAAGTTGGCCTCATGAAGGGAAATTATAGGTCATGAACAATTTGAAACTTTGCAATTTTGTGCAAATAGCTTCACTAAGTGATGCTACACGACCTCTAATGCATCTGAAAGCATGCCATACATCCATTTTCATCATTGCATAAGGATTAAAGGATATTCCCAAAAACAAAGACATGTGATTATGTAATGATTACATTTGAGAATTTATGGCAAATTGATGAATCACCAAAGGAATATCTTCCCAACCAATTGGAGCTCACTTCTGCTTCAGAATTGTCCCCTAAGATCAAGCAAAACCGATGGCTAGGGAGTGGTATCAAAGAGCTCATCATTGCACTTGGAATATTCTTTGAATTCCTTCATGCTTAAGAAACCAAACTTCCTTCACTAAGCAAGCTCACTATATCCAATTGCTCTGCATTCATTTGCCTTTAAATACAAGTGCATTCCTCAGTATTAGACACACCAAAGCAACCCTATTCCTTTCTTTCTCTTTATTTTCTCATGCTTATGGTTTTTCAAAGTCCTTTGGCAAGAAGAATCGTTTTCTTCAAACCAGAGCTTCTCTTTGGAAAGTAAGCATTCTAACATCTCAAGGGGGTCCAATTGAGGTGATCCAAGCACCTGGATCACTTCTGTAGGTGGAGGAACACCATTGTTTCTTTCACTTTGGAGCTTTTGCAGTTGGAGTTCCATAGAGCAATTCAGAAGGTTTCAAGCAAAGCCAAGCATCCAAACACGTTCCTTAGGGTGTAGTGAAGCTATTCAGATGGTCGCAGCTCATCTGTAACTGCAGATTCATCATCCTCCATGTTCACTTGAAGCTAAAATCGAAGGTGTCGGGTAGAGCTATTCAGAAGGATTGAAGTCACAATAAGCATTCAGTTAGCATTACTGAGTCCCAAGGAAGCTTTTAGGATCATTCACACAAGCCCAGAAGCTCTCCATCACTCGTACGACCTTCAGTTTCAGAGGTAAGTTTTTGAACTTCACCTCTTTAATTTAAGTACTCTTTGTGATAAATCTCGATGCTATCTTGCTCAACATCATCAGAGGATTGAAAACCCTCTATCATCATTCATTTATTCATCTTGTGTGTCATTTAATTTTAAATTTAGGGTTTGCATGTTCTTAGTGTTTTATGAGAAATTAGATAGTTATAGTTAATATAAATAGATGTTAGTTACATATTTCAATTCGTGAGGAAATTTGGAGCAAGATTGATGTTTGCATCATGCCATTTAGTTGAGAAACCAGAGAGTTAGAAATTTGAAAATCTTTGAGCTCGAGGAAGAAGATGAACATGGCGCGCGCAAATTTGAATCTTCTGACTTGTTTTAAAATATATTAAGTTGGATGCACATGAATAACAAACTGCGCGCGTAGCCCAGATGGTGGGAGTTTTGGTCAGTGACTTGGAGGGCGCGAGTTCAAGCCCTCTAGGTGACAAAACCTTATTTTTTATCACTTTTTCCACTTAATTTCTTCACAACTTTAACCAATTAGTTAACCTATCAAATTAATTCATTTTAACTTCATTTTTCACACACTTATTGATTAATATATATATATATATATATATATATATTTTATGAATAACCAAAAAAAAATCACAAAAATATTATTTATTTTATATATTTTTATTAGGTTGAAAATAGTGTTGTTTTAAGTGTAAAAATATATTTTTATATATGTTTTCATTAAGATTTCAAAACCTAATATCTCTTAAATATTTTAGTGGAAAAATCCTAACCATTTAGGTCTTAATTAGGTATAGATTTTGTCTTTACTTTAAATAAGTTGACTTTTTGTCAAAACTCAAATTGTTTTTAAACTCCGAAGTAAACAGACGATCGAGGTTTTCAAACAACAGAACCTCGTATCTTCTCAACTGTTTTCATAAACAGCAAATCATTTTCAAGTGGGCCTCTAATAGAGTGTAAGTCCCAACACCTTTTTCTCTTCTTAGTTTGTTTTCAAAACTGTATTTACAAAATCTTCTTTCTGTTTTCAAAACATTCTTCTGGTATTTGAAGGGCATTATTCCCGGTGAAACTCTTCAGATACCTATGTGACCTATGTCCACCTTCACTTCTTCTGTTTTCAAAAAAAAAACCTTAACTGTTTATCATATATATTCAACTGTTATCAATCAACTGTTGGTGAGGTTCTGTATATACTTCTTCAAAGGCCTCCACTCCATCCAGGTTAGGCTTTATAGCTTTCAATTTACAGTTTTCATTTAAATTACTGTCAAATATAAACTGTACATATATTGTTTAGAGCTACGTCTGAGTGTAAACCTTAGGACAGTTAAACTTTATATATATATTATAGGAATATGGCCTAGGATTGAGAATGTCTTCCCGGTGAAGGCTCTTTCCTAATTAGAGATCTGTAGTTCAAACCCCCAAGATGAATTATTCCCGGTGAAACATCTTGGCAAAAACCTTAGAATCCAAAAACTAGGACACATCCACCCAAGAGGAATTATTCCTGGTGAAACCTCTTACCCATTTGCTTAGAGCCAAAATAAGTTGAAAACCATATAGATTTCTCTTGTGGTATAACAAGGACCCTCGATTAGCCTCCTTTTGGGCTTTGTACAAGGACCCACAGGCTTCTTAAAAGCATTTCCAGCTTCCTCTTGAGCTTGTATACAAGGACCCATCAGGTTTCTTATAAACATAGGAACAGGTCTTTAGTCACCTTTTAGCCTATCCTGGTGAGTTTCTTCCATTCTTTAAACCAGAATTTTAAACAAGCTAAGATTGTCTCAATCTCACATTGAGCACACCTTTTGGAATGAGAGACATGGACAGTCTCTATCACCCTTATCTTCATTAATCTTCCTTAGCAGAGTCTAGGATCCATATTTGCTTATCCTCAGTAAGAGTCAGCCTTAATCTTGGGCTTTAAACAAGAAGTCTCAATTAGATAATCTTTCTGCCAAAGGTCAAAACCCCTGGAAAGGGTTAGCCTCCAACTTCTGTCAATAAAAAGTCAAATTCCCTGGAAAGGGTTAGCTTCCAAAGAAAAATTCATTCTTTTCAAAAGACAAACTCTCCAGCAGAGTAAAACCCCTGGAAAGGGTTAGCCTCCAAAAATCTGTATAAAAGGTCATAAAACCCCTGGAAAGGGTCAGCCTCCAAAATTCATTCTTAAAAAAGATAAATTCATCAGTTGAGTCAAAATCCCTGGAAAGGGTTAGCTTCCAAAAAATCAGTCTTTTAATAAATAAACCTTCCAGTAGAGTAAAACTCCCCAAAAAGAGTCAGCCACAACAATAACTTCCCCTGTTAAGAGTCAGCCACAACCTTGGGCTTTGTACAAGGCATATAATAGAGTCTCCCCAGTGAGTCCTTCATCATTAAGTAGCCACAACCTTGGGCTTTGTACAAGGCAGATAAACCATATTTCCTGTGTCAAAGATTCCTAACCTCTAGGATCTTTTCCCCATAGAATCATCCATACTCAGTTTCCTCAACAGTCAGCCACAACCTTGGGCTTTGTACAAGGCAGAAAATAATGTTTTCCCTAGTTAAAGTAGCCACAACCTTGGGCTTCATACAAGGCACAAAATAGAGTCTCCCTAAGTAGAGTCAGCATCAATTCTGGGCTTTGTACAGAACACCAAATAAAATCCATCAAATAAACACTCTCCAAATAGAGTCAGCCTCAATTCTGGGCTTTGTACAGAACACAAAAATTCCCTGTAATTAATTCCCAGTGGAGTCATCTCCCAGAGTCAATAAAATCAATCAATCAAAAAGCCTCAAGCTTGGGCGTCATACAAGCCAGCTAAAAATCAAATCTTTTATACAGTAGATAGACATAGCTTATCTCTATAGAGAGATCTTTCTTCTATATCACCACATTCAAACAAACAAACATTACATCATTTTAATTTTAATCAAGTCTCCCATTAAGGATTTTGAAAGGCATGAGCTGGCAGTAAAACCCAGACATGTGGTAACTTTCCCTAATTTGGATGAGCATCTTTCTTTCATTCAAGACGCAGTTGACTGGTATACTTGCACATACACAAGTAAGGTCCCCCTCTTGAATGAAATGAATTCAGTTATTCTGTCACTCCTTTTTAATGTTTGTGGTGGAATAGTAGAAATACCTCTCTGTAAAGATGATTTCATGTCTCTTTACTGTAAACAGAGATTTAATTCAAGCTTCAACCTTGAGCTTCAAGCAAGGCACCAAAAATCATTAATTTCCCTAATTAGTTCCCCGAACTACATTAAGCTCTGACTTCCATTAGGGATATGTAGGCATGAGGTTCACAAGGAATCTCAGCGAGCTAATAAAATACCAAAAATAGTCAGTCAGTCTGTCTGTCTTTCTTTTTCAATTCCTTCTCCTAATACAAAGGAGAAACTTTCCCAATAATCATTAGCAACACAAACACATTTAAACACAGAGAAGGTTCCCGTAGAGTACTACAGATATGTAGGGTGCTTAAACACTTCCCTATGTATAACCGACCCCCCGGACTCCAGAATTTATGGTCTAGGTGAATCCCCACACTTAGCAAACTCCTAGGGTTAATTTGAGATCTTTTTCCCCATTCCTACTCGTTAGGACAATTAAAAAGTTCGTGTGATATCGTAGGAAGAACTGAAACAAAATTCATCCCATCCCGGGCGCATTCTCCTTCCAAATTTCGCGTGAAGGGTCTAGCGTTCTGTAATACGGTGAACTGACTTTTATTTCGAAATGTTGCGGATAGCAAGAGTCGCCACCGACTTTTATTTTATCCAATTGGAAAGGCAAAAAGAACAGGAAAGACCTTTGAAAGATTTTGAGTTCGGGGGGTAGGTTATACAAAGGGAAGGTGTAAGGCACCCTTTGCATCCATGGTTATCCATGGGCTCTTAATTGCTTAGCTCACTTGTTTGTTTGTTTGAAAAGTTTGAAGTGTCGTGTGTGAATAGTAAAAAGATTTCATTAAGGACTTTAGCTTGTAAATAAGCGTAGCCTTGTTTTGAAATTGTTTTGAAAGGAGGTGCGAAAAGCATTTGAAAGTTTGATTTGAATTTTGAACTGAGCAAGCAATTAAGAACTACCTACCCTAAGATGGTCTTTCGTGTTCTTTAAGTCTTTCGGGCGGAAGGGTCTATCCATACCATGCGAGGGCAGGAAGTCTTTCAATTGGATGTGTAAGGGTCATCGAGAGTTATCGTTCTCCACAAGACTGTCCCTACCATAAAGAGGGCAGGTAGTCTCGGGGAAGGATATAATAGTCATTTAGGAAACAATAAAGATACCTTAGCATTCGAAGGGACTATCACCATCTTATCGAGGGACGAGATCATATTTATCGTAGGCAACTCGAAGGGACTATGATCTTTTATCAGAGGGACGTGGTGATTTTGAATCGAAGGCAGCAGGCTAAGGTATCCCTATATTCGAAGGGACTTGACTATTATGTTTGAATCGAAAGGCAACAGGCAACAAGAGGCGTTACCCTAAAGGTACGTGTGTGTAGCAATCACGTGGTTCAAATTCAGATATTTATCTTTTAATTAGTGATCTAACGTTTGATTGATGATCTTGCATTCCCTAGGATTACTAACCACGCAGTTTAAAATGAGCAGGAATTAAAGGCAGAAATTAAAAATCCTACGCTATTACAATAAACACCTGCGGGGATGGGGGATTAAAACAGAAGATAAAATATAATAAATGAATAATTAATTTAATTCATCTTGAGCCTTGATACTCCTCGAACCTCGACCGACTTTGATTATCTGAAAATTAAACAAAAAAACAATAGGGGTGAGTGTAGGCGGAATTCTTTAACAGATGAAGTAAACCCTAGTTGAACCTATAAGGCAAATGTAACAATTAATAAAAATTAAGTTTAAGAAAAAGAGTCGGAACTTAGCTTTTTGATTGAGTTGGCGCGTGGCTGAAAAACCTTTGATTAACCTGAAAATATTAAGAAAGAAAAGGAAGGTTAGTGTATTAAAGTCCCCAACAACTACAGGGATACTAAGTTAATGGACAACATCTACCTAACAATGATTAATGACCATGAAGAAATTATGGTTTAAGAAATTAAATTATTATTGTAAAGAAAATTTGATATTACGAGAAAACAAGTTTTCGATTAAATAATATAAAAGATTATAAAGTTATTATGTAATAAAATAATTGTTTAAAAAAAAAAGAAACAAGGTTTATGTGATAAAACAATTTTGTTCTAAACAAATAAAGAAAGAAAGAAGAAAAAAAAAAAAGAAAAAAGAAAAAAAGTCTATGTAATAAAAAGTAAAAAAAGAAATTAAAATATCACTTAGCTTTGTTCAGATGTGGTGAGTCCTTGAGGGTCCATGTTGAATTGCGTTTTCTGAGCCTTCTGATCTGGCTTGATGGAGATCCAATGGCCTGGATGATAGAGCGCACCCTACATATATGAGGATGTATGTACCGGATCTGGAAACGTTTACAAATAAATGATAGAAAAATTAACTTGGGTGACGTTGGGATCGAACCCAGGTCACATGGGGCATTGTCATGATTACTGTTCCAACTGTGCTGCGTGTTGTATTTGTTTAATAAATGAAATTGATTAATTAAATACAATAGAAAGCATTTGATTCAAAAATTCAAATAAATGGTCAACCTGGGCCCACGCACCCACGCGCAGACCAATCAAAGGAGGAGAGAGGGTTTGCTGCACGTTGACCAGCCAGTGGAGGTACGCCACGCGTGCAGGGAGAGAGGAAGGGAGAGTCAAGTGGGCTGACTAGCGAACGGGACAGTGCCACGCATGTGGCTACTGTTCATCTTCTTCGTCGCATCTCCTGTGGAATTTGTTGCGGATCTTGTTGCGGGTTTACCTGCGGATTTTTCCGCAGGTTCGTTCTCTCTAATGCCACGACTTGGAACCTGTAAAACCAATCACTAACAACGGAAGAAACCTGCCCAGATCCACTAATCTCAGACTTGCGAATCTAATGAGCCATATTTCGTGACCTGAAACTGCACGTAGAAAGCATACCGAAGCTATGCAAGGTTGAGCCCTAGCAATGGCGTTTTGCGCTATGGGCTGCAAAGCTTTGGTTAAATGATTCTAATATCATCTAAACACCATTAGGAACACGTTAGTAGCGTTAGTTTTCAAGGAATCACACTAAATAATCAAAATCGAAAGTTTTAACATGAAGAACATGATGAACATAACCTCGTGTTCTGGGCAGCATGGGATTCAAACCATGGATCAATCTTACCCTACAATGCCCTGGGAGGATGTTGGAATGATTGAAGTCGTTGGAGAGGGACTGCAACGAAGGATATAAATTTCACCTTTTTTTGATTTTTTGTGTCACTTTCAAACCCTAGTTTTTTGCTGAAGGATCCGTCCCCTTGTGATCAGAATGTGTTGTATATATATAGGAGAGTAGAATTAGGGTTAAGACTTGGAAAGAGATTGAATAATTTTGATGATGTGGAAATTGAAAAAGATTTTGCATGAAATCTTTCTATATTTGCATCCCATTCTATTCTATGCATAATTCTTATTCAATTTTGGCCTTTGGATGATGTTTGGATTGACTAAGCATAAATTATAAAAATTATTTCATTTAAGTGTGATTTTATATGATTTAATTTTGAATTTAAATGGATAAAAATCAAATATAAATACTATAAAATCATGAAATAAAGTTTGTAGGACTAAAGGGATCCTTATATGACTGAAATTTCGTGGATGGCCCAAATATTAAGGCCCATTTGAAAAGAAATCCAAAATCACTCCATATTGGCTTCATGCGTTTTCTCAAAATTCGACCCACTTCGACAAGGCATATCTCCCTCATTATTCATCACATGAAGATGTTCTAGGACTTTTTAGAAACCTTATAGAGTCCTCTAACCAATGCCTTTGGTCTCACATCAAAATTCTTCTCCATTCTCACTTTATGTCCTTTTGAAAAAAGTTTCTTTTTGTTGACTTTTGAAAAGGACCTATAATGTATGAAGCCATATCTCTTAAACCATTGACCTATGAGCTTTGATTTTTGGACCATTGGATAGAGGAATGAATTCCCTTTGAAATGAGCTTTAGTGGGAATTTTCCTAATGAAGTATGAATATTTGGTGAATTTTCAAAGTTTGGTTGACTTTTTCAGTTCATGCCCAAAATAGTAACTTTTGACTTTTGACTTTTCTGATCTTTCCTTGCATCATCATGATCAACCCTTGATCAAATGATGATTTTAGGGTTATGAGGATGTTGTTGACCAAATATCTTGAACTTTGACCGTATATTGACTTGAAATGACTATTTGGCCCTTGAGAGTCGACTGTCGACCTAATCAAGATTCGAGGGACTCAATTTGCTCTGATTGACTTGCAACTTTACGTGAAGATTCTTTGGGATGTTGGTGACCCTATGGAACCATCTTGAGCCATTGATTCAGTGATTTTCCTTTGAAAGAACCAAACCCTAGTTCAGAACTTTGTATAGGAGAATTTGTTTAGGAGCTTTGCATATGGATTTGAAACTTGAATAGGAGAAATGGTGTGGGCAAATTTTGGGGTATGACAGCTGCCCCTGTTCAATTATCTTAAACCTGAAGATGTAGAGTGGTCTGCGCGCCAGTCGGTATCTGAAGGTGGAAGATGATTGAACATAAGAATACCAAGAAATTTGCCCTATTTGAAGTAGGGACTTTTGTCGGAGATGGGCTTGTGGATGCCATCTGGTAGTTGAATTTTGAGAAGATGTTGTTTGCGCGTTGATCGTGTCATTACCGTTCGTAGTAAATGAATTAGATCCTTGGGAATTTATCGTGTCAGTATCGTTCGTGATACTTGAATTAGATCTTGGAAAGATGATCGTGTCTTCATCGTTCGTGATGATAGAATTAGATCTGAGGAGGTAATCGTGTCTTCATCGTTCGTGATGATAAAATTAGATTCTCTTGTCGTGTCAGCACCGTTCGTAGTGACTGAATTAGACTGGGAAGGCCAGTGATCGTGTCCACATCGTTCGTGATGATAGAATTAGACCTCTGATAGCTTGATCGTGTCAGTACTGTTCGTAGTAACCGAATTAGATCTTCGAGCATCGACCGTGTCAGTACCGTTCGTAGTAGCTGAATTAGACCTTGGAGCATTGACCGTGTCAGTACCGTTCGTGGTAGCTGAATTAGATCTTGGAGCATTGACCGTGTCAGTACCGTTCGTGGTAGCTGAATTAGATCTTGGAGCATTGACCGTGTCAGTACCGTTCGTGGTAGCTGAATTAGATCTTGAAAATGATCGTGTCATTACCGTTCGTGGTAGATGAATTAGATCTTTGAGCATTGACCGTGTCAGTACCGTTCGTGGTAGCTGAATTAGATCTTTGGAAAGTTGGAGTTTTCGTTTGTTTGTACCTGTATTCTGCAAAAGGTAAGGTTAAATTTATGCAATGTCATGATGCATGGGTTACATAATGAGTCTCTCAAAATAAATGAGAAGCTTTGTATGAATTTTTATGAGGTAATGTATGCAATGTATGAATGTGAATATGATTTGTGCATATGCTTTATGATGTAGCCTTGACTGGGAAAATAAGTCTCTGTTTCACTGTAGTTTTGATATCTGGTTTCGTCTTGAAGATGCTCAGCTGGGGATTTATGATTTTTGCTTGGGGATGACCAGTAACTTGATGGACCCTGATTGGTGACAAAAGTTTTTGGAAGAGAGCAAAGTGTTGGAGAACTAGCAGTATTGAAGATGTAAACTCTGTTGGGGAGTCATGTCTTTGTCAGGACGAAAGTATTTGAAGATGATTACTCTGTGGGGTGTGAGAATTGCCCCCAGTATTATAGTAACTACCATTCCTGGATGTCAAACTGGATTTGCGCAGGTTTGCCCCAGTTAATAGGAACTTTGGAAAGATTCGCCTCGCGAGGACTTTATGAGATGTGCACTATGGGCGACATGCCCCTAGTAATCATAATCGTAGGACGACGCCCCTGACTATTTTTGCTTTTGAGAGATTCTTGGAATCTTGACTTGATTGCCCCAGATTGATTGGGCAAAACGTACCATGCCCCTTGTCTGTGTAGGAGACATTGCTTTTTTTGGAGTAATCTTTGTTGGTTTGGATAACTTTTAGTCATTAGTTGTACCCTGTGCAAATTCTTTCTGATGCTAACATTTGAAATTATGTAGCAGAATATGCTTAATAATGAATTCATGAGATGCAATGCATACGTTTGTCTCGATTTTTGAAAGCATTTAAACAGAAGATGTAAAAAGCGTGATATTTGTAAAAATATGATATTTGTAACAATGTGATGTTTGTAAAAACGTGATATCAACTCGGCATTTGTGGTAAACCTTAAGGAGTCAGGATACCTTTTTAGTGACAGTATGCTTTCGAACTAACCATGCTTCAGTTAGGACTTTCAAGGGTTGTAACGTGGCTTGGTTCACGGTTTAAGAAACAAAGGATAATGGCTCAAAATTTATTTATACCCATCCCCCTCTTCGTGATGATCTTCAGTCCTAAGCTCAGCTAAATCAAACTTATGCATTCAGGTTCCAAGAGACTTTTGGATTTACACCTTTGATAATGATGATGGTTCACAAACAAAGATAACTTTTGAGATGGCAGTCACTTCTTCCTTTTGGTAGTTACAACATTGTGTTGTTCAGGAACTTATTGACTTCTCTGTTTTCATCCTTTTGATATCCCTAACTTTTGCCTGAACTGTTTTTTTTTCTTTTTTAGATTACAGTCAGCGGGATGCCTTGATTTTGCCTAAGTCGTTTTTTGATTTTTGACTTAGCAGGCTTTTCTTTGTATATCATTTTTTTTCTTTCTGAAAGATATTGACTGCCTTGAAGAACCCTTATTGGTTTTTGATTGACATCTCCAACACTTCTTTAATGTGTGCGGATGAGCACTTGTGATTGAAACCTCTGTTGAAAGGTGTACTGAGTGATTCTCTTGAAATAGAATGCACAACCAAATTAACTGAGAACTACCCTGCCCCAAGTTATGATCAAGGGTTTTAATTAGTATAAAAAAGAAACTTCTACTTCTTAGGCTCAAATGGGTTGACGAGGGATTAACATCCTTATATCTCCACTGTTTAGGAATTGAAACAATGCCTGTACATCGTCAACATAGTCCGTTCAAAAGCATATTGTATGAGGTTGTGGTATCGCTTTCGTCATCCTCCCTCAAAAGGTTTACAATTTTAGCAGGAGTCGAATATCACAAAACATATGCAAAGTATAGACGCAATTTAAAATGAGTGATAGCGAAATAATTTATTCAAGACAAACATATGCAATGCACTGATGATGATTATTAAGACAGATAATGTCTATCATGATTTGAATGTTTAAACAAACAGGAAAGAATCATGCAAATGCAAGTAGATCTAATGATCCAAAAGTTCATCCGTCCAGACGTCAATCAGTCTTGTCATGAATAGGCATATGAGCGGTGATCATCACAGGAGTTTCAGGGGAGTTGGATTTGATTTCTCCGTCCTTGATCAGATCTTGAATCTTCTTCTTCAATGTCCGACAATTGTTTGTGTAATGTCCAAGACGGTTGGAATGGTACGCGCACTTCGCATTGAGTTTATCACCAGGAGTGGAGGTGTTAGAATTCTTAGGGGTATCCCTCAGAGTAATCAATCTGATCTTCAACAGATGTTGTAATGCTTGAGCCAACGACATTTTGATTTTGGTGAATTGACGCCTAAGTATGTCTGGCTTGCGTTGTTATTGTGGAACTGGTGTAGAGATTCAGAGTATCCGGGGTTCGAGCTTCCGGAATGTGTATCTGATAAGAATGTTTCAGAATGTCCGAGGTTCGAGCTTCCGGAATGTATATCTGATCGGAATGTGTCAGAAGTCTGGGGGTCAAGCTTCCAGAATGTTCATCTGATTGGAACTTTCAGAATGTCCGGGGTTCGAGCTTCCGGAATGTATATCTGATTGGAATGTTTCAGAAGTCTGGGGGTCAAGCTTCCAGAATGTTCATCTGATTGGAACTTTCAGAATGTCCGGGATTCGGGCTTCCGGAATGTATATCTGATTGGAATGTTTCAGAAGTCTGGGGGTCAAGCTTCCAGAATGTTCATCTGATTGGCATTTTCAGAATGTCCGGGGTTCGAGTTTCCGGAATGTATCTGGCGTAGGACATCAGAACGAGTTATTCATTAAACCATATCTGAAGAGGAATGCCAGAACGGGTCGTACGTTAGACCATATCTGGAAGTAGGAAATCGGAACGGGTCATACATTAGACCATATCTGTTGGAATGTCAGAACGAGTCGTACATTGGACCATATCTGGAAGTAGGAAATCGGAACGGGTCATACATTAGACCATATCTGTTGAGGAGTAACAGAACGAGTCATACATTAGACCATATTTGTTGGAATGTCAGAACGAGTCGTACATTAGACCATATCTGTTGGAATGTCAGAACGAGTCATATATTGGACCATATCTGAGGAAGGATATCAGAACGAGTTATTCATTAAACCATATCTGGTGAATAATGTCAGAACGAGTCATACATTAGACCATATCTGACTGAAGATACCGGAACGGGTCGTACTTTGGACCATATCTGATAGAGAATACCGGAACGGGTCATACATTAGACCATATCTGATAGAGAATGCTTGCTTGTTAGAGTCGATGAGTTATTTGACGAAGTTTTGGAATGTAAAAGGGCTTGTCATAATGAATCTCCAGCTCGATTATATCTGAGAGGAATGATTGTCGAGGCGGAACCTGAAAACAAAGTTAGAAATATGCGATGTCATGAATGCAAATGAAATGTTTTCAAGGATCTTTAAAGAATTTGGTTAGCAACTTTGGAAAATGATTTGGTTGCGTCTTTGTCTGAAGAATTCTGGACTTTGTATTGGAGTGTCCTTCTTTGAGAATCGAGCTCGCCATATCGAGTGGGTCATCGCCTCTGATTCGGGATACTTCTGAATTTGAAGATACATGGCCAAAGGAAAATAAATCCTCTTGCCCCTTTGTTAGGTATGATGTCTTTAAACTAGAAAGCCTACGGTCAGAGGAAAGTAAATCCTCTTGCCCCCTTGATGGGTACGGTGTCTTTGAATTGGAAGGTACATGGCCAGAGGAAAGTAAATCCTCTTGCCCCTAGTTAGGAATTTAGTCCTTGATAAGAGTACCTGAAATTGTGCGCCCTAAATCCCTAAGATCCTTGAAAGGGTTAGTTATGATGTTATGATGTCATGCAGATGCAATGCATTAAGTAAAGCATAAGGTCATAAGGACGAGATGTCCTACAGGAAGACCCTGCAAGAAAATAAAAGGTTAGAGCATAAGGTAATGAGGACGAGATGCCCTACAAGAAAATCTTGCAAGGAAATAGAAAGGTAAAGCATATGGTAATAAGGACGAAATGTCCTACAAGCAAATCCTGCGAGGAAACAAAAAGGTTAGATAACAAGCAAGTCACACAAGAGTCCTTAAGTTTAAAGGCTTGCATGAAGTATGACCAGGTGACTACCCTTCCCCAAAGGTACTTCTAAGGATAAGGATGATATCAGCAACGGGTTCTACCAAGTGACCCAGAATTGTCAGCCCTTCTAAAGCACCCTCGAACATGATACATACATACCATGCAATGATACTTTGAGAAAGAACCTATCTGAGTTGTAGTATCGGGCAGCGACTATGCCCTTAACATACATCAAGAGTAGTCCCCCCACTACGTTCCTAAAAGTCAGGATGGGTTAAAGGTAACTAAAGGTCCTTAAGCTCTGACTCACCCACAGACATCCGCACGAACCTCCCTCATACAAGAGAAGCATGCAAACATCCACAGAGGCCTAACTTAAGCGTGAACTCTCATATTGACCAATCCTCCACATACATGAAGGAGGTCGCCATGACTATGCCACTCCTATCTTAAGGTGCACTCGAATCCGGGTATAGGATTCATCTTCCATTCAATACCCAAAACAACCTTTAAGAATAAAGCAAACAAACAAACAATTATTAAAGTGATCCTAAACTTTAAGGTAACCCCTCTTTTAATCGAAAGCATCCCCAGCAGAGTCGCCAGTTCTGTAATACGGTGAACTGACTTTTATTTCGAAATGTTGCGGATAGCAAGAGTCGCCACCGACTTTTATTTTATCCAATTGGAAAGGCAAAAAGAACAGGAAAGACCTTTGAAAGATTTTGAGTTCGGGGGGTAGGTTATACAAAGGGAAGGTGTAAGGCACCCTTTGCATCCATGGTTATCCATGGGCTCTTAATTGCTTAGCTCACTTGTTTGTTTGTTTGAAAAGTTTGAAGTGTCGTGTGTGAATAGTAAAAAGATTTCATTAAGGACTTTAGCTTGTAAATAAGCGTAGCCTTGTTTTGAAATTGTTTTGAAAGGAGGTGCGAAAAGCATTTGAAAGTTTGATTTGAATTTTGAACTGAGCAAGCAATTAAGAACTACCTACCCTAAGATGGTCTTTCGTGTTCTTTAAGTCTTTCGGGCGGAAGGGTCTATCCATACCATGCGAGGGCAGGAAGTCTTTCAATTGGATGTGTAAGGGTCATCGAGAGTTATCGTTCTCCACAAGACTGTCCCTACCATAAAGAGGGCAGGTAGTCTCGGGGAAGGATATAATAGTCATTTAGGCAACAATAAAGATACCTTAGCATTCGAAGGGACTATCACCATCTTATCGAGGGACGAGATCATATTTATCGTAGGCAACTCGAAGGGACTATGATCTTTTATCAGAGGGACGTGGTGATTTTGAATCGAAGGCAACAGGCTAAGGTATCCCTATATTCGAAGGGACTTGACTATTATGTTTGAATCGAAAGGCAACAGGCAACAAGAGGCGTTACCCTAAAGGTACGTGTGTGTAGCAATCACGTGGTTCAAATTCAGATATTTATCTTTTAATTAGTGATCTAACGTTTGATTGATGATCTTGCATTCCCTAGGATTACTAACCACGCAGTTTAAAATGAGCAGGAATTAAAGGCAGAAATTAAAAATCCTACGCTATTACAATAAACACCTGCGGGGATGGGGGATTAAAACAGAAGATAAAATATAATAAATGAATAATTAATTTAATTCATCTTGAGCCTTGATACTCCTCGAACCTCGACCGACTTTGATTATCTGAAAATTAAACAAAAAAACAATAGGGGTGAGTGTAGGCGGAATTCTTTAACAGATGAAGTAAACCCTAGTTGAACCTATAAGGCAAATGTAACAATTAATAAAAATTAAGTTTAAGAAAAAGAGTCGGAACTTAGCTTTTTGATTGAGTTGGCGCGTGGCTGAAAAACCTTTGATTAACCTGAAAATATTAAGAAAGAAAAGGAAGGTTAGTGTATTAAAGTCCCCAACAACTACAGGGATACTAAGTTAATGGACAACATCTACCTAACAATGATTAATGACCATGAAGAAATTATGGTTTAAGAAATTAAATTATTATTGTAAAGAAAATTTGATATTACGAGAAAACAAGTTTTCGATTAAATAATATAAAAGATTATAAAGTTATTATGTAATAAAATAATTGTTTAAAAAAAAAAGAAACAAGGTTTATGTGATAAAACAATTTTGTTCTAAACAAATAAAGAAAGAAAGAAGAAAAAAAAAAGAAAAAAGAAAAAAAGTCTATGTAATAAAAAGTAAAAAAAGAAATTAAAATATCACTTAGCTTTGTTCAGATGTGGTGAGTCCTTGAGGGTCCATGTTGAATTGCGTTTTCTGAGCCTTCTGATCTGGCTTGATGGAGATCCAATGGCCTGGATGATAGAGCGCACCCTACATATATGAGGATGTATGTACCGGATCTGGAAACGTTTACAAATAAATGATAGAAAAATTAACTTGGGTGACGTTGGGATCGAACCCAGGTCACATGGGGCATTGTCATGATTACTGTTCCAACTGTGCTGCGTGTTGTATTTGTTTAATAAATGAAATTGATTAATTAAATACAATAGAAAGCATTTGATTCAAAAATTCAAATAAATGGTCAACCTGGGCCCACGCACCCACGCGCAGACCAATCAAAGGAGGAGAGAGGGTTTGCTGCACGTTGACCAGCCAGTGGAGGTACGCCACGCGTGCAGGGAGAGAGGAAGGGAGAGTCAAGTGGGCTGACTAGCGAACGGGACAGTGCCACGCATGTGGCTACTGTTCATCTTCTTCGTCGCATCTCCTGTGGAATTTGTTGCGGATCTTGTTGCGGGTTTACCTGCGGATTTTTCCGCAGGTTCGTTCTCTCTAATGCCACGACTTGGAACCTGTAAAACCAATCACTAACAACGGAAGAAACCTGCCCAGATCCACTAATCTCAGACTTGCGAATCTAATGAGCCATATTTCGTGACCTGAAACTGCACGTAGAAAGCATACCGAAGCTATGCAAGGTTGAGCCCTAGCAATGGCGTTTTGCGCTATGGGCTGCAAAGCTTTGGTTAAATGATTCTAATATCATCTAAACACCATTAGGAACACGTTAGTAGCGTTAGTTTTCAAGGAATCACACTAAATAATCAAAATCGAAAGTTTTAACATGAAGAACATGATGAACATAACCTCGTGTTCTGGGCAGCATGGGATTCAAACCATGGATCAATCTTACCCTACAATGCCCTGGGAGGATGTTGGAATGATTGAAGTCGTTGGAGAGGGACTGCAACGAAGGATATAAATTTCACCTTTTTTTGATTTTTTGTGTCACTTTCAAACCCTAGTTTTTTGCTGAAGGATCCGTCCCCTTGTGATCAGAATGTGTTGTATATATATAGGAGAGTAGAATTAGGGTTAAGACTTGGAAAGAGATTGAATAATTTTGATGATGTGGAAATTGAAAAAGATTTTGCATGAAATCTTTCTATATTTGCATCCCATTCTATTCTATGCATAATTCTTATTCAATTTTGGCCTTTGGATGATGTTTGGATTGACTAAGCATAAATTATAAAAATTATTTCATTTAAGTGTGATTTTATATGATTTAATTTTGAATTTAAATGGATAAAAATCAAATATAAATACTATAAAATCATGAAATAAAGTTTGTAGGACTAAAGGGATCCTTATATGACTGAAATTTCGTGGATGGCCCAAATATTAAGGCCCATTTGAAAAGAAATCCAAAATCACTCCATATTGGCTTCATGCGTTTTCTCAAAATTCGACCCACTTCGACAAGGCATATCTCCCTCATTATTCATCACATGAAGATGTTCTAGGACTTTTTAGAAACCTTATAGAGTCCTCTAACCAATGCCTTTGGTCTCACATCAAAATTCTTCTCCATTCTCACTTTATGTCCTTTTGAAAAAAGTTTCTTTTTGTTGACTTTTGAAAAGGACCTATAATGTATGAAGCCATATCTCTTAAACCATTGACCTATGAGCTTTGATTTTTGGACCATTGGATAGAGGAATGAATTCCCTTTGAAATGAGCTTTAGTGGGAATTTTCCTAATGAAGTATGAATATTTGGTGAATTTTCAAAGTTTGGTTGACTTTTTCAGTTCATGCCCAAAATAGTAACTTTTGACTTTTGACTTTTCTGATCTTTCCTTGCATCATCATGATCAACCCTTGATCAAATGATGATTTTAGGGTTATGAGGATGTTGTTGACCAAATATCTTGAACTTTGACCGTATATTGACTTGAAATGACTATTTGGCCCTTGAGAGTCGACTGTCGACCTAATCAAGATTCGAGGGACTCAATTTGCTCTGATTTACTTGCAACTTTACGTGAAGATTCTTTGGGATGTTGGTGACCCTATGGAACCATCTTGAGCCATTGATTCAGTGATTTTCCTTTGAAAGAACCAAACCCTAGTTCAGAACTTTGTATAGGAGAATTTGTTTAGGAGCTTTGCATATGGATTTGAAACTTGAATAGGAGAAATGGTGTGGGCAAATTTTGGGGTATGACACGTGCCGTCCTCCCAAGTGAAACAGGGAGGTAAAAAAAACGACACCTCAGAAGGGAAGATCAATTTAATTGATACATCACTTAAAGTGATCACTATTATTCAAATCTCTATTCAAAAGGTTCTTGTTATATCTTATTTTCAGGATTGTTGAAAATAAGATTGTATCGACTTGCTATCCAGGATTGTTGGGTGCAAGGGTTGTTTGTGTTTGAAGAGGATTGTTCTTCATTCACATTAGTAATGTTTGATCTTAAAGGTGTTAAGAACCTTTGATCACCCTATAGGTTTGATAGTAAAGCATAGGCTTGTACAATAATTCTAACTATTGTGAAATCTCTTTCGTGTTGGAAAGGGGACTGGAGTACTCTCGGATTGTAAGGGGAACCAGTATATATCCTTGCGTTCTTTACTTTTCCGCATTTTATTGCTTTCATCACCATTACCAAGAAAAGAAAAGAACCTCTAAAAAACCTTCATACATTCAACCAAAAATTATTAGAAATTTTCTCATAAAACCGATAAAAATTTTGAAGGCCTAATTCACCCCCCTCTTAGGCGCACTCTTAAACTTACAATTGGCATCAGAGCAAGTTATAGGTAACTTGTTCCTAAAGATCCAGATGGCTTCCGCAAATGCAAAATTAGTTATCAAATATGGTGGTAGTTTCAACAAACCTCCATTATTTTGTGAAGACTACTTTGACTTCTGGAAAATTCGGATGAAGGCTCACTTAGAAGCACAAGGAATAGAAATATGTGAAGCAGTCCAAAATGGCCCCTTTGTTCCTACAATTGTTTCAACGGTGTTGAATCAACAAAGCCTAAAGATTCATGGAATGACGATGATAAGAAAAAAATCATTTATGATAAAAAGGCAATCAATCTTCTTCAAGGTGCATTTAGCATGGACGATTTTTTCTGCATTTTGGCATGCACAACGACAAAGGAAATATGGGATACATTGGTGGAAACTTATGAAGGAACCACCGAAGATAAAAGATTAAGATCACAAATTTTAAGTCAAGAATACGAGTTATTCAGAATGCAGCCCCAAGAATCAATCCTCGACTTGCAGAAAAGATTCGTGCACTTAACAAGTCAGTTGAGAGCACTCGATAAGGTTTTTACTAATGATGAACTGAATCTTAAAATTCTTAAATCTTTGAACAGTGAATGGCAACCAGAAGTTACAGAGATATTCCAAAAGAAGAATCTATCCAAAATGTCATCCTCAACATTGTTCGAAAAACTCCAAGAACATGAAATAGAACTTGAAAGATTGAAGAAGCATGGAATTCAAGTAAAATATTCAAAAGACACTGTCTTAAAGACGAGAGTCAAACTTGATAACAATCAAGAAGAATCCACTAGTGAAGATGATGATAATTTTACCAAGAAAATTGAAAAATCTCAAAGAAAAGAAAGGAAAAAGGAGGCTTCCACTTCAACACAAGATGTCACATGTTATGAATGTGGCAATCAAGGTCATATAAAACATGATTGTCCTAAAATTTCCAAGATCGGTGGTGTCGCCCTCGGTTTTTGCCATACCTCTTGCGGAGAGATACGCGAACTGACTCTTTTTTGTTTCTGCTTTTGTGTTTGAAAATCAGAGAGTCGCCACCGACCTTTTATTTTATCCAATTAAGGAAAGGTTTATAAAAGAAACAGAAAAAAGACCTTTAAGAAATTCTGGGTAAGGGGGTAGGTTATACAAAGGGAAGGTGTTAGCACCCTTTGTATCCATGGTTATCCATGGGCTCTTTAATTTGCTTAGCTCACTTGTTTTCAATTGCTTTGAAATGCTCGTATGTGGTTTCAAATACCTTTGTAAATTGACTTTGTAATGATCCTTGTGCGGATGTATACAAAGTGTTTTTATCTTTCAAAAGATGTTTTTGAAAAAAGAACGTTAACTTCGTAATGATCCTTGTTTGGATATATACAAAGTATTGTCTTTTTGAAAAGTTTTTATTTTGAAAAACAATGATATATGAGAGATTTGTTTGTTTTGATTTGAGCAAACAAATTAGGAGGTCTACCCTGAGTTATAAGGTCTTTATCCTATTTCCTTTAAAAATCTATCCTTTCACCGGATATAAACAAAGGTTCGATTTTGTACTCGAAACAGTAGAATTTGATTTTTTGATTTTGAAAAGAATGAGAAAAGGGATTACCCTAAGAGGTGCAAGTGTGATTGTGTTTGGATTCAGATATTTTATCTTTGAAGTTAGTGATCTAACGATTCAATTTTATCTTTGGCATACACGCAGTTTTATATGTGCTGGAATTTAAAATGCGGAAATGTAAAAGGCGGAAAGTAAATCTACGCTATTACATCGATTGTGCAGGAAATGTAAACTACGCTATTTACATGAATTTGACAACCTATACATTTATCTAGGAATTTAAATTGCAAGAAAATAAAAGAAATATTTTTGGATTTTTTGATGATTTATTTTAATATAATTAATGCATGATTAATTAAATTAAAATGAGGAAAAAAGATGAAAATAAGTTTCAAACCTAAAAATTAAATTCAAAATATGTTCAAAATGCTTGTTAATTAATTTTAAAACAAAACTAATTTTTTTGGAATTTTTGAAATTGATTTGAAATTGATTAAGTTAATTAATACATAATTATACAAATAATTACACAAATAATTAAAACTTAAAGAGAAAATTATTCTAAATATGTACAAAATTAGCCTATAATATATAAACTATATTTAATATAAAGAACAATTTTTTTTTATGATTTTTGATTGGTTGAAAATAATTAAAAGATAAATATATGCATATTATCTAATTAATTATGCAAAATATTTAAATTATGAAGAAAAATAAAATATTTTTATATCAGAAAATAAAATATTATTTTAGAAACTTAAAAATATTTTTTGTGTATTTTTTGGATTTTTAAAACTATTTTTAATTAATTTAACAAAGAAAATAAAATAAAAATAAAAAAATAGAAAGTAAAATAATCAGATGTGTTATGCTGTTGGGTCCATGGTATGGGCCACTTGTCTGGTGCGTTGGATGAAAAGTTGAGATGATCCAAAGGCTCAGATCGTGAGGGAACATGATATGATGGTGGGGGACATGCGCTGAATTCAAGGAGAATTCAAACTTTCTGACTGGGACCCACAAGTGCACGCGTGGATGGGGAGACTAGTTCACCGGCCAATGATAAGAAGTCACGCGAACGGAGGGAAGAGTCAGCTTTGACTGACGAACCACGCTTGGACGCGTGGTCGTCTTCAACCTCCGTCTTCTTCATTTTTTCACATAGATAGTGGCGGTTTTAAACCCCCTCTATTTTTACGATAAAAAAACACCATTTTTGGCAGCTTCACAAACGTGCAAGAACAAACGTTAGGAAGAGTAACAAGTGACCCAGATCCCCTAATTAGGATGCTCTGAGTCCAAATATGGTATTAGTTTCACTGTTTGAGCGTTGTAGCCATGGGTTCGATGGAGTTGAAGTTTGAACATGCATGAACACTTGTTAATGGCATGGGATGATTCTCACGTGGGAGCTAACATGTTAGGGCCCAGATCTACCTTATGGGACCTCATGAACTCATTAGAATGATTAGATTACATTGATATTGATTAAATGTATGAAAACGAAAATTAATTATGTATGAAAGTGAAGAGTATTATACACGTGTTATAACTCTTATAGGACCATATTATGAGTTCATTCTTACTCTATGCCACCTTAGGAGATGATTGAAAGTGATTGTTTGTATTGATAATGATTGGAATATGGAAATTGAAAATTACAAAGTTATAGAATTTTGAGAGAATTTTGGTGAGTTTTCTTGCTATGCCTTGGCTATTATTTCGTGTGTGTCTTGTTGTTGAAGTGTGCAGCTTCATTTATAAGCCAATAAGTGCTTAGAAACTAAGCCAAGAAGCATTCATTGCTTGGTTGAAACTTTGATTTTTAAATATTAAAAATCTTTGAATATTTGACCAAGTCTTGCTATTCTTCACTTCTCTTGCCTTGTACTTCAATTTTCTGCAGAAAATTAAAGATTCTTTGATGAGTCATGCTTAAGATTTAAGCCATCCATTATCCTTCCATTTTCCATTTTCAATTTAATCTTAAAATAGGATAAAATTAAACCAAAAATGAATAAAAATGGTGTGGGCTTTGTCTTGGTTGTGGGAGGCCCATTATATCATGGTAAACATGTTTGAACTATGAAAACTTGGCCCCATTTGGAAAAAATACATTTTTTAGCAATGTTGATTTTATGCATTTTCCCAAAATTTAGCCAACTTCAACAAGGTGTAAATCCCTCAATTTTTGTCATATGAAGGAGATCATGCACTTTTTGGAAACCTCAAAGAGTCCTCTAACCAATGTCCTTGGTCTCATGTCAAAATGATTTTTGATGCTCCTTGTGTGTCCTTTTGAAAAAGTGTCTTTTTGTTGACTTTGAAAATGACCTGTAATGTCTTTGTCCATATTTTTCAAATGGTGAATCTAATGACCATGGGACCAATTGAATTTGAAAGATAATTGAATTTCCTTCAAAATGAGATTTGGTTTGAATTTTTTGGATGAATGATGAGAGAGTTATGACCAGTCAAAGTTCAGTTGACTTTTCAGGTGAAAACCCTAATTTTGAATCTTAGGGTTTTGTTGATTTTTGATCTTTACTTGATGAATTATGATCATCCAATGATCAAATAATGAATCCTTTGACAAAATATGGATGTTGACAAAAAAATTCATTTTTGACTGTCTGTTGACTTATTGGTCAACCGGGTCGTCTGTTGACTGTTTGAGCTGCTGACGGTGCGTCTGAGTGAATTGAAGTCTGAAAATTTGTATGATGGTACTTTGAGATATATGGAGGTCCATTAAATCCATTTGAGGTCTCAAAAACTTGTTTCTCCTGAAAAAACAAGAAACCCTAATTAGGGACTTTTTGTGTAGGAGACAGTTAAGCGTACCTGATTTTTGTGCAGTGCTGAGTCTCTGCTAATCATGTGATATTCAGAAGACTTCTAGGACAAAAATCTTGGAATTTTGAAATGCAAAAGTTTGATTTGATTGATGGTACAAAACACTGAGAATTGTACTGTCAGCAGTTTGACTGTCAACTGACAGTACAGTTTGAATCCTGGACTCTGCGCCTGCAAAAGATTTAGCTCTGTACCAATTGCGTCAGTACTATTTATCTGTAAATAAATATCAAATAAATAGCGTGTGTGAAGTAATAAACAGTAACTGGCGTTTGCGTAAGAATAAATTCAACAGCGAGCCAAAATATTGTATAAGAAAAATTCTAAAAACTAAGTATTTCATATGTCAGGATATTTATGAAATAAAAATCCATGATTATATGAAACTCCTAATTTTTAGATTGGAGTTTTCTTGAAAAAAGATGCGGGCAAGTTTTGGGGTATAACAGGTGGCGTCAAAGACAAAAAGGACTTTAAGAATAAAAAAGCCTATGTTGTATGGGAAGACATCGATACAAGTTCATTGATGTTATAGAAAGTACAAATCAAATGTAAGTATTTTATATCATCGTATCCACAGGGATTGGAGCGATATCAAAACCGTACAACAATTTCTATAGTTCTAAGCATAAAGTTTCAAGTTTGTTTGATTGAAAGTTACGGAAAGTAAAAGTGCGTAAATAATGAAAGATAAGTTTCAGAGGAATAGACTTGTTGGGAATTGGTTTTCATCCACCGATTCAATATGCAAATCTTGGATCAGTTATACACAATATATGCTTGTTTCATTATCATCACGTATTGCTCACAACAAAATTCATGTCTAAACGTTTGTTGAGATTTCTTACCTTATGGTTTAATCGACGATTTCTCAGCCTATTAAACAATACGGTAGCATTAAGATTCAATACTTAAAGTGAATATTAAACCTAAATCTATGTCTAGCATTTAGAGTTTAATAGTTGTTATCTTGGATCAAGATTAGAATCGTATTTGTCAATATCAATTCAATCCATGAAATAAACGGTAAAATGAAGATAACAACGATAATGATTCAAACATAAATTATATATAATGCCATGATCAAAGAAAATACATACTGTTTCGGTGAACTACGACCAATCCCAACAAGAGAGGGATTTAGCTACTCATGGTAGTTTGAAGCTCAATGGAATAGTTGAGTTGGAACGACATCAACGACGATTTCCCGACTCTTGATGTGTATCCACCTCTTGTTAGAACAAGATTTGTTCTGATCAATATTCTTAGTTTTGATGATAACAATGTATATGAATTTTGCTTAAGATAATGTGGTACTCTAATTCTATGCAATTTCCATTTCAGGAAATATACAAAGAGTATGCACAAATCAGTGCTCATATGCTTTGACTCAAGAAGTTCAGAATGTAACATAAGAACATGCTCTCGCAAGACATCAAAAGATGGTCAAGCAGAATCAGAACATGGTCCTTTGAAGCATCAGAAGAACATGAGTTCAGAAGCAGAAACGCTGAAGTTCTAATGGTATCACGCTCAAAAGCACTTCAAGGTCAGAAGACAAGAAGATGCTCTGCACCAAGCTGTATTGACTCTGAAGATTCAAACGTTGTATCTACAAAAGATCAAATCAGAATCAAGTACAAGATAGCAGACTACGCTGACTGACAAAAGGAATGTTATAAGCTATTAACGGCAACGTTAGTAGTCACAGCAAAAGCAAGGCTCGAGGTAGTTGACAAAAGAGTGAAACATTAAATGCAATGCTGTACGGAATACGCAAAGCATTAAATGCTCCCAGCGGTCATCTTCTCAAACGCCTATATATAGAAGTTCTGATGAGAAGCTAAATACAACACTTCGCGTAAACTTACAGAAACACTGTTCAAATCAAAAGCTCTAAAAAACTTCATCAACCTCACTACATTGCTGTTGTAATATCTTAGTGAGATTAAGCTTAAACTTTAAGAGAAATATCACAGTTGTGACTATAGTTTTTTAAGAAGCATTGTAATACTCTTAGAAATTGTTTACATTCATTTGTAAAGAACTAGAGGAGATCAAGTTGTGATCGAATTCTCTAGAAAGTCTTAGAGGTTATCTAAGCATTGAGTTCCTAGAGTGATCAAGCTGTGATCCGAATACTCTAGAAGACTTAGAGGTTATCTAAGTGGAAAACCATTGTAATCTTGTGTGATTAGTGGATTAAATCCCCAGTTGAGGTAAATCACCTTGTCAAGGGTGGACTGGAGTAGTTTAGTTAATAACGAACCAAGATAAAAATAATTGTGCAAGTTGTGTTTATCTTACGAGTTTTGAAACTATACTTATTCAAACCCCCCCCCCTTTATAAGTGTTTTTCTACCCTTCAATTGGCATCAAAGCGCCGGTTCTAGGTGCAAGCACTTAACTATGTTAGAAAAGATTCAGGAAGAGAAAAACACAAGTCTAGATGGCTGGTGAAGATCCAACAACTACATCTACATCAGTATCTGCCTCTGCTGAGCAATACAATGGTAACAATCGCTATGGCGGTAGACCACCAATATTTGATGGTGAAAACTTTGAATATTGGAAGGATAAACTTGAAAGTTACTTTCTTGGTCTAGATGGTGACTTATGGGATCTTCTGGTAGAAGGTTATGTTCATCCTGTGAAAGCTAGAGGAGTCAAGCTAACAAGACAGGAAATGAGTGATGAACAAAAGAAAGAATTCAAGAATCATCATAAGTGTAGGACGATTTTGCTGAATGCTATCTCTCATGCTAAGTATGAGAAGATATCTAACAGGGAAATCGCCTATGACATATATGAATCATTGAAAATGACTCATGAGGGAAATGCCCAAGTCAAGGAGACCAAAGCTCTTGCCTTGATCCAGAAATATGAAGCCTTCAAGATGGAGGATGATGAAAACATTGAGACAATGTTCTCAAGATTTCAAACGCTAACTGCTGGATTGAGAGTCCTTGACAAGGGATACACCAAAGATGATCATGTCAAGAAGATCATCAGAAGCTTGCCCAGAAGATGGGGCCCAATGGTGACTGCATTCAAGATAGCAAAGAATCTGAATGAAGTCTCTTTGGAAGATCAGTGCCCTGAGGAGTCATGAAATTGAGCTTGACGCTAATGAACCTCAGAAGAAAGGTAAGTCTATTGCATTAAAATCAAATTATAAAAAATGCACTAACGCTTTTCAGGCTGAAGAAGAAGATTATGAAGAATTAGAATCGGAAGAAGAAGATGAACTGTCCATGATCTCTAGAAGGATAAACCGACTCTGGAAGAACAAGCACAGAAAGTTCAAGAACTTCAAAAGTTCTAAGATGCTTGAGAAAGGAGAATCTTCTGGAAGCAGAAGATATGACAAGAAGAAAGTCATGTGCTATGAATGCAATGAGCCAGGTCACTATAAGAATGAGTTTCCAAAGCTTCATAAAGAGAAACCCAAAAAGAAGTTTCATAAGAAGAAAGGTCTTATGGCTACTTGGGACGATTCAGATTCATCAGAATCAGAATCAGACTCTGAAGGCGAGCAGACAAACATTGCACTAATGGCCACAGTGGATGACGGATTAGAATCTTCATCAGAATCAGATTATGAAGAGGTATTTTCTGAACTAACTAGAGAAGAGTTAGTTTCCAGTCTAACAGAACTTCTGAAACTCAAAGCTCAACTTAGTATCAAATACAAAAAGCTGAAAAAACAATTCGAATTTGAAACTAAGAAGCTGGAAGTGGAAAATTCTGAACTGAAGGAAAAAGTTTTAAAATTATCCAAAGATGTTGGATCTCCTTCTGAATCAGAAAAGTCCATTCCTAGCATGAATCATATTCTAAAAGAATATGATCTGAGTTTTAGGAAGTTCTTATCTAGAAGTATTGGCAGAAGTCAACTTGCTTCCATGATATATGTTGTTTCTGGAAACAAGAGAGTTGGCATTGGTTATGAGGGTGAAACCCCATACAAACTTGAACCTGTTGATGATATGAAAATCACATACAAGCCATTGTATGATCAGTTCAAGTATGGCCACTCCCATGATATTAGGCTCACATCACATGCCAAAAGCTTTAACATAACACACACTAAGAAGCATGTGACACACCCTAGAAAATATCATGTAACTCAGAACAAAGACTATCATGTTGTTCCTCCTACCATTTATAATGATAAACCCAAGTTCAATCAAAACTTAAGGAGAACTAACAAGAAAGGACCCAAGAAAATGTGGGTACCTAAGGAAAAGATTATTCCTGTTGCAGATATCCTTGGCTGCAAAGAAGACAAAGGAAAACATGTCATGGTACCTGGACTCTGGGTGCTCTCGACACATGACGGGAAGAAGGTCCATGTTCCAAGACCTGGTGCTTAAATATGCTGGAGAAGTTAAGTTTGGAGGAGATCAGAAGGGCAAAATTATTGGCTCAGGAACCATAAAGTCTGGCAAGAGAAAGAATAACATTTATAAGACGGATCTTCGAGATCTTAATAATCAAAAGATCAAGTTGCTGCATCTTTAGAGAATCTGAGAATTTCTGAAGAACCAACAGTCAGAAGATCTTCTAGACTCACGTCTGCTCACTCAGAAGATGTCATTCTTGGAAAGAAGGATGGTCCTATCAGAACAAGAGCATTCCTTAAGAACAATGTTGAATGTCAATTAGGTCTTGTTTCTTTGATCGAGCCAACTTCTGTTGATCAAGATCTAGAAGATGCAGATTGGATAATTGCCATGTAAGAAGAGTTAAATCAGTTTACAAGGAATGATGTTTTGGATCTTGTTCTTAGACCTAAAGGCTTTAACATTATAGGTACAAAGTGGGTCTTCAGAAACAAGCTTAGTGTGTAGCAACCTGCCCTAAAAATAAAGATTCTAGAGTCGCCACCTATTCTACCAAGGCGAATAGGAAACCTCGCGTAGTTAAGAGATCAGGGTAAGATACTATATTCAGTTCGAGGGAAGGTGTTAGGCACCCTCAACCCTTTCCTAAAGGCTAACATTTCAAAGATAAAGGTTTATGGCTAAGGAATTGAATAGGGGAAATTTTGAGATTTTAGGGAGGGGGACTCGCCTTGGTTATCCAAGTGCCTACGTATCTCCTTATGGAGAATCAGAGTCAACGTAGTTCGGGCTCAGGGTTGTACGCCTTTGAATTAGTATGGAGGTGGTTTGAAGGCTTTTTTGATTGGCCTAGGGTAAAAACCCGTAAGTTGATATTGAAGTTTTGAAAGATTTGAAAAGTGTTCTGAGGTTTGGGCGTACAACCCTGATTTAATGTTGCACTATTAACCGCAACGATCAATAGGTTCGATCGCCATAGTTAACAGATTTGAAATTGCACCGTTACCAATTTTAATCAATTGATTTGATTATTACTGATAACGAATTAGGATAGTTTTTATAAATTTTTAATAATTAGTTTGTATCGTTACCCCTCGTAATCGATTGATTCGATTAAAAAAGAATAACGAATTTGAAGTTAGAAAGAGAAAGGATTAATCATCACAACTAATAAGATAGTTGCAACCATTTAATCGAATATAATTTAATTGTACTTTAATTAAATAAATATTTTAAGAAAATTAATTATTGCCCATCACGACTAATGAATTTAATCGGAACGAATCAATAAGTTAGAAATTTAACATTTATAATATATACTAACTTATTTATAAAAATAAATTATTATATAAATAAATATTAAATATAATTAACTAAAATATTTAAATTAATTAAAATAAATAAGTTAATTAGCGATTTTGATTCCATATGGTTGGTTTGAGGGTGTATGTTATGGGTATTAATTCTGGAGCGTGGGATCTGGCTGGCTGGAGATTGGATGATCAGATGTGGTGGGTGTATGGTGTTCTATAGGGCTCCAGGCGCATATGATCAAGGATATAAATTCAGAAAAATAAATGAAAGGGCCAGGGATCGAACCCTGGACCCTTGGGACACACACCACACACGCTTGCCATCCCAACTAAGCTAGTCACGTGTTTGACAAATGCGTCCAACACATCATATGTGAATTCAAGAAAACACAGATGGAACGCGCGCCAGAATTCAAACAACCCAATAGCATGATGCCACATCTTCGTCTTCCCCAAGAAGACCCAAAAACCTACAAAATATTTGCTACGATCTAGCTGCGAATTTTCCGTAGCAAACCAAACTACCAGAAATAGCGAATAGCACATACACGTGAATAAATATGGCGCGACCCCCTAGATCTATTTGTTTTCACCATACGAATCTGCCCATGCTATTACCCTGCCCTAATTTTGCCTCTACAAAGAACCCCCAATTTAAACCCTAAAACCTTCGCTTGGCCACCAATGGCGGATCATGCTATGATGCTTAAAAACTCAATTAACCAGTCCAGAAACATTCACAGTAATGAAACAAAGTCAAACATACAATCAACACGCCATAGATATGCACGTATTATGCTAATCGATCAAGAATTTAGAAGCACTTACTTTGACAAATCGGAGACAATTCTGGGGTTGTTGATGTTGTGCTAGTATCCAGACACGTTCCAAATCACCGGAAGAAGCTTGTGAAACCTTTAATTCTCGTTGATATCCACGAATTCTTTGAAAACGACTTTGAGTTCTTTGGTGGTTTTTTTTTCTTGCAAGTGTGCCTCCCTTCAGAAATTCGTCCCCTATTCCATTGGCTTGTGTTTTCTACTTATAGAGGAACCAAATTAGGTCAACAAAGAGAGCCTAAAGCCTTTGCATCCAATCTTGCCATATTTGATAATTTAATTTTATTTCTTGAATCATAAGCTACTATATTTGGCCAAAACCTCACTTATTCTTTCTCAATCCAATTGTCACGAAAATTGCAATATATTTTGTCATTAATATTGATTGGAATCAATCAATATATCTCCTTTACCAAAATATTCGATTTTTATCTTAATTAAATCATAAAAAATGAAATAAAAAAACATATTAAATCAAATATAATGCTAAATTTCGTGGCAAATGATTTTAGGCATGCTAATGACTTGTGGATCAAGTTTAGATCATAGAACATAGGCCCATTTATGAGAAATCCAATTTAAACCCCTTGTATTTCACATTTGGCCCTCCAAAATCACCCATCTTCGATCAACCATATCTCACTCAATTTTTAAGCTATGAATGAGTTCTAAGACTTTTTGGAAACCTCAAGAGGTCCTCTACAAGCCACTTTGGAACATATTTTCCATTTGGAGCTTTTATCTTGATCATATCCTCTTTGCCAAAAAAACTGCTTTTGAAGGATGCTTGAAAGTGACCTGTAATATTTTGCATCATACCTCTCAAATGAAGCATTTCTAGCCCTGGCTTAGGAGAGACAAAATTGTAGGGAATCCAATTTCCTTCAAAATAGGCTTTGATTGGGGAATTTTTGATGTTCCATGTGAAAGTTATGCCCAGTCAAAGTTGGGTTGACTTTCTCCTAAGAAACCCTAATTTGAACCTTTTTTGTATTTGTTCATCTCTGAGTTTCTATTAATGGAATCATGATCAATCTTTGCTCAAATGATGGTTATACTCTTATTCACTTTATGTTGACCCAAAAATTGAGAGTTTTGACTGTGCTTTGATTATGGCTGACGTTTAGGTCAAACCAGTTGACTGTGGGTTACTTGGACCATTGAGGGAGCAAAGCTTTGGATTTGAATCATTATGAATGGAATATGGAAGGCAAATTTTGGGGTATGACAGCTGCCCCTTGTCAATCTTCTTGAACTTGAAGAGGTAGAAGATGATTGGACACTGAAATGCCCTGAAATTTGCTTGCGTAGGGAAGGAGTTTCTGTGGGAGATGGGCTTATAGATGCCACCTATTTGTTTGAGAAGATGCTTGTCCAGAGCATATGCTCTTCATACCGGGATCATATTGATCGTATCTGAGGAGAGAGGAAGTAATGTCTTACATAAGTCCACCTGAAGAGGTTCCTGAATAGGGTATATCGACGGTTGATGCGAAGAAGCTTAGGCTTTGAACAATGCTTAGGAAGAATGTCTTAGAGAAGACTAACTGAGGAGTTCTTTAAAAGAACTAAGTGTGTCTTAGAAAAGATTGGATAAACATTTTAAAAAGGCTACCTAGAAAGGCATGATATGTCTTAAATAAGACTCACCTAGAAAGGCTCCTAAAAGGATATGAAACGTCTTAAACAGGACTTACCTATAAAGGTTCTTATAAAGGGAACGATATGTTTTAAACAAAACTACCTAGAAAGATTCCTATAAAGGGACATGAAACATTTTAAACAAAACTACCTAGAAGGATTCCTATAAAGAGAACGATATGTTTTAAACAAAACTACCTCGAAAGGTTCCTATAAAGGCCCCGAGACGTTTTAAACAAAACTACCTAGAAAGGTTCCTATAAAGGTCGTGGAACGTTTTAAAAATAACTACCTAGAAAGGTTCCTATAAAGGCTATGAAATATTTTAAACAAAACTACCTAGAAAGGTTCCTCTAAAGGTCGTGGAACGCTTTAAACAAAACTACCTAGAAAGGTTCCTATAAAGGCTATGAAATATTTTAAACAAAACTACCTAGAAAGGTTCCTCTAAAGGTCGTGGAACGTTTTAAACAAAACTACCTAGAAAGGTTCCTATAAAGGCTATGAAATATTTTAAACAAAACTACCTAGAAAGGTTCCTATAAAGGTCGTGGAACGTTTTAAACAAAACTACCTAGAAAAGGTCAGGATATGTCTTACACAAGACTGCTTGGAAAGGTTAGGATAATTGTCTTGGACAAGACTACCTGGAGAGGTAAGAAATTATTTGGTTGCTTCTGGATTGTCTTTGAAGAAAGACTTGGAATGAGGTATTAGACTTGTATATGTTGAGATTGAATCGTTGATACGATCGTATTTGCGCTTGTAATGTGATGATAACATCCTCTTGATTATGAAGTGACCTGAACAGGCAGTGTTAGTTTTATGCAATGTTATGATGCATGTGTCATGTAATGAGATTCTCAAAATAAATGAGAATTATGCATATATGCCGATCCCACACTGCGGAATGTAAATAGCACAGGCGTGGGAAGATCAATTACGCAACAATGCTCTTTGTGTGATACTAGTGTGACTTCCCGAATATCAGAAATTTGGAGACGTGCCCTTTAACCTGAAGGAAGGACCTTTAGAGAGAACTCGAATTTCACCATGTCTTGCCTGATATACCTTGCCCCAATGTTTGAATTCTTGACAGATATGCCCCTAGTCAATAGGATTCTTGATTGTATGCCCCTGTTTTAGGAAAACCCTCTAGATGTGGTTTCCTCATTCAAGGGTCTTTATCATGAATGATCGTCTTTGATTAGACCAATTTTGAGGATTCCTTGATGCTAAGTGTTGATTTGAATGTGAAGCATATGCTTTTTAGAATGAGTCATGCATTTCGGTCGCGCCTGACGGCCTGTGATTTGCTGAGTACTTAGAGTGAGATGATGTCTTCTATAAGATTACCTGAAGAGGTCCTTGGAAAGAATGGGAAATTGTCTTAAACAAGACTGCGCTTTAAACAAAGCTCAAAGGGGTATGTTTGTGCAGAGGGTCAAAAATATTCCTATAGAGGATAAAGACTGTTTGTGGGGTTTTAAATAAAACTTAGGAAAAACATCTTGAAGAAGATCGCCCTAGAAAGGATGGTGAACTGTCTTAGAGAAGACTCTGTACTTTAAACAAAGTTTGACAAGGTTCTTAGAAGTGCAAGAGAAGTTTGAATATGTCTTAAAAGACTAACTGAAAAAGTTCAGAGATGTATTAGAAAGGTTCTTAGAAAGGAATATGTCTTAGAGAAGACTGTCTGAAAGGGTTTGAAAATAGAAAGGATAAGAAGATGGGTCTTAAAAAGACTATCTGGAAAAGGCTCCTAGAAAGGGTAAGAAGTATTTGAACATGTCTTAAAGAAGACTATATGGACAGATTGAGAAGTATCCTATAAAGGTTCCTGGAAAGGATGTGAGAGTGGCATTGACACCATCTGATACTGAGTGACCTTTGCAACGTGCCCCAGGTGATGGGCTTGCCCCATGAGCTGTTCAGTGTCTTTCAGAGATTCTATGGATCTTGATTAGATTTGCCCTATGTAAATGGTATAATGACGAGTTATGCCATGTGTTAGCCATCCCAGTCATGCGTAAGGGATGTTTCTTCTTTTGACGAGTTTTTAAAGCTACTTCGTCAGTCAGTAGGATTTTTAGCCATTAGTCATGCCCCATGCAACTTCTCCCTGATGTTTAAACATCTGAATCCACATAGACAATTGTACTTTGTAATGAAATTCATAAAATGCGAATGCATATGTCTGTTTTGAAAGTTTAAAAACATTTTTGAATAAAACAGGGTTTTTTTTGTAAGAAAGTGATATCAACTCAAGAGTTATAGTAGACCTTAAGGAGTCGGGACACCTTTGGTAACAGTATGCTTTCAAACTAACCATGCTTCAGTTAGGACTTTTAAGGGTTGTAACGTGGCCTGGTTCACGGTTTAAAGAAACAAAGGATAGAGGCTCAAAGTTTATTTGTACCCATCCCAATCTTCGTGATGTTCTCCAGTCCTATGCTCAGTTAACTATGCATTTAGTCTCCAAAAAGACTTTGGGAATATTGATATTTTTGATGGTTCAAAAACCAGAAGTTTATTTTGCAAAGGCAGTCATCCTCCTTTTTTTGTAATATTTTCCTTTTGTCGAAGGTACATAGTATCCTTTTTTCGACTTTATTATCCCTAACTTTTGCCTGAATTGTTTGTTTTAAAACTGCAGTCAGCGGGATGCCCCAATTTTATCTAAGTCTCCTTAATAGGTTTTGACTTAGCAGGCCCTTGCATTGCTTTCTTTTTCTTTGCGGATATTGACTGCCGGACTTATTGATGACGGGGAACCATCGGTGATTATGTTCAAAGGAACAACTTGGAATAATTAAGTTAACTGAGCAACTACCCTACCCCAGGTTATGTATTAAGGGTTTTATTTTATATGAAGGAAAACTCCTACTTCTTTAGGCTCGAAGGGGTTGACAAGGGATTAACATCCTTATATCTCCATTATTTGGGAATTGAAACAATGCCTGTACATCGTCAACACGGTCTGTTTGAAAGCATAATGTATGTAATTGTGGTATCGTTTTCATCATTCTCCCTCTAAAGGTGTAAAACTTTTAACTAGAGTTGAATATCACAAATAAGAGAACCAAGTAAAAACACAGTTTTAACTATAGTGAGAACACTAGGAATAAATCAAGACAAACGTAAGCAATGCATTAATGATTATTGTGAAGTACATAGCACATGTCATAAGACCAATGTTTAAACAAACGGAAAGAAATTGCGAATGAAAACAAAGCTAATGACCTAATAAATCCTTCTTCTAGCCACCTATGGCGTTAGACTTGTGAGGATCTTCGAACTCAATGAGCCCTTCTTCAATCAGATCTTGGATCTTGTGCTTTAACGACCCACAATCCTCTGTATCGTGACCAGGATTATCTGAATGATAAGCGCACCTAGCATGATGCTTGTACCCAGGAGCGGGGTTAGCTGGAGCTGAGTATGGAGGTAGCAGAGTTACCAAGTTCTGACTGAGCAAACGTTGCAAAGCTTGAGACAATGGCATGTACAACAGAGTGAATGATCGTTTGGGCTTGTGAAGGATAGAAAAAACACTTAGAAAGGGGGGGTTTGAATAAGTGTAGCTTTAAAAACTTGACAGATAAAAATAAATTGCACAGTTATTTTTATCCTGGTTCGTTGTTAACTAAACTACTCCAGTCCACCCCCGCAGAGATGATTTACCTCAACTGAGGATTTAATCCACTAATCGCACGGATTACAATGGTTTTCCACTTAGTCAGCAACTAAGTCTTCCAGAGTCTTCTGATCACACACTGATCACTCCAGGAACAACTGCTTAGATACCCTCTAAGACTTTCTAGAGTATACTGATCCACACGATCACTCTAGTTCCTTACAACTTAATGTAATCAATTCTAAGAGTATTACAATTGCTTCTTAAAAGCTATAATCACAAACTGTGATATTTCTCTTAACGTTTAAGCTTAATCTCACTAATATATTACAACAGCAATGTAGTGAGCTTTGATGAAGATGAAGATTCTGAGCTTTTGTTTGAATAGCGTTTCAGCAAGTCTTTTTGAATAATTTCGTTCAGAGTCGTTAACCTTGCTTCTCATCAGAACTTCATATTTATAGGCGTTGAGAAGATGACCGTTGAGTGCATTTAATGCTTTGCGTGTTCCGTACAGCATCGCATTTAATGTTATACGCTTTTGTCAACTACCTCGAGCCTTGTTCACGCTGTGTCTACTGACGTTGCCTTTAATAGCTTTTAACGTTCCTTTTGTCAGTCAGCGTAGCCTGCCACTTGTACTTCCTTCTGATCTGATGTTTGTGAATACAACGTTTGAATATCATCAGAGTCAAACAGCTTGGTGCATAGCATCTTCTGATCTTCTGACCTTGAAGTGCTTCTGTGCGTGATACCATCAGAACTTCAGTGCTTCTGATCTCAGTTCTTCTGATGCTTCCATAGACCCATGTTCTGATTCTGCTTCGACCATCTTCTGATGTCTTGCCAGACCATGTTCTGATGTTGCATGCTGAACCCTTTGAGACAAAGCTTCTGAGCGCTGAATTATGCATACTCTTTATATATTTCCTGAAAAGGAAATTGCATTGGATTAGAGTACCATATTATCTTAAGCAAAATTCATATTATTGTTATCATCAAAACTAAGATAATTGATCATAACAAATCTTGTTCTAACAGCTTGGACCTCCAGGTGCGTTGGCCACCCTGTTGCTTTTGCTGATCCATTGATCTCTTCTGGTGAAATCTTGTTGGATAGTATGGTCGGGATGTTAGGTTATCCTTCCCAATGGTCCCTTGTTCTGGAGATAGAAGAGGAATCTTCTCTTAATGTCATGAAAATGATGTGTATGCCATGCATGATATGTATGATATCCTTTTTTCTTTCTTTTTTTTTTAATAAAATATGATGCAAGAATGCCCCTGATGTATGATGAATGGAAAAAGGAAAAATAATAAAAAAAATAATGATCAGCACATATATATATATATATATATATATATATATATATATATATATATATATATATATATATATATATACATATTGCACATAATCACATAAGTTCATAGGTTCGACGTAGCGGCTCTTGGGAGCCAACCTTTTTATAGGGGGGTTCTAGAAGGTCTCATGGGGTCGTTCATAGCCTCCGAGACTTTTTGTCTCTTCGGATTTTAGAACAACTCATTTTATCCATGAGGTTCGAATTTTTGGGGTAGGTTCTCGGAGAGATCAGCCAAGTATCCAATCCTGCCCTCAACAAAGTCAAGCCTCGTTTTGGACATTTCCGAATACTCGACCCACTCCGAGTGGAGTTATCAATGAGACTCGTAGGCGATTCATGTCTCCTATTGATCTCAAAGTTAACTCCCACACTTAGGGTTTTAACACGACATAATATCCAGCAGTATATATAAAAATATAACAGGCAATAAAATATAGATATATTCACATAAACAAATTAAATATAAACATATTATAAACAATTAAATATTTTTAGATAAATAAATAAATAAATTTAAAAAAAAAATAAAAATAATTACAAACCCTGAAAAAGGCACGTTAGCCAAACCCTAAAAAGCTGCCAAACCTAAACCCTGCCAAAACCTAAAACCTATAGGAGCATAGTATTCACCATTATAGTTATCCCCAGCAGAGTCGCCAGCTGTAGCAACCTGCCCTAAAAATAAAGATTCTAGAGTCGCCGCCTATTCTACCAAGGCGAATAGGAAACCTCGCGCAGTTAAGAGATCAGGGTAAGATACTATATTCAGGTCGAGGGAAGGTGTTAGGCACACTCAACCCTTTCCTAAAGGCTAACATTTCAAAGATAAAGATTATGGATAAAGAATTGAATAGGGGAAAAATTGAGATTTTAGGGAGGGGGACTCGCCTTGGTTATCCAAGTGCCTACGTATCTCCTTATGGAGAATCAGAGTCAACGTAGTTCGGGCTCAGGGTTGTATGCCTTTGAATTAGTATGGAGGTGGTTTGAAGGCTTTTTTGATTGGCCTATGGTAAAAACCCGTAAGTTGATATTGAAGTTTTGAAAGATTTGAAAAGTGTTCTGAGGTTTGGGCGTACAACCCTGATTTAATTTTGCACTATTAACCGCAACGGTCAATAGGTTCGATCGCCATAGTTAACAGATTTGAAATTGCACCGTTACCAATTTTAATCAATTGATTTGATTATTAATGATAACGAATTAGGATATTTTTTATAAATTTTTAATAATTAGTTTGTATCGTTACCCCTCGTAATCGATTGATTCGATTAAAAAAGAATAACGAATTTGAAGTTAGAAAGAGAAAGGATTAATCATCACAACTAATAAGATAGTTGAAACCATTTAATCGAATATAATTTAATTGTCCTTTAATTAAATAAATATTTTAAGAAAATTAATTATTGCCCATCACGACTAATGAATTTAATCGGAACGAATCAATAAGTTAGAAATTTAACATTTATAATATATACTAACTTATCTATAAAAATAAATTATTATATAAATAAATATTAAATATAATTAACTAAAATATTTAAATTAATTAAAATAAATAAGTTAATTAGCGATTTTGATTCCATGTGGTTGGTTTGAGGGTGTATGTTATGGGTATTAATTCTGGAGCGTGGGATCTGGCTGGCTGGAGATTGGATGATCAGATGTGGTGGGTGTATGGTGTTCTATAGGGTTGCAGGCGCATATGATCAAGGATATAAATTCAGAAAAATAAATGAAAGGGCCAGGGATCGAACCCTGGACCCTTGGGACACACACCACACACGCTTGCCATCCCAACTAAGCTAGTCACGTGTTTGACAAATGCGTCCAACACATCATATGTGAATTCAAGAAAACACAGATGGAACGCGCGCCAGAATTCAAACAACCCAATAGCATGATGCCATATCTTCGTCTTCCCCAAGAAGACCCAAAAACCTGCAAAAAATTTGCTACGATCTAGCTGCGAATTTTCCGTAGCAAACCAAACTACCAGAAATAGAGAATAGCACATACACGTGAATGAATATGGCGTGACCCCCTAGATCTATTTGTTTTCACCATACGAATCTGCCCATGCTATTACCCTGCCCTAATTTTGCCTCTACAAAGAACCCCCAATTTAAACCCTAAAACCTTCGCTTGGCCACCAATGGCGGATCATGCTATGATGCTTAAAAACTCAATTAACCAGTCCAGAAACATTCACAGTAACGAAACAAAGTCAAACATACAATCAACACGTCATAGATATGCACGTATTATGCTAATCGATCAAGAATTCAGAAGCACTTACTCTGACAAATCGGAGACAATTATGGGGTTGTTGATGCTGTGCTAGTATCCAGACACGTTCCAAATCACCTGAAGAAGCTTGTGAAACCTTTAATTCTCGTTGATATCCACGAATTCTTTGAAAACGATTTTGAGTTCTTTGGTGGTTTTTTTTCTTGCAAGTGTGCCTCCCTTCAGAAATTCGTCCCCTATTCCATTGGCTTGTGTTTTCTACTTGTAGAGGAACCAAATTAGGTCAACAAAGAGAGCCTAAAGCCTTTGCATCCAATCTTGCCATATTTGATAATTTGATTTTATTTCTTGAATCATAAGCTACTATATTTGGCCAAAACCTCACTTATTCTTTCTCAATCCAATTGTCACGAAAATTGCAATATATTTTGTCATTAATATTGATTGGAATCAATCAATATATCTCCTTTACCAAAATATTCGATTTTTATCTTAATTAAATCATAAAAAATGAAATAAAAAAACATATTAAATCAAATATAATGCTAAATTTCGTGGCAAATGATTTTAGGCATGCTAATGACTTGTGGATCAAGTTTAGATCATAGAACATAGGCCCATTTATGAGAAATCCATTTTAAACCCCTTGTATTTCACATTTGGTCCTCCAAAATCACCCATCTTCGATCAAGCATATCTCACTCAATTTTTAAGCTATGAATGAGTTCTAAGACTTTTTGGAAACCTCAAGAGGTCCTCTACAAGCCACTTTGGAACATATTTTACATTTGGAGCTTTTATCTTGATCATATCCTCTTTGCCAAAAAAACTGCTTTTGAAGGATGCTTGAAAGTGACCTGTAATCTTTTGCATCATACCTCTCAAATGAAGCATTTCTAGCCCTGGCTTGTGAGAGACAAAATTGTAGGGAATCCAATTTCCTTCAAAATAGGATTTGAGTGGGGAACTTTTGATGTTCCATGTGAAAGTTATGCCCAGTCAAAGTTGGATTGACTTTCTCCTAAGAAACCCTAATTTGAACCTTTTTGTATTTGTTCATCTCTGAGTTTCTATTAATGGAATCATGATCAATCTTTGATCAAATGATGGTTATACTCTTATTCACTTTATGTTGACCCAAAATTTGAGAGTTTTTGACTGTGCTTTGATTATGGCTGACGTTTAGGTCAAACCAGTTGACTGTGGGTTACTTGGACCATTGAGGGAGCAAAGCTTTGGATTTGAATCATTATGAATGGAATATGGAAGGCAAATTTTGGGGTATGACATAGTGAAAAAGGAGAAGTGGTAAGAAACAAAGCCAGACTGGTGGCTCAGGGATATAGTCAGCAAGAAGGGATTGACTATACAGAAACCTTTGAACCAGTGGCCAGGTTAGAATATATTCGTCTATTAATTTCTTTTGCCACTCAACATAACATCACTCTATATCAGATGGATGTTAAGAGTGCCTTTTTAAATGGTTATATATATGAAGAAGTTTATGTTCACCAACCTCCTGGTTTTGAAGACTCTAAGTCTCCAAATCATGTTTTTAAACTAAAGAAGTCATTATACGGATTGAAGCAAGCTCCTAGAGCTTGGTATGAAAGATTAAGTTCTTTCCTTCTGGATAATGATAGCTGTCATACCCCAAAATTTGCCCATACTATTTCTCCTATTCAAATTCAAATCAAGGCTCAAAGCTCAAAAGACACCCTCTCCTAAGCAAGGTTCAAAGATTTAGGGTTGTGTTGTTCTGAAAGAAAATCAATGAACTAAGAGCTCCAAGGCATCCCATATGGTCTATGATACCCCACATTATCTCCATGGCAAATTTCAGGTCTCAATTCAAAAGATTGATCACTCAATTGCTCAGAAAGTCAACAGCCGACTAGTTTGACCTAAAAGTCAATTGTGGTCAAAATACAGTCAAAACTCCTGATTTTTTGTCAACATCCTCATATTGAAGTATCGTTCACCATTTGATCAATAATTGATCATGGTTCATCAAGAAAAGATCAGAAATCAACAAATCCAAAAGTTTCTAAAATTAGGGTTTTCATTAGAGAAAGTCAACTGAACTTTGACCAGCCATAACTCTCACATGGAACATCAGAAATTTTCCATTTAAAGCTCATTTTGAAGGAAATTTGATTCTCTACAAATTTGTATCTCACATGCCAAGGCAAGAAATGCTTCATTTAAGAGATATGAATCAAAAGATTACATGTCCTTTTTGAAAGTCAACCAAAAGCAGTTTTTTGGCAAAGCCTATATCATCAAGATAAAGTCTTCAAATGGAAAAATGCTTCCAAAGTGGCTTGTAGAGGACTCTTCAAGGTTTCTAAAAAGTCCTAGAACTTCTCCATACCTAAAAAATTGAGGGAGATATGCCTTGTCAAAGTTGGATAAATTTGAGAGGGAAAATGTGAAACAAAGGGCTTCAAATTGATTTATTTTGCAAAAGAGTCCAACTTTTTATGGCCCAATCTTGATCCATATGTCATCCAAGACCTCAAGATTAATTTCCACGAATTTATAAATTTTATTTGAATATTATAAATTTTTGAAGTCATTTAAAAATGATTAAATTCAATAAATCAAGCAAAATTAAAGATTTGGTTTGTCATGCTATTTCAATCAAATTCAATCACCCCTTAATCAAAATATTTGATTTAAATTTATGGAGATTGAGATTGGCACAAGCAAGTACAAATTGGTTGGTTTTAGAAAGATTAAAAAAATCAAATTTCATCAATCATCAATATCATGATTCAAAGAGATTTGATTCAAATATATTAATCTATTCTCATCTCTATAAGTACTTGAAGCAATCCTAATGCAAGGGGACGAATTTGTTGCCTCCAAGACCCTCACAAAAAGCTTCGAGAAAATCAAAGAAAGGTGAAATTCGGATTCAAGGATTGAAGCCAATTCAAGGACATTTGAAGAGTTTAATCCATTCTTTGGTGTTCCCTGGAGTTATCTGAATCATCTCCAAGCCCGCACGCGCACAGGACCATCCCCTACACGTTCACGGTTTGCACCTATAGATCCGAATTCGTTTTCTTTGATTCATGCATAATTAACTTAATTTGAGTGCATATTTGTATTCTTTATGAGTTTTCTATGCTTTCTGGATAAATCGATTGGAGTTTAAGGGCAGGGATGCAGATTCGCCATTATTAGGTTTCAAACCTCCAATTTAGGGTTTTGAAATTTAGCCAAAATTGGAAGAAACTAAGACCACCATCTTGTTCAGGAGATTGAATGCAATCGATCTATGGTCCCATGTCAAATTTCTTGTGCGTATCTTGTTGATTGCGATTTACAGGGCTATGGATACGGGCAAAAACCGTAGGCAAAAGCGTTGCCGTTTCCAGAAAAGTTCCAAGGTTGAAGAAAGGGGGCTGGCGCGAACGATTGGCTTTTTGAATCTCATTGTTATTATTTTAATATATATTATTTATGTAGCGAATCTTGAACAGCCAACGTGGCCCAGAGCCCATGGCAAGTGGAGACCATATTGTCCAAAGGGGAGAGGGTTCGATCCCAGCCTTCCACGTTTTTGTTTAACTTCTTTTACTAGTAACATGCTAAATCCGGTACAAACGTCAGTGCGCGCGACTATGGTGCACTTTCGTTCAAGAGCCTTTTAATCCTCATCAGGTGCATCTCCACCCAGATTCAACATCCACAAAGTTGATGGCTTATCATGGACCTTCACAAGCGCCACACTGAATCACCAGATAAGAAATTTTCAAATTTTTTATTATTTTTAATTACACAAGTTCGTTTTCTATTATTGTATATATTTTCTTTTTGTTTAAATATTTCATATATATATATATATATATATATATATATATATATATATATATATATATATAAATCCTTTAAAGTATTTTTTACATAATAAATAGAAATGTTTATTTATTTTATTATTACTAATTAATTTTAATTGTTTTAAATTATATTAACCTATTTAAATTATTTGTTGTAATTATCCTATTAACTGATAAAACTAAATATTAGGGTTCAATTTTAATCGAAACCCTATTTTCACCGATTTAATTAATTAGGTTGAAAACCAATAATTAATTAAATCTAATTTTGTTTAATCTGTATCCAAATCAGGGTTTACGAGAATTAGCCAGACACTGAAAAAATATCTTTTTGTGTATTCTTTTCCGGGTTAGCAACGGGGTTTAATCCGACTACGCGTCACGCCTTTTACAAAGCTAAGTCCCAATTTAACCCTTATTTAAATATTTGTTATGTTTATTTAAAATTAGGGTTTGCCTTCAAATATAATGAACTCCGCCTACACTCACGTCTTTTTCTGTCTGCTTTTGTTTTGCCCATTTTTCAGGGTTAACCCCGAGTGCTCCCGATTACGAACCATATCAGATCAAATCCAAAGCTAAGTTTTGTTCATATTTATTTTAATTTCTTTTTTTTCTATTTTTAAATAGAAATACTTATTTTTTTTCAAAATTAAATTACTTTATAAATAATAAAACGAAACAATTTCAAAAAAATTCATACAAACATTTCAAATATTTTAAATAATAAATACAAATCAAAATATCAAAACTTTGGCCACGTATTTAATATTCTAAATTATTAAAAATATATAATAATATACACAATGAAATAAACGGGACGGGTTCGGGGTGGGTACTAGTGTCCCCATTACCCGACCCGTCCTCATATTTTGTAATCGGGGAAAACCCAAACCCAGTCAAAGCGGGTTTTCCTCGTCAACTTCGGGGCGGGTTCGGGTGGGTACCAGCGGGTACGGGTTTTGTTGCCATGCCTACCCGTGAGGAACATGATTTCACGGAGGAAAGATTCTCAAGTCATACACATTTACTACTACTCAAAGAGCACTTCTCTCCTAGTAACCTTAACACCGTCAATTTAACCGCCTGCTTGTAACCCATCAGGGCTATTCACCAAGCAAAAGCACTTAAGTATTCTTAATGTTGGAAAAAGTGACCTAATTTCTATACCATTTATAATTCCTCTGAGAATTATGTAAATTGTACAAGCAAATAATGAGGCGTCTCTCTTTCCTTGACAGGGGTATAGTTGTTAAGGTGATGCTCCTCCTCTTTCTTGAATTGTCTGAATTCTAAAGGAAACATGTTGAAGCTGGGAAGAATTCTTATGTTACTGAATATGCTGGACTTCACAACAAATATCTTTGTCTCCTCTTAAGGAAATACACATAGATGGACTTCCATGCAAAGATCCTTGTAGTCCCTCAAGGCAATCACATTTGCTAGTCTTCCCTGCGAAAATCCTAGTCATCCCTCGAGGCAATTACATTTGATAGACTTCCACGCGAAGATCCTTGCCCCCTCCAAGGTAACTACATTTGTTGGACTTCCACGCGAAGATCCTTGCCGACCCTCAAGGAAATTACATTTGTTGGACTTCCATGCGAAGATCCTTGTCGCCTCTTAAGGCAATCCACAGAGATGGACTTCCACAGGAAGATCCTTTCCGCCCCTCAAGGTAATGATATTTACTGGGTTTCCATGCGAAGATCTTTGTCGCCCCTCGAGCAGATTTTATTTGCTGGACTTCCATGCAAAGATCCTTGTCGCCCCTCGATGCAATTACATTTGCAGGGTGTGGTGTCGTTTTCTTTAATTCCCCGTTTCACTTGGGAGGACGGCACGCTAGACCCTTCACGCGAAATTTGGAAGGAGAAAGCGCCCGTGGTGGGATGAATTTTGTTTCAGTTCTTCCTACGATATCACACGAACTTTCTTATTTGTCCTACGAGTAGGAAAGGGGAAAAAAGATCTCAACTAAACCCTAGGAGTTTGCTAAGTGTGGGGATTTCACCTAGACTAGAAATTCTGGAGTCCGGGGGGTCGGTTATACATAGGGAAGTGTTTAAACACCCTACATATCTGTAGTACTCTACAGGAACCTTCTCTGTGTCATTTGTGTTTGTGTTTATTGCTAATGATTGGGAAAGTTTCTCCTTTGTGTTAGGAGAAGGAATTGAATTGATTAAAGAAAAGACAGACAGACAAACAAACTGACTATTTTTGGTATTTTATTAGCTCGCTGAGATTCCTTGTGAACCTCATGCCTACATATCCCTAGTGGAAGTCAGAGCTTAATGTAGTTCGGGGAACTAACTAGGGAAATTAATGTTTTTGGTGCCTTGCTTGAAGCTCAAGGTTGAAGCTTGGAATTAAATCTCTGTTTACAGTAAAGAGACATGAAATTATCTCTACAGAGAGGTATTTGTACTATTCTACCACAAACATTTAAAGGAGTGACAGAATAACTGGATTCATTTCATTCAAGAGGGGGACCTTACTTGTGTGTACAAGTATGCCAGTCAGATGCCTCTTAAATGAAAGAAAGATGCTCGTCCAAATTAGGGAAAGTTAGCACATGTCTGGGTTTTACTGCCAGCTCATGCCTTTCAAAATCCTAAATGGGAGACTTGTTTGAAATTGAAATTGAAATGTAATGTTTGTTTGAATGTGGTAGAGTAGTAAAAATATCTCTCTATAGAGATAAGCTATGTCTATCTACTGTATAAAAGATTTGACTTTAGCTGGCTTGTATGAGGCCCAAGCTTGAGGCTTTTTGATTGATTTATTAATGTATTATTTGACTCTGGGAGATGGCTCCACTGGGGGTTAATTACAGGGTATTTTTGTGTTCTGTACAAAGCCAAGAATTGAGGCTGACTCTACTTAGGGAGACTTTATTTGTGTGCCTTGTACAAAGCCCAAGGTTGTGGCTGACTATTGAGGAAATAGGGTTTTTTAGACTATGACATTGACTCTATTTTTTGTGTGCCTTGTACAAAGCCCAAGGTTGTGGCTGACTATAGCTAGGGAAAACATTATTTTCTGCCTTGTACAAAGCCCAAGGTTGAGGCAGACTCTTAAATGAACTAAGTATGAATGACTTTATGGGGAAAGATCCTAAGTGTTAGGAATCTTTGACACATGAAAATATGGTCTATCTGCCTTGTACAAAGCCCAAGGTTGTGGCTACTGAGTGATGAAGAACTCACTGGGGAGACTCTATTATCTGCCTTGTACAATGCCCAAGGTTGAGGCTGACTCTTGACATGGGAGTTTTATTGTTTGGGGTGCCTTGTATGAAGCCCAAGGTTGAGGCTAACTGTTTTTGTTGGTTTTGACTCTACTGGAGATTAAAAAGACTGTTTTTCTTTTGGAAACTAACCCTTTCCAGGGATTTTGACTCAGCTGGTGAATTGTTTGTGAAAGATTGACTTTATCATGTTTTTTTTTGTTGTTTTGGAGGCTGACCCTTTCCAGGGGTTTTGACTCTTTTGGGGAAATTATCTCCTAAGAGAAATGAACCTTTATTTTATTTATTAACTGATTTTTGGAGGCTAACCCTTTCCAGGGGTTTTGTATTAAAAATGAAAGAATGTGTGGAAGCTAACCCTTTCCAGGGATTTTGAAAGAATAAATTTGGGTAGCACTCCATTAATTATTAAAGGATGAAAGGATTGGCAGAAAGATTATCTAGTGGAGACTTCTTGTTTAAAGCCCAAGATGAAGGCTGACTCAATGCTGAGGATGACCAAAACATGGATCCTAGACTCTACTAAGGAGGATTGATGAAGATAAGGGTGACAGAGATTGTCCATGTCTCTCATTCCAAAAGGTGTACTCAATGTAAAATTGAGACAAACATAGCTTGTTTAAAGTCTGGTTTAAATTGGAAGAAACTCACCAGGGTAGGCTAAAAGGTGACTAAAGACCTGTTCCTATGTTTATAAGAAACCTGATGGGTCCTTGTATACAAGCTCAAGAGGAAGCTGGAAATGCTTTTAAGAAGCCTGTGGGTCCTTGTACAAAGCCCAAGAGGAGGCTAATCGAGGGTCCTTGTTATAGCACAAGAGAAAGCTATGTAGTTTTGAACTTATTTTGGCTCTAAGCAAATGGGTAAGAGGTTTCACCGGGAATAATTCCTCTTTGGGTGGATGTGTCCTATTATTTGGATTCTAAGGTTTTTACCAAGATGTTTCACCGGGAATAATTCATCTTGGGGGTTTGAACTACAGATCTCTAATTAGGAAAGAGCCTTCACCGGGAAGACATTCTCAATCCTAGGTCATATTCCTATAATATATATAGTTTAACTGTCCTAAGGTTTATACTCAAACGTAGTTCTAAACTAATATATGCACAGTTTATATTTGACAGTAATTTAAATAAAGACTGTAAATTGAAAGCTTGTAAAGCCTAACCTGGATGGAGTGGAGGCCTTTGAAGAAGTATGTACAGAGCCTCAACAGTAATTGGTGGATAACAGTTGAATGTACTTATGATAAACAGTTAATGATTTTTTGAAAACAGAAGAAGTGAAGATGGACTAAGGTCACATAGGTATCTGAAGAGTTTCACCGGGAATAATGCCCTTCAAATACCAGAAGAATGTTTTGAAAACAGAAAGAAGATTTTGAAAATACAGTTTTGAAAACAAGCTAAGAAGAGAAGATGTTTGGGACTTACACTCTATTAGAGGCCCAGTACTTTACAGTACTGGTGTAAAAGCAGTTTAAAATGATTTTGAATGATACAAGGTTTTGTTGTTTGAAAACCCTAATCATTTGATTTATTTGGAGATTTGAAAACAGTTTTGAGAATTGACAAAAGTCAACTTAATTAAAGTAAAAATAAAGATTTTTTACTTAATTAAGACCTAAACAATTAGGGTTTTATCATAAACTTTATTTACAAAATGATTGGGTTGAAACAAAGTGAATATATGTATTTAAAGTATTTAAGAAAACACTTAAAACATACTATTTTAAACCTAATAAAAATATATGAAATAAATAATATTTTTATGATTTTTTTTATTATTCACAAAATAGGTATATTAAATGATAAGTGTGTGAAAAATGAAGTGAAAATAAATTAATTTGATAGGTTAAATAAATATGTGAAGTTTGTGAGAAAATGAAAGAAATTGTGTGTTAAAAAAAATAGTTTTGGCCCTTGGAGGGTTTGAACCCACGCCCTCAAGGCCACACACTCAAAACAAACACCACTGAGCCAACGCGTGTGTGGTGATAGTGACTTGCCTTCATTTGGTTATGTTTCAAAACAAGTTGCAAATTCTGGAAAAATAAAAGAATCAAAAAGTCTGGGGCGAGGGGGATTCGAACCCCAGACTTGAGGCATGATGATACTAAGGGTGTATGGGAGGCCACTAGGGCAAGTTTGTTTAGTCGTTAAGGGAATGCCTATCATTAAAAATAAAACAAACTTTGCTCAGAGATTTGAAAAATGGCGCCACCCTCCATCTTCGTCTTCAACCTCAAGCTCCATCAATTCAAATTTCTGAACTCTCTCAACTCTCAACCATTTGCAATGATGTAAACATGAAACTTGCTCTAAATTCACTCACGATTCTAAATATGTAACTAACATGAATTAATATTAACTACATCTAACTAATTTACCAGAAATCGTGAAGAACCCTAAAATTTCAAAATCAAATTAAATGACTATATTGCAAGATAAATGGATGATGATAGAGGGTTTTCAATCCTCTGATGATGCTGAACAAGATAGAATCGAGCTATTTCACAAAGAGTACTTAAATTAGAGAAGTGAGGTTCAGGAACTTACCTCTGAAAATGGAGGTCGTGAGGATGATTGAGAGCACCTGGGCTTGAATGAATGATCTCAATAGCTTCCCTGAGACTCAATGATGCTAACTGAATGCTTGTTGGAGCTTGAATCCTCCTGAATTGCTCTATGGTCCTCCCTCGATTTCAGCTTCAAGTGAACATGGAGGGTGTTGATTCTTGAGTTACAGATGAGCTGCAGCCATCTGGTTAGCTTCACTATGACCTGAGGAATGTGCCTGGATGATTGGCTTGGCTCAGAACCTCCTGAATTACTCCATGGACCTCCAACTGCAAATGCTCCAAAGTGAGAGCAACAATGGTGTTCCTCCACTTACAGAAGTGATCCAGGTGCTTGGATCACCTCAAATGACCTCCCTTGAGATGTTAGAATGCTTACTTTCCAAAGATGAGCTCTGGTTTGAAGAAAACGATTCTTCTTGCCAAAGAACTTTGAAAAACAATAAGCACAAGAAGAGAAAGAGAAAGCAAGGAATTGAGTTGCTTTGGTGTGGTTTCTGAATGAGAATGAGGCCTCTATTTATAGGGAATTGGCTCAGAGTAGTTGATCATAGTAAGCTTGCTTAATGAGGTGAGTTTGGTTTCTTAGCCATGAAGAAAGTTTGAAAATATCCCAAATGCAATGATGCATTTTCGGGCTAGCTTCCCCAACCATTGATCTTGCATGATCTTAGGGAACATTTCTGATTCAGAGGAGAGTTCTAATTGGCTTAGAGCAAGATTCCTTGATGATTCACCATTTGCCATAAATTCAAAAATGCAATCATTACATAATCACATGCCTTTGTTTTTGGGAATCTTCTCTAATCCTTATGCAATGATGAATTTGAATGTATGGCATGTCTTCAGATGTATTAGAGGTCGTGTAGCATCATTTAGTGAAGCAAAATGCACAAAATTGCAAAGTTTCAAATTGTACATGACCTATAATTTCACTTCATGAGGCCAACTTTGAACAAGCATAACTCCTAGCTCAAATTGAATTTGGAGAAGGTTGAACACAATTTGGAAAGCCCTAAACATCTACTTCAAATCATTAGTTTATGTCTTCTTCAGAATCATTTGGGAAATTTGTGAAAAATGAGCCCAAAGTTGGATGAAAACTAGGTTAAAATACTTAGAAAAATTTCTAAGTGTTTATGACCTAAACTTCAAAATTTCCAAAACTTCATAAATGGTTGATCTTTTGAAAAAAGTTCCTTTGTAAGATGTTGTTTTATTTTGCAAGATCTACAACTTTCATGTTGGAAGTTTTTTGAGTTGTGTAGGTGAAATTTTGAGTTCTCACCATGCCTTCAAAAACCCTAATTCCCGACTTTTCGCTCCTTGATGAATTTCTTTGAATTTCTTTGGTCAAATGACTTTGACATCCATATATTGATGATATTGATCTTTGAAAGTCATTTTTTGACCAAAAACCTTAAAAGTCAATGATGATCCTTCACAGTTGACTTTTTCCTGACAAAGTGAATTTTTGGGCTTTTGTGTAGAAATAAGATCTTCTCCCCAAATGGATGATATAAATGGATTATATGGAGGTAGTAGAGATCCTTGAATCATGTCTTGAGTTTTGGATTCATGCCCTGATTAAAAGTCAACTATCTTGGTGAATTAGGTCAAAACCCTAATTTGTCGACCATGTGAAAATAATGATTGTAGTCTTTGAATTGAAGTGTGATGTCTAGTAGATCTTGTCATATGAGTTATTTGAAGATGATTGATGTCTTTGAATGACCCTCTGAGGTTTTTTAGGGTTTCCCAAATGTGATCCCTGATTTCAGTCCTTGATAGGCTCAAAACCCTAGTCTGGTGACCTGAGTAAACCTGTACTCAGATGACTGGATGTCTAATCAATCATAGATGAGAAAAAAAATGAAGTTCTTGGGCCCTATGATTGTATTAGGGACTAATCCTTGTATTGATTGATCCTTTGCCTGAGCTTTCTTGTCTTTGAGCATCCTCGATTGGATACCAGATGGAGAAGTGACTGCTCTGGGAACTTGTCTTGACCTGATGAAAAATCCTGAAGATATGCCATCTCAGGGGGGTCAAAAATTAGGGTATGACACAGGGCTCCCACGAGAAGATCATTGTCGCCTCTTAAGCCAAAATACTAGAACACTGGACCTTCATTGGAGGATCCTTGCCGCCCTCCTGGGATATACTAAGTTTACCAAGACATACACACCTAAGAGGCACGACCTATATCAAGCCTCGGAGACTTGATTTACAGTCTTGCTAGAGGGATCGATGGAAGTCCCGCCAAAGAGGGTTAATGTCTCACCTAAAGGACTTAGAGTCTCATTGGTCAAACTACTTATTACTCCGCTTGAGGGACTTAGAGTTTCCTCGAGATGGAGTAAGAAATACGAATCTCGACCAAGAGACGTGACATAAGTCTTGCCTTAGAGACTTGGTTTTAAGTCTTGTCTGAGGGCTCGATAGAAGCCCCGCCCAAGAGGGTTTATGCCTCGCCTAAGGGACTTAGAGTCTCATCGTCCAAGCAACATATTACTCCGCCTGGGGGACTTGGAGTTTCCTCAGGCGGGACCAAGAATTATGAATCTCGCCAAAGAGGTGTTAAGTCTTGTCTGAGGGCTCAATGGGAGTTTCGACCAAGAGGGTCAATGCCTCGTCTAAGGAACTTACAGTTTCATCGGCCAGGCTACATATTACTCTGCCTGATGGGCTTAGACTTTCCTCGGGCGGGACTAAGGAATATGAATCTTACCCAAGAGGTGTGATTGGAGTATTTCCTTATAGACTTGGTTTTAAGTCTTGTCTGATGGCTCGACGGATGTCCCGCCCAAGATGGTCAATGCCTCGCCTGGGAGATTTAGAGTCTTATTAGCCAAACTACATATTACTCTGCCTAAGGGATTTAGAGTTTCCTCGACGAGACCAAGAAATATGAATCTCGCCCAAGAGGCGTTACTGAAGTCTTGCCTTAAGGACTTGGTTTTGATTATTCTCTAAGAGCACGATGGAAGTCTCGCCCAAGAGGGTCAATGCCTTGTATGAAGGACTTAGAGTCTTATAAATATAAATCTCGCCCGAGAGGCGCAAATGGAGTCATGCCTTACAGACTTGGTTTTAAGTCTTCTATGAGGGTTCAATGGAAGTCTCACCCAAGAGGGTCAATGCCTCGCCTAGGGGACTTAGAGTCTCATCGACTAGGCTACATATTACTCTGTTTTAGGAACTTAGAATTTCCTTCAGAAGGACCAAGAAATATGAATCTCACCCAAGAGACGCGACTAGAGTCTTGCCATAGAGACTTGATTTTAAGTCTCGTCTGAGGGCTCCATGGAAGTCCCACCCAATCAATGCCTAACATGAAATTATTATTTATTAATTATTATAAAAAATTTATTCGAATAAAACCCGTCCAACACAAGATTATTTACCTAATATATCAAACTTCTAATCACTTATTTAAAAGGTCAATAAATTATTTACCAATTACAATTGTATTCATAGCAAATATTTTTCTTTTACTTATATTTCTCATTTATATAAAAAACAAAGTCACACCTCTTTTTAATTACAACGCACATCAGATCTTAACAACCATCATTGTAACTGAAGTGGGCATCCATTGATCATCATAACACTTGTCACTCATCCACCATATATCTTTGAAACTCTGAAACGTGTGGTTCATCTATTTAAAGATAGTGTGTATTTTCAACCAACCATAAATTTGATTAAATTTCTCCACCGCAATATAAATTTTCACACTATGCAAAGAATAACAAACCCCTCAACACATCTATTAATTATCCTAAGCTGTCAGTACCACAATTCAGAGACAGAATCTATATAAATTAGAACTTGTGGTCACAATATTTTTCTTATCTTGAGATACACACATGACTTGTTTCTGCTTCCTAGTTGATCAGAGAATAATTGTTCGACGGAGCAAGCCGGTGGCAGGAACCTGTTCTCGGTGTTGCAAAGGTGCAAGTGTGGCTGATATGATTACACAAACAAGATTTTGCTATGTTCCTTTCTACTGTAGTTCTTGGAAAGCTATTGTATGTACTTTTTGTGGAGCTATTCTCAAATCTTACAGATAAACAAACAACATCACCAAATTATTACCTAATACTGTATTTATTAAAACTTGTATACACTATACTACTATAGTAGATTTCTTCTGTATTAAGAGATTTGACATGAATTTCATGTAGTGACTTCTTGTTTTAAATCAAGCAACACAACAAAATATACAAAAAATTATGCAATGAAGTATTTTGAAAATTGAGAAACACTTGTTTTTCCATTTCAATACGCAACGACATATCATAGAAGCTACGGTCCCATAGTCTTTTCAATGATTTTATCAGTGTTATGCTTATATAGGATAAAAATACCGATGGAAAGAAGAGGCTGCAATTGTATCTCACATGTATATAGGATATAAAAACGATATCAGATAATGAAATATATATATATATATATATATATATATATATATATATATATATATATATATATATATATATATATATATATATATTAAAAAAATCAAAGTACTAATACTATACAGAAAAAGAATAATCAAAGTAGTATTTAGAAAAATAAAAATGAAAAAGTGAAATACTACTTATTTCAAAACTATTTTATTTTATTCAAGGAGCAATTTTTAAGGCACAAATACAAATGAAAATTGGTTGGACACACAAATGAAAATAAATAAATCAAAAAGATTTTAGTCAAATTATTTTATATTATTTAATTTTAAAAAATGTATATATTTATGTGAGTGTGTTTAAATGATACTTATGTGCTCACGAAAGCATTTCACTTATCAAAGTGACACGCATTATAGAAGTATCTAATGATTTGATAAACAAAAGCATTAGATAATGTAAGCTCTCCTACATAGAGTTTTTAAAGGGTAAGGATTCTCAAGACCTTTATGATGGGAAAGGTAGTGTAACTTTACGCAAAAAATAATAAAACAAAAGAGGGATGATATATATTTTGGAGAAAAAAATGTGAGAGAAAGTAAATCATAAGAGATAGAGAAAGTTAGAGAAAGATAGATAATTGAAAGTTAAAGAATTCAATCCTATTTTGAATGGGTAAGGATTGTCTACCTATATGGATGGAAAGGCAGATTAACTTTAGACAAAAAAATGAATAAAACAAAAAGAGATGACTAAGATATTTTAAAGTTAAAATAGCGTTTTTAGCAAATCTTTTATATATTTTTTTTTTTCAATTTTTTTTGCATAACTTTGATAGTTTGGTATATAATATTTCAATGGTTAGGGTTTTAGGTGATTATTCTTAGTGATCATATATTTTTATTTAAGTATTTTTTTTCTCATTTTATATGGTCGGATATAGTCTAAGAGTGATTTCAGAATCTATTTGTATTTGTTTGTATTAGCACAAACAAACTTTGTGTTCCTGGCATAGCTTATGCCTTATTTAGTTATCAATTCAATTAATTTTGCTTTTCCAAAAAAATGACTGAGTGATTATGCTATGATTTGACATGTTGATGTCTGATCTATTTGAAGGGTTTGTAATGATGGTATGTTTAACGATAATCCAACAATTGGGAAAGAAGTGGAAAAGATTGTTTTTTTATCTTCGAATTGGTTTGTACATAAAATATAGGCAGATTCATGTACTTTCTCTTATAGCTTTCAGAACCCTATTATCTACCTTAATCTATAACGAATCAAGTGTTCATCTTGATACTGAGTTTAATAATGGTCGTGATTCTTTATTCTCTCTTGACTGCCTCTGATCAGTTGATGGTAGTTATGACAGCCTGAGATCTAACTCGAACCCTATAGATTAGATTCTAGGTGTTTGGATGTTTTTATCATGTGAGATCTATCTACATGTTTAATTGTTTTGTCGCATCTTTATTCTTTATTCTTTTTTATTTAAGTATTTTCATTCAATTGTTTTACTAGCTTTCTTCGTCTATTTTGTTCTTTTAAGCAATTCTACATTGTACCTTTTAAACTTTATATTCAACTGTCCTACATTCAAACACTAAGTTATCAAACATGAATTCTCAAACCTTTAAACTTTTGCAGAAAAGTGTTTGTGCTTTATTGTCTGTTTTGTTCTACACACATGCAATGTTTTCAATGTTTAAGTGTTTATGCGCCTGAGGAATGGTAAAATTCTTGAGATGGCTCGTCAATCATCAAAAAATCCTTCCCTTCCCCAGAATGACGCTCCAAATATAGAAGAACAACCAATCGAATCGACGGTTGGTGGTGCAGGTACTTCAACATCCGTTGGAGTAACCACCACTGTTATCAATCAAATGACAGTTTCAACGACATTACCAGAAGTGGTGATTCCCCCACCATAAACAACGAGCTTTCCAACTACTCCCAGGGTTACACAAACTACTATAGGAAACCCTAGTCCTTCTTTCCTCCCAAGCTTTACGCTCCCCCTAGTAGTAGCGAATATCAATTTGGCATGCCAACTACAATGATGGCGGGTCTACAAACTAATGCATCTACCTATCCAGATAATGCAATGGCTATTGCATCTCCTCCTAATCAATACTTAGCACCGGGATATGATATAAGCTATCCCAGTTGAGTGGCACAACCCCAGGGAGGATTAGGATATGCCCATTAGGTTATGCCATCATTAATTGTTTAACAAGTAACCTCAAACACAAGAGGGGGGAATTGTGATTATTGAAAAGTGTGGATACTTTTCCTATTCTCGATTAAGATCGTGTTAGTAATGTTTTTGAGAAGTAAAGCGTAGCGGAAGTAAAGTAAATAAAATACATTGCAGAAAATTAAAGAGAGTAAGGATAGAAAGATTGCACCAGAGAGTTGTCCAAGTTTTGTTGAACGTTGGCATAGTCCTGTCCCTAAGAGTTCATATTGAGATTTTTCACTATAGATCATGAGCTTTTATCAGTTATGCCCACGAACCTTAATACGATCTGACCTTTTGAATTTGATCAAGCTTATTCTCAACCTCTGGACGGATTTTACCCCAACTTATTCTAATGAAACTCTTTAGAGATTTACGACTGATCTCTTTAAACAAAACCAAAGCTTTTGACTGGCTAAGCTTAATAAACAAATAACGGAGATTTATGGTTGATCTCAACCAAAACTTAATCTCTTAAAGGTATCACACCCTTAAGACTATCAATGACCAGCACGACCATTTACAAAATGATATTCTCCTCACAAATAAAATTTCACTCCAAAGCACTAAGCCAACCAAAAAGTTGAAGAAATTTTCTAGAGAGTGAAGGAGAAAAGAGAGATAAACTCCAAACAAATTGAAAACATTTGAAAGTGGCGTAATTTCAAATGAGGGAGACCTCCCTTTATATAGTAGTTGATCGATGGGTCGGATCGATTATAGAGGTTTTAAATGTGCTATCATTTTTTGATTTTGTAATTGGTTAGCACTTATCTAATTTGTTGATTTAATCAATTAAAAAATACTTTTTAAAATAATATGCAGCCCAAAAAGGAGATGTAAGATATATAGCCGTTTTAGGTCATTTCGGTGTTGTTCCCATCACTTGGTTAATTGATTTTCCGTTTTCTAATGGATTAGCATAACATTCTAATCGATTAGATAGCAAAAAAATATTTTGGAAAGAGTTTGGAAAAATTTCTTAATTACTTGGCTTGGTTTAGAAAACAATTTGCATGATGAACATATTTTGAAAAATATTTTTAAGTGTGTGTATGTGTGAGTTGCCTTAGTACTCTTAATTTACTACCTTATTTTTAGAGTATTTAGTTCACTCAAACAGACCGACAAACAAGACTTGAAGAACTTTCAAACCTTTCCCCATAGAGGCTTCAAGACTTCTTGCTAGATAGTATTTGTTTGTATAGGCACTTTAATCTCGAGTCCTTTTATGCAAGCACATATGGATCCTCATGTGCTGCCGTCATTAAACTTTCCGATCTTAATCTTTAAAGGTCTATTCCCTGCAAAACAAGGTTCCACATTAACTACTAGTTCCCTTTTGGCTATGAGGCAGTAAATGGCTGATAGTAACCATGATATGGTCAATATGCTTACCTAACAAATTGGTATTGTGTTTAATCTTCTGGTCCAAAACACAAACCATACCTACCAATAATTGGCGCATTAAATGTGTCGAATTGCTGGATTCTTTGGTGCTCCCCAAGCGCCTATTTGACCATTCCCCTAAATTCAAGCAGTTGGGCAATTAAAAATCCTGGAGTTGCAAACAATGAAGGTTTTCTCAATAACCAAGTGCAATAACAGGTTATGCCATAACCACTCGAATAACCTATACAAAGGGTAGTCGAAGGAGACCGAGTTCGAAATGGCCCAGAGGTAGTATTGATCAATAGGAACCCGGATATAGACCAAGTGGTCTGGAGAGTCCAACAAAACAATTGCGGGGTGGGGAAAACTAACATAGCCAATGTGGTTGAACAAGTGTTAGCCCAAAATGATCTTAATGTTGGTCTTCATAGGCCGAATTTAGAATCTGTCTTGACTGAGTGCGTATTATAGACTAAACTCCCAAGGGGTTGAAAAATCCCTAAATTCACCAAGTTTGCAGGAGATACTAGTGAATCTATTGTCTAGCATATTGTTTGATATCAATCAGAGGCAGGTGATCTAGCCAATAATGATAACTTAAAAATGAAATATTTCCCTAATTATTTAACTAAAAGTGTTTTTACATGACTCACCACCCTTCCTCGAAACTCCATATACAATTAGAATCAACTAGAAAGAGTGTTCCATAAGAAATTTTATATAGGTTAGTTAAAAATTAGCCTGAAAGAGTTAGCTAACGTGAAGAGAAAATTCTTTGAGTCAATAGATGATTACCTCAATAGGTTTAGGTTAATTAAGTCAAGATATTTTACTCAAGTGCTTGAACATGATTTAGTCAAAATGGTTGCGGGCGGCTTAGATTATTAAATTAGGAAGAAGTTAGATACCTAATACCTAAGGGGTATGGCCTAATTAGCATACAGGGTTCGACAAGTTGAACGACTCAAGGCTGAAAAGGCTAGATGAAATCGACACCCTAGGAAGGAAAAAGTTTATGATCAAGAAATTGATATAGTTTTTGAATGTGTTGAAGGAAATGAGGTTAATCTTGAAGAATTAAAGCTAGGGCCGTGTAGCGGGGAAAATTTGATATCGAAGCCATGGGATTGACTCGACTCAATATTTCAGTGAAAGTCGCCATTTTTCTGTAGCGGGGAAAATCTGATATCGAAGCCATATGATTGACTCGACTCAATATTTCAGTGAAAGTCGCCACCGCGCTTTATTGTTTCCAAAGGGAATGGGAAAAGAACGAAAAAAAACCCAAAGTTTGTTTTTTTTTTAAAAACAAAAAGAAATCTTAGGTACGGGTGTTGATCATACAAGGGGAAGGTTTTAAGCACCCCTCATATCTGTGGTACTCCACAGGAACCTTTTTGAAAATCTGTGTCGTGTGTGCTAAAAAACGGTTTATTTTATTTTTTAAAATAAGCTCGGCAAGACATTAAGTCTTGTGCCTACATACCTCCTCGGTGCAATGGAGAAGTCAGAGCTAATGTAGTTCCGCTTAAAGGGAAAACGTTTTAAAAACGAATAAACACTTTATCATCGTCGGAGAGAAATACTCAGCCATTGATCTTGAGCATGAGAACAAATGAGTTATTTGCATCGCTAATGAAAGAAGGGCTCCAACTCGGATAAGATCGACGAGTATGCCACTAGCTCTCTCACGCGGAAAAAATCTCATTATATCAATCAATTTCAAAATCGTGGGGTATAACCATTCGTTTCGACAATTAACAGTGTCTAAGTATGTTATCAAAGTTGTCAAGTATGTTATCAAAGTTAGTAATTAAGATCGATGGTGAGTGAAGGATGTTCTCGAATTTAAAGTCAATGGAAACTTATAAGAAGCTTGATAAAATCATAGCGACTACACGATAAATTTCCATAAGTCTTAAATCAACCGCATACAATTCTCTTCCATATTTGATCTTTTTTATTCGGGACACGAAATATTGCGCTATGTTAAGCAGATCGCCAAGTGATTTATGTAGAAATCACCCTACAACGAGGCCGGTCAAAACTTTATGTGTTAATGTATGCGAGAGAAGCGATATGTAGATCACTCTCCGAAAGCAATACCGCACGAAAAGAAAAATGGTGAGTGATCTAGTCTTTACCAAGAATCCATAAGAATTCTCAAGGTATTAAGACTTTCATCGATCAAAATAAAGAGAAACAAAAGATGGAACCACATTAAAAGCTCCTTTCATCCATAATTTCAATCACTTAATTTTGCGGATTTGGATTCTCATCCTATCGACGCCCTAAGTCCATTGAAATTAGAGAGAAATTAGGCCTCTAACTTGTGATTCAAAGAAAATATCAAAAGAATGGAGTAGAAGATGAGTTAGAACCAAAAACAAGTAAAAAACCACAAAAATCAGCATTCTGCCCAGTGTAAATCGATTTGCACAGAGTGTAAATCGATTTGCATAACTCTGTTTTCAAAATCTGCGCAGTTTTCAGTTGTGTAAATCGATTTGCACCAGATGTAAATCGATTTGCACAACACAGTTTTCAAAAAAACAACAAATAAAGAGAAGAAAACTTGTTTAAACATAAAACCAAACACCTTGTGATCTTGGATCAATTTGTGCACGAAAATGTATCAAGTAAGCAAGCAAATCTCATTAATATAGCACCAAAGGTGCATCAAGCATAAACAACAATGGATCACATCTTGAATTATGGATTGGATCTAGAATTTTACCAAATATTTCACAAACTTTGTATCTTCTTCAAGAACACACAACCACAAGCCTTGATCTCTCACAATTGATGAAGAAAAGTAGTGTTTATGTTGAGGTTTAGCTCTAAATTAGTGAGGTTCAAGATGTGACTCACTAATTTGTATGGAAGAAAAAGAGCTTTGAGTGAGGGGTTTGGAAGAGGTGAGGAGAGAAAGAGCAAGAGTTTTCTTGGCTATCAAAGCTTGAAAAATGAAGAGGGGAATGCCTCAATTTATAGGAGCTAGGCTTGGGAATTTTTGTGGCTTGGAGTTAGGATTGGAAAATGGTTTTGGAGCCAAAAATGAAATCCAATGGTCTTGATGCAATCACATGAGGTCTCATGATAAAATGATGTAGGAAATCAAATGTAAGAACTAAGTCATGCTTCCCATGCTTGCAAATGATGTCAACACTTTCAAAAGCTGAAATTTGCCTTCATTTTTCCAAATTCGCACCGGTGCAATCGATTTGCATCTTATGCAAATCTATTTACATAGCTAAAAAAGGCAAAATCTGGGGCAAAAACAGTTATGCAAATCGATTTGCACCTTATGCAAATCGATTTGCACTGATGGCAGAAGCAAAATCTGGTGCAGAATCAGTTGTGTAAATCGATTTACACCTTATGCAAATCGATTTGCACAGTGCAATTGTTGAAAAATGCTCCTTTTGATGGGTAGTTTGACTTGATACCTACAAAACACAAACATACAAAAGCACAAGGCAATATTTTTGGTATTTTGGTTAGTAAAACATATATATACAAAAAACATTGGTGTTCGATAATCCTTCTTACAGATGAAATGAGCATAACACTGAGAGCAGAGCTTCTTGATTGATGATTGAAATGCAAATGATGTATGACCTTAGGGTCAAAAATTGGGGTATGACAGGCCGCCATATGTCTGTAAGGTTTTAAGACCTTCAAACAGAAAAAATCCTATCGAACCAAGTAAAAACGATAAATTTATTACAAAAACTTATACATATGATGTAACCAAATGTGACGAAATTTTTTATCTTTCATTTGTCGATAGTCAAATCATAGTACCTAAAGGCCTAAAGATGCCACCATTAGAAAATAGGAAGAGGAAAGGTTTTTATAAGTATCATAACTTCCAGGGTCATAAAAAGTCTTGTTAGATCAAAGGTTTTGATATTGGATTAATCTCGCAAAAACATGGTTTTTAACTGATGTTGAGCAAGATGTTGTTACATCTTAACCAACTGTCATGACAGGTTCTTCTGTCATGAGTTTTGACAGATGTTCTGCTAGATGTTGTGACATGCTATACCAGAACATCATGATAGTGCAAACTGGTTTTAATCCTTGAAGATTTGATTTAAAAATATAAGATTCTGGAAGATTCAGGAACTCATACAGACATAGCCAATCAAGGATTTTTTAGGGACAATGAAGATTTGATTTGGTTTAATAAAAAAGGATCTTTGAGACTTTTTTAGGAAACTTGGATTTGATTTTATTTGTTCATATTTTATGTGAAGATCTTGCAGCTAAGGGTGGCAAAACGGGTCGCCCTCCCCCCTTATGCCCGCCAAAAAAGGGTGGGGAGGGCAAGCCCGCCAAGTCAAAGTGGGTCGGAAAATCAAGCTCGCCCTGCCAAGGTGGTGGTTTGGCGAGTGGCGGGCTTGCCCGCCTAATTTTTTATTAATTTATTTTATGCTTTTTAATAGATTAATAGACTCTTTTTACCTTTCAATTAAATTTTTTTACTTATTTTATAAAACAATTTTTTTATAAAACATCTATTTAACAAAATTCACTTAAAAAAATGTTGCATATATTTACAAATAAATGTATTAATTAAACCATCAAGCATTAGAATTACTAGGAGTAACTAATGGCGGACGTAAGGCGGAATAAGGTGAACGAATAGGCGATGCGGGGTTTGGCGGGCGACGGGTTTTAGCGGGGCGACCATTGGCACGCGACAGGTTTTGTTGGGCTGTGGGCCTAAATGCCACCCTTACTTGCAGTTGATTGAAAAAGTCGAAGACTGGATTTGTTTCAGAGTCCAAGCCCATATTGCAAGAGTCTATAAATAAGGACTTGCTAAACCTAATATAGCAAGCATTCGCAAGGAAAATCGTGAGTGAAATAAGGGTTTAGGTTTTGAGAGGTGTTCAAGTTCTTGGTGTTTTCTTTGTATGTCACTCATGTATCTTTTGATGCATTGAGTTTGACTGATTGTTACTTAACTGTTTGTCAAGTTTTTTTCTCACTCTTGAAGCGTTTGAGCAAGAGGGTTGAGTATTGTTCTTGATTGGAGATTTTAAGTAAGATCAAGTATTGTTTATTGGAAAATGTAATTTCTATTTGGTTCTTATTGTCACTGGGATTGTGACAAGTTTTGGTACAGTTGTTGGGATTCTAACTATTTTTATCACTGAGGTGATAGTGGGAAGCGATAGGGGGTTCTCATATCTAGGAGATTCCTAGGTAGAAATTGCATAGATGTAGTGATTAGGTGATAAGTTGTAAATTATGACTATTTAGGCTTTGAAATAATACTATTATAGTGGATTTCCTTCCTGGCTTGATAGCCCACAGAGCAGGTGATGTTGCACCCAACTTGGTTAACATTTGATTGTGTTGTTTATCTTTGTGAAATTTATTTTCTACACAATTTGTTTTCTTCCAGCAGGTTATGTTATAACATATGTCCTGGCATTGTGATTTGTGTTGAGACATATGTCTTAACATCAGTATCGTAAGTTCCAGAATTTCAATTGGCATCAGAGTAGGAACCCTGTTTTTTTATTGGGTGAGCTCTATGGAAAATATTTTTTCTGATACTATGGATTTTGAGGAAATATTCTCAGACACCATTGTGTTACTTAGGAGTCAATTCAAAAGAATATTATAGAGACTGGAAAGAAAGGAAAGATCAAAAGTCAAGAACATCTCATCTGACATCAGCAATAACCACGAGTTCCAAAATAAAGGAATTTAGTTCCATGAATGTGAAGAATTTGGGCACATGATGAATCTGTTGAGGAAGAATATGCTAAGACTGTAGATTCTAAGGAAGACTTCTGAAGTGAAGAGATATCTCATGATGAATTGAGTACCTCTTAAAGAGAGCTATGCAACAAAAGTAAGGAAGTTTATCAAATAGGAGTGAAATATAGAATGATCATATCTAAGTTCCAAGCTGAGAATGAATAATACCTTATTGATAACTTTAACTCCAAACTAAAGTGACCTTATTAACATCACAACTTGATAATTTGATTAAGGGTGTTAGGATGTTGAATAATGGATTTGATGTGCTGAATGATATTCTTCAAGAGGTAAGAGGAAGAAGAAGACATAATGGGATTGGTTTTAGCCGTCATGACATTGAGGCATATGACAGGTGTGATGAACTTATTGGAAGATATTAAACCTCACACAGCTAGTTATGTTACTTTTGGAGATGATGCCAAAGGAGTAATTAAAGGTATTAGAATACTGGCTTGTGAAGGTTATCCTAAGCTTGATAGAGTCTTGTTTGTAGAAGGTCTGACTGCCAATCTGATAGGTATTAGTCAGCTATGTGATCAAGGTTTTAAGGTAAAATTTACTAAATCTAAATGTCTGGTCACTAATAAAGAGAATGAAGTGCTAATGAAAGGAGACAAGTCTAAAGATAATTTATACATGTGGACACCTCAAGGAATTAATGATACCTTCACCTGCATGTTGTCCAAGCAAGATAAAGTCAATCTATGGCATCAAAAACATGGTCATTTACATTTGAAGGGTATGAAGAAGATTGTATCTAAAGAAGTTATCAGAGATTCCTAAACTAAAAATTGAAGAAGGAAGAATCTGTGGAGAATGTCATATTGGAAAGCAAACCAAGATGTCATACCAAAGGCTTCAACATCAGACCACTACAAAAGTTCTGGAACTTCTTCATATGGATCTGATGGGACCTACCCAAGTTGAAAGTTTTTGTGGAAAAAGGTATGCTAATGTTGTTGTTGTTGATGATTTTTCAAGATTTTCTTGGGTGAAATTCACTAGAGAAAAATCAAAGGTTTTTTAGGTATTCAAGGAGTTGTGCCAAAAGCTTCAAAGAGAGAAGGAAAGCAAGATTGTCAGGATCAGGAGTGATTATGGTAGGGAGTTTGATAACAACAAGTTTGAATTTTGTGCCTCTGAAGGTATTAGTCATGAATTCTCCTCTCATATTACTCCCCAACAAAATGGATTTGTGGAAAGAAAGAATGGAACTCTACAAGAATCCCTAAGAGTCACTCTTCATGCAAAGAAGTTACCATATCATTTTTAGGCAGAAGCTATGAATACTGCTTATTATATCCATAATAGAGTTACCTTAAGCACTGGAACAACAAATACTCTATATGAGTTATAGAAAGGAAGGAAACCTACTATCAAATACTTCCATGTTTTTAGAAGTAAGTGTTACTTCTTAAATGGATCCAAAGAGTGATGAAGGGATATTTCTTGGTTACTCTACAAATAGCAGAGCATGTAGATTTTTTAACACTAGAACTCAGGTCATGATGGAGTCTATAAATGTTGTGGTTGATGACTCAAGCACAGACAATGATCATAATGTCAAAGACAATGTTGGAACATCATTCCAAATGGATGATGAGCTAGAGAATGTGGAATAAGATGACACCAATGCTGAAATAAATGATGTTGAACTTGAGGACATTTAAGTCATAATAGCCCTTCAATAGGAACTCAGAAAGATCATCCTAAAGAACTCATTATCGGAAATCCTAATTAAGGGATTACAACTAGATCAAGGGAAATTATTTCTAACACTTGCTTTATTTATAAGATTGAACCCAATAATGTAAAGGAAGCCTTAATTGGTGAATTCTGAATCAATGCCATGCAAGAAGAACTTAGTCAGTTTAAGAGGAATAAAGTTTGGGACCTAGTTCCTAGGCCTAATGGAACTAATGTTATTGGTACAAGGTGGGTATTCAAAAACAAAACTGATGACAGTGGAGTTGTCACCAGAAATAAGGCCAAACTTGCGGCACAAGGCTACACTTAGGTTGAAGGAGTAGATTTTGATGATACCTTTGCTCCTGTTTCTAGATTTGAATCAATTAGACTTCTATTAGGAGTGGCTTGTTTACTAAAGTTTAAACTGTTTCAAATGGGTGTGAAAAGTTCCTTTCTAAATGAGTACTTTTATGAAGAGTAATCAAAGAGATTCACGGATCCTACTTATCCAGACCATATGTTTAAACTAAAGAAAGCTCTTTACGATTTGAAGCAAGCTCTTAGAGCTTGGTATGAGAGGTTGAGAAAATTTCTTGTCAACAATGGCTACAGGAAAGGAGGAATAGACAAGACCTAGTTTGTCAAGGAGAAGGATGGAAAACTCATGATTGCTCAAATCTATGTTGATAATATTGTGTTTGGAGGGATGTCAGACCAGATGGTGGAACACTTTATCAAACAAATGCAATCAAAATTTGAGATGAGTCTTGTTGGTGAATTGACATATTTTCTTGGACTTCAAGTTAAACAGATGGATGATTCCATCTTCATCTCTCAAAGTTAGTAAGCCAAGAACATAATGAAGAAGTTTGGTATGGAAAATGCAAGTCACAAGAGGACACCTGCTTCTACTCATTTAAAATTATCAAAGGATGAAGAGGGTGTTACTGCTGATCAAAGCTTATACAGAAGTATGATTGGGAGTTTGCTATATCTTACAACTAGCAGACCTAATATCATATTTGTTGTGGGTGTGTGTATAAGATATCAAGCTGAGGCAAAAACAAGTCACATCAATCAAGTGAAAAGGATTTTTAAGTACATTAATGAAACTTGCAACTATGGTATATGTTATACTCTCATGGTTCAGGTTCCATGCTGATAGGTTATTGTGATGCATATTGGGCTGGTAGTGTTGATGATAGAAAGAGCAGTTCTAGTGGGTGTTTCTTCTTAGGAAATAATCTGATTTCCTGGTTTAGTAAGAAACATAACTGCGTTTCTTTGTCTACTGCTGAAGCTGAGTATATTGCCGCTGGAAGTAGATGTTCACAACTAATGTGGATGTTACAAATGTTGAAGGAATACACTGTCAAACAAGATGTCATGACATTATATTGTGACAATCTGAGTGCTATCAATATTTCAAAAAATCATATTCAACATAGCAGGACCAAGCACATCGACATTCGTCATCTTTTTATCAGAGATCTTGTTGAAGATAAGGTGATTACTCTAGAGCATATACCCACTGAGAAATAACTGGCTGATATTTTCACCAAAGCTTTGGATGCAAACCAGTTTGAAAAGCTTAGGGGTGAACTGGGAATCAACATTATGGAAGAGTTATAGCTATTACAGTTATGGAGGAGTGCAATTGCCACTGCATTTTTCCTCTATTTTCTAGTGCTTCGGAAGCCTAAGAAAATTGCTATTGTTAAAGGATGGAACAAAAGGTCTCTGCAAGACAGCCACAAGGAGTGCAGAAGGATCTTTGACAGGGGCAAGAGGTGAAAGACCACCTGAAAGAAAAATGAGTCAGATCTTACAGGATTAAAGAAGGAATAATGGAAAAAAATAAATGAGTAAAAAAAGGAATTAGAAGATTCCAAAACGAACAAATTCAAACTTGATTGAAAAGCATCTTTCGGATTCTCGAAGAATTAGATGTAAAAGGATTAATCAAGAAAGATTTACTTTTCTAATTATAAGATTATAATTGGATGCATATATACTTGGTAAAAGTAAAAAAGAATCATTTTCTCCTTTGAGAATAAAAAAAGGAAAGTGTTTGTGTTCAATTGAAACATGAAAACGTGACTGACTGAATTAATTTTCGTTATTTTAAGGGAAGAAGTGGAGATTATCGAACGAGGAAAAGGATTATGTCGAAAGAATTGAACAAGGAGCTGTATGTGATGAAAATCTCATGTATGTTTCTGTAGAGTGGCAGTAAGGATGACTTATCTGTCAACTTTTCCACTATTACCCCTAAAAAACCAAACTCTGTGTTACGTAAAGTTCCCAGAGTACGCTTAACCTTTGGATTTGAAAT